>NC_084564.2:17322500-17542500 GCF_033978685.3 Nerophis lumbriciformis | reverse complement strand
GTACAGTCTCCAGCATGCTGTGGCGAAAGATTGTACGCCACCTCTTTTATTTGGACTTTCCCTGATTTCTAGGGGACATGGGTCGTAAACAGCCATCGCCTTTGGTTACAGAACAGTTCAAAAGAAAAGGTCGTAAAACAGTTCAAAGTAGAGGTCGTAAAACAGTTCACAGAAAAGGTCGCCTTGAGGGGAGTCAGGCCCTGCTTCCTCTCCGCTTTTGTAGTTCTTGGGTCAAGACGAAAACTTTCTGTGGATTACAATACATGAAAGAAACAGAACACCTTCATGTTGCTTCCCATCATACACATTGGAGTTTTACAAGCCTTCTTCTTGGTAGGTTCAAAGACAGCTTTTGTCTGCTCGCCGGGAACTCATTGAAACACAAAGTTTTGTGATAACTTAGATACAACTATTTTTGGTTGATTGAAGTTTATTTAGTTATTTTAGTTAGTTTATTACTTCTTCGGTCAGTGGTCAACAAAATAAACAAACAGTTTTACATTCATGAATTGACAATTTTACAGACCGAAAGGGTTTTGGCTGAAGTTAAACAATCTCAAATACAAGATGTACTAAAACCAGGAGACCAGGATTTCGAACATGAATGCAGTTTCAACATGATACATCACTTATTTTCCATTTCTCTTTATAACATCGAAAAGCAGTTTCTTACACAAATATATGTTCACTTCCTGTTTTCAATTTGTACCACAGTTATAGTTGTTATGTTATGTTTTCTAAATACAACAGTTCTCTTCATGAATAGTTAATTAAGTCAGTTACGATTCACATAAAGACATGAATCATATCTTATTTTCAATGAATATAATTTGTTCCTCTGTTTTGTATACAACAAACTTACATAGTAGCAACACTGACACATGGACTAAAAAGATGTGTTATTGTTTGTGCTATGGAGCCACCTTTTTGAATAGTTTGCTCACTGCAGGTGCTGTGAGTTGAAAGTCTACAGCAAGGGTGTCAAACTCAAATACAGAGTGGGCCAAAATGTAAAACTGAACAAAGCCGCAGGCCAAGGTTGAACAAATTAACCTTTTTAATAGGGACCCAAACAAGTTTTGCATTGAATATTGAACAAGCAAGGCTTATATAACTTTATAGTGACATGCAAAATCGAGTTTCAAATAATAATAATTAAAAAATATCAATGTCATATCAAATAAAATTTAAATAAAAATTGAATGCCTCTTTTCTATTTGCAGCCTTCTGAGGTAAATATCAAAATAAACTTTTTCCACAGGCTAATAATACATTTGAAAATAAAATATCAATAATGAATAAATCAAACATTTAAGCCTTGAAGTAGCAAGAGAAAGTGCATGAATAAAACGTTAATTATTGCTCAGTTTGCTACACTGATTTGCTTTAACACTGAATGTGGAACAAGCAACGCTTATATAACTTAATAGTGCAAAATCAACTTTCAAAAAATTAACGAAAAAACATCAATTGTATATTTAATACAATTTAAATAAAAAATGTAATGCCTCTTTTCTATTTGCAGCCTTCTGAGGTAAATATCAACATTAACTTGGTGGGCGGGGGCGGGGTTTGGTTATAGCAGGGGGTGTATATTGTATCGTCCCGGAAGAGTTAGTGCTGCAAGGGGTTCTGGGTGTTTGTTCTGTTGTGTTTATGTTGTGTTACGGTGCGGATGTTCTCCCGAAATGTGTTTGTCATTCTTGTTTGGTGTGGGTTCACAGTGTGGCGCATATTTGTAACAGTGTTAAAGTTGTTCATACGGCCACCCTCAGTGTGACCTGTATGGCTGTTGACCAAGTATGCATTGCATTCACTTGTGTGTGTTTAAATGCCGCATGTAATATGGACGTGACGACAGGTTGTAGAGGGCGTTGAAGGCAGTGCCTTTAAGGCACGCCCCCAATAATGTTGGCCGGGTGAAAATCGGGAGAAATTCGGGAGAATGGTTGCCCCGGGAGATTTTCTGGAGTCTCCCGGGAAAATCGGGAGGGTTGGCAAGTATGAGTATTAGCGGTGAATGCGGTGTTACAGCGGCACCGGCGGGCCAGCTCTAATGTTAATTTGACATCGCCTCAAGGGCCAAATGAAATTACAGAGTTTGACACCCATGGTCTACAGTATTTCCTTCTGTTTCGTGCCTTTAACCAGAAGTATAAGTGCTGTTCCGTCTAATATTTGTCAATACCATTTCTGGTCTATTCATTCATCACTCCAAGCATTATTTGCAAGTTTTACAAAATAACTAAAACAATTCATACTTACTAAAACCATCAAATTTTTGATAGTAGTGTTTTCATGCATATTTGTACGCGCTATCGTACTGTAATCTAGCTAGCGTCGTTAGCATTAGCTAATATGCTAGCAGCTTTTTGAGTGTCTGTGTTAGTATTATTAACTTACAATTGCATTCTTTTTGTAAATTCACCAAAACGTCACCGTGGAGTTATTGAGTCTGTTTAGCTGATTGGAGAGCGAGCTTCCACAGCTATTGGGTTCATGACGATGATTCCTATTTTGTTTGATCAGCCGTTTTACTGCCGTGTTACAGACATCGTTCGGAAACAATCAAGGCAACATTTACAAAATCATTCTGTGTAAATGTCTCATTTCACAACGTATATATCTACGGCTTATAGTCCGTTGCGGCTAATATATGAAAACATATTTTTTTCCTCTAAAATGTGGTGGTTGCGGCTTATATACCGGTGCATTCTACAGTCTGGAAAATACTGTATTCTACTAACATTAACATGTTTTGTTGGTATAAAGTCGTCCGCTAATGCTAGCTGCTCGTGCTAACTGTTTCTTAGTTAGCTTCTTTAACTGTTAGTAGCTCTTTTAGTATTTTCTTTAAATTAAATGTATTTTATGTATTGTTTTAAAAGGGAACATTATCACCAGACCTATGTAAGCGTCAATATATACCTTGATGTTGCAGAAAAAAGACCATATATTTTTTTAACCGATTTCCGAACTCTAAATGGGTGAATTTTGGCGAATTAAACGCCTTTCTATTATTCGCTCTCGGAGCGATGACGTCACAACGTGACGTCACATCGGGAAGCAATCCGCCATTTTCTCAAACACATTACAAACACTGAGTCAAATCAGCTCTGTTATTTTCCGTTTTTTCAACTGTTTTCCGTACCTTGGAGACATCATGCCTCGTCGGTGTGTTGTCGGAGGGTGTAACAACACGAACAGGGACGGATTCAAGTTGCACCAGTGGCCCAAAGATGCGAAAGTGGCAAGAAATTGGACGTTTGTTCCGCACACTTTACCGACGAAAGCTATGCTACGACAGAGATGGCAAGAATGTGTGGATATCCTGCGACACTCAAAGCAGATGCATTTCCAACTGGACTGGACAGATCAGCTTTCAAGAAAAGAGAGCGGATGAGGGTATGTCTACAGAATATATTAATTGATGAAAACTGGGCTGTCTGCACTCTCAAAGTGCCTGTTGTTGCCAAATGTATTTCATATTCTGTAAACCTAGTTCATAGTTGTTAGTTTCCTTTAATGCCAAACAAACACATACCAATCGTTGGTTAGAAGGCGATCGCCGAATTCGTCCTCGCTTTCTCCCGTGTCGCTGGCTGTCGTGTCGTTTTCGTCGGTTTCGCTTGCATACGGTTCAAACCGATATGGCTCAATAGCTTCAGTTTCTTCTTCAATTTCGTTTTCGCTACCTGCCTCCACACTACAACCATCCGTTTCAATACATGCGTAATCTGTTGAATCGCTTAAGCCACTGAAATCCGAGTCTGAATCCGAGCTAATGTCGCTATACCTTGCTGTTCAATGCGCCATGTTTGTTTGTATTGGCATCACTGTGTGACGTCACAGGAAAATGGACGGGTGTATATAACGATGGTTAAAATCAGGCACTTTGAAGCTTTTTTTAGGGATATTGCGTGATGGATAAAATTTTGAAAAAAACTTCGAAAAATAAAATAAGCCACTGGGAACTGATTTTTAATGGTTTTAACCCTTCTGAAATTGTGATAATGTTCCCCTTTAAACATTTTACATGACATAAATACAATAATCACTCATTTATCACTGTTAATTGGTTCCGGACATGACCATGACGTATTAATGTCCGAGAAATAGGAATTGTTAATTATGAATCTAATAGTTTCATAGCGAGAGCATAAAAAAAACTATTGACTACATTCTAAATAAATTTTTTAACATTATGAGAAACCTCAAGACATGAAATACCACCCTTTAGTCACCTTTACACTCTTTAATCCAATGTAGTAATGCCTTCTGAGGCTGAGCCAATCACTCGCCACTATACTGAACAGCATGCTCTGATTGGTTTGCTCTTATTTGGTGTCCAATACTACTGTTGTTTTGATATGTTTACTTTATTTAGCTAGTTTTACGTTTGAAAATGCTTAACTTAAGAACAAAAAATGATAAAACATGCTTTTTTTTTAAAAAAACTTTGAAAATACCCCCCAAAAAATCTGCAACGTGGTGAAACTAACGGTAGTATTTATAGTTGTAGTTCAATTGGCAATTTTTATTCCTGAAAACACTTAATTTAGGGCAAAAATGTTGTAGAATATGCTTAAAAAAACAAAACCAGAAACATTTCTAAAATCATCAATGTTTGTGAAGCCGCAGCATTTAAAAAGTGATTTTTTTTTCCACACTTGCATTGGAATACCTATTTAAAAAAACAAAACAATGGCGACTATTTGCTGAATGTGGCTCGTTATTTGTGGGCCAGCAAAACATTGTAAAAACAGAAGTAAACAAAAAAAAAAACAGGAAAGTGAGAAAACTTGGTCCTACTCCTGGTTTACAGAGTGTTATATTATTTCAATAGTGTTGTTACACTAGTATGTGTTAGAATAATTATGTATATATTATCACACAACTCTTATGCTTAAGGGCCGTTGCTATAGTTATTATTAATTGTGCTGAAGTGGTATTTTTCTTTGTCTGTGCAAAGCTGGCAATCCAAAAGATTGCAAGCCAGTCTCGTATCAGTGTCTGTGTCCAGGAACGGCCTGCTGACTGCCAAGGCCGAACACCACCGTGACGCAGACAGAGCAGAGACAAGGCGATATCACCAGTGTCAACACATTTGCATTTCTTGTTTAATCATATATTGTGTCTAACTGGAGTTGTCGAGATTACCCCCTTCCCTCACCGACAGCTTCAGTGATGTAACCAGGTACCTCCAGAATAAATAGAGGAAGCACGCAGGCTGGACTTTTAGAACGTAGTTTGGATCTGTAACTAGAATACAGCCCAAAACACGTGTCTCCTCATTGAGCCAAATTGAACTCTGTCTCTGCATGATTCCTTGCTTCTCGTCTGTTTAATAGATGTCATCAGTGTTTGAACCTGACAGTATTTTTGGCTTGCTAGCTCCCACGCTAGCCCTTTTGTTTTTGCCTTTTGTGCTACGTGCATGTCTTTTGTTTATTCATCGTATGATTTATATTTTAAATAAATCATATTCCTACCTGCAAGCTGTGTCCGAAGCCGTCTGCATCCTTGGGAGAACAACACCCGCATCACGATGCGACCTCGTCGTTACAAGTATGACAGTTAATGTTTATGACCGATTCACAATTTGACTCTGAAACGTATTAATTATATTTATACTACTGGCAAAATACTGTATTTTTTAAAATCTGACCAGATCATAAACAGATTGGATCTTTTTAAAGCAGGGGTGTCAAACTCAAATACAGAGTGGGACAAAATTTAAAACTGAACAAAGCCACGGGCCAAGGTTGAACAAATGAACATTATAATAGGGACCCAAATAAGTTTTGCATTAAATATTTAACAAGCAAGGCTTATATAACTTTATAGTGACATGCAAAATCGAGTTTCAAATAATAATAATGATAATTGAAAAATATCAATGGCATATAAAATACAATTTAAATAAAAATGTAATGCCTCTTTTCTATTTGCAGCCTTCTGAGGTAAATATCAACATTAACTTTTTCCACAGGCTAATAAATTAGAAAATAAAATAACAATGAATAAACCAACCATTTCGGACTTTAAACTGCTCAGTTTGCAACACACTGATCTAATCTGTGCGTCGATTGAGGTGGGCAGGGTTGGGGGAGGGGGGCGGGGTTGGTGGTAGCGGGGGTGTATATTGCAGCCCGGAAGAGTTAGGGCTGCATGGGATTCTGGGTATTTGTTTTGTTGTGTTTATATTGTGTTACGGTGCGGATGTTCTCCCGAAATGTGTTTGTCATTCTTGTTTGGTGTGGATTCACAGTGTGGCGCATATTTGTAACAGTGTTAAAGTTATTTATACGTACACCGTCAGTGTAACCTGTATCGCTGTTGGCCAAGTATGCTTTGCATTCACACGTGTGTGCGTACAGAAGCCGCACATATTATGTGACTGGGCCAGCATTCGCTGGAATGGGGGAAAAGCGGACGTGACGATTTTTGGGAGGGGCACTGAAATTTGAGAGTCTCCCGGGAGGGTTGGCAAGTATGAGAATTAGCAGTGAATGCGGTGTTACCGTGGCACCGCCGCTGAATGTAATTGGCGGGCCAGCTCTAGTGGTAATTTGATGTCACCTCAAGGGCCAAGTGAAATTACACGGCGGGCCAAACTTGGCTCGCGGGCCAGAGTTTGATACCCATGTTTTAGAGGTTCCACTTTCTGCAAAAAAATGTGCCTACAGTGATATGAGTGCTGAGGTTGAGACCTGCCAGATGGGTGGATTGCCTCGTGCCCTATGGCTTTAGGGGGAGAGGAGGCAAATCTGCTATTGGAGCAACACAGACATTATCCCCTTGACATGTTAATATGAAATGATGCATGTCTTCAATGCATGTTAAATGACACACAACAAGATGATGTCTTATGAGGATTTAATGATTTATACACAGTAGAAAAAACAAAGAGTGTTTGCTGAAGGTTGGATTTGGACGAGCCAGATGTTTGATCTGAATGAAAGCGTTGAGTGAGATACAAAGAAGGTCCACAGAAGGGATTATGATGACGGTGAAATCCCTGAACAGCTGGATGCATGTCTGCAGATGCTGGTAAACTGCACTATTTATTTTGTATTCTTTTTTTTTGATGGAATATTCTTTACTATCCATAAAATGAAAAATCCCAAAACACCTTATTCTGTGCAGTCTAAACTAAGATTAGAATGAGCTCCAAGATTTTTCGACTGGTGTTTGCATCACTCTAGGATAGACTAATGAAAATAAAACGTACTATATAACAATGATAAATTAAAAAGAGTAATAATATTACCACCATATGCACATATCTATTGTACACTAAATGATTGTACCGGGTATTATGCACAAAAAAAAACACTATCATCATGACACCTATATTGCAAAACTACACTTACCGGTATATGAGATAGTAGGATTTTTAATATATATTTTGACCAAAATACTCAAAATATTAGAAAAAGCAGCACTGCATCATTGCAGACTACAGAAAACATTTTCTAAATTAAAAAAAAAAAAAAATTCCAAAAATAAAACAAACAAACATTGACTTTAATAATAATAATAATAATTTGTAAATAAATGATCAAATTAAAACTAATAAAAATTTGCTGCTATTTTTGACAGATGCTTCCATCAATTGCAGCATTTTCAAGTAAAATTGTGCATTCCATATAACCTTAAAAAATATATTTATTATTTATTTTCTTTTAAAATAAGATAAAAATAAAACAAACATTGACTTTTTTTTAAAATAATAATTTGTAAATAATATATAAATAATGCCTCCATGAATTGCGGCATTTTTAAGTATAATTTGTACAAAACTTACCTATACACATATTGTACAATACTGTGATGAGGTGGCGACTAATCCAGGGTGTACGCCGCCTTCAGCTGAGATAGGCTCCAGTGACCCCCCGCGACCCCGAAGGGAATAAGCAGTAGAAAATGGATGGATGGATATTGTACAATAAATTATTGCACTATCTACAAATAATGAAAACACTATTGTGACACCTATATTGGAAAACTGCACTTGTATAACATTTTTTTATATATATTTTTAACAACATACCCAAAATATTACGAAAAGCAGTACCGCCTCATTGCAAACTACAGAAAATGTTGTCATTAATTGCTCTTATCAGACTGTACATTCTATTTTATCTTAAAAAAATAGAACTATGTATATATATATATATATATATATATATATATATACATATATACATACATACATATTTTTTTTAGTACATATTCCAAAAATAAAACAAGCATTGACTTAAAATAAATAAATAAATCAATGAATAATAAAATAAAAATATGTAATAACGTGTAACTATTTTGGACAGATGCCTCCATCAATTGCAGCATTTTTAAGTAATATTGCTAAAAACACAAGGTAGCATTGCGCATTCTATATAATCTTAAAGAAAAAAAATAGAACTCTTTTTTTTAAAGAACATATTCAAAAAATAAAACAAACATTGTCTCTTTTTAAAAATAATAATTTGAAATGAGTAAATACTTACTAAAAATAAATGTGTGCTATCTTTGACAAATGCCTCCATCAATGGCAGCATTTTAAAGTAAAATTTGTACAAAACTTACCCGGCAACACTGTGACACAAATTAAGTGAGTAATAATAACACCACTAGTACCAGCTATACACATATTGTACACTAAATTATCGTATTATCTACAAATAATAAAACATACTATCGTAACACCTATATTGCAAAACTGCGCTTGTATCACATAGTTGGACTTTTTTTACACATATTTTGAACAAAACACCCAAAATATTACAAAAGCAGTGCTGCATCATTGCAAACTACAGAAAACGGTGTCATTCATGCTCTTATCAGACTGCACATTCCATTCAATCTTAAAAAATAGGAACTATCTTAAAAAAATGTTTGAATAAAAAAATAAAACAAACATTGACTTTTTAAAAAAAAATTAAATAATCAATGTATAATAAAATAAAAATACATAATAAAATGTTGCTATTTTGGACAAATGCATTCATCAATTGCAGGATCTCTAAGTAAAATTGCTAAAAAACCTACCGTGACAATGCACATTCTATATAATCTTTAAAAAAAACAAAAAAACTAATGACTGTACATTCCATTTAATCTTAAAATGAAACAATAATCAAAAAATAAAACAAACATTGACTTTTTATACGAAAATTAAATAATAAATAATTAATACAATCTAAATAAATAATATTGTGTCACTATTTTGGACAGATGCCTTATAAAAAATCTATATAATCTTAAAAAAAAAGAACTCTATTTTTTATTTTTATTTTTTTTTAGAAAATATTCCAAAACCAAAACAAACATTGACTCTTTTTTAAAAATAATAATTTGAAAATAATAATTGAATAATAAATAATGAGTAGCTTTTCTTGACAAACGCCTCCATCAATTGCAGCATGTTTTAAGTAAAAGTGCTACAAAACTTACCCGGCAACACCGTGACCCAAATAAAGAAGCAAAATAAAATCGGGATTTCCATCTGTTTCATGTTAAAAAACAATTCCACGTCCACAAAACAACACAACATTGAAAAAAATACAAATGAAAAAACAAAACAAAAAGCAGAGTGCAGCAGCGACGGTGCGTTTGCGTCCGTACAGGGGGAGTCCGGAGAAAGGCGGGGCTGCGCGGCATCAACAACGTCACTATGACGTCACCACCCCATCCATTGTTTGCTTCAGCACCACGGATAGCATCCACGCCTCCCCAAATCCAAATCGGCACTTTATTGCCCCGTGATTACTATAGGATAGGTCTTCTAAAACATCATCAAGTACCACGTGATCTGAGGGCGTCCTCCTCCATGCTGCTGGTGTGCTGAAGGATTCCACTGAGCGCCTCTTCCACTGGAATCTCGGGAGCCTCAGCTAGTGGGTGCAAACATGTCCTGTTTTGTTGTCGTGTCTCCATGTGATGTGATGTTCTGTCCGCATTTGTCAGCTCCATCAAAGCAATGGAGGCGATCTTGACAAGGCCACTTCATTAGGTACACCAGATCCATGCAGAATGCATCCAAGAATGATGCCTTTACAAGCATAATAACGCTCAGTTTGCAGGTATTCATTTGACGCTATGTGCGTGATTGTGACTGTAGTGTGAATTCACTAATCTGCACGTTCAATACAATGATAATGATAATGCATACATCTTTTGAAAAACAGCTCAAAAAACGAGTACATATTAATATTAAATATGTTGTAAAATTACCCCTTTATCATGGCAAAATAGTTTATTGTGATTATGATGATACATTGTATTCCGATACTATCCTATCGACGTTAATTGGTTCCGGTTCTGGAATTAATTTCGGCGACATAGGAATTATTCATTATAAATCTAATAATTTCATAGCTGGATTATAAAAAAACCTTATTAAGACCTTCTAAATAAATTGTTTAACACTATGAGGAAATTAAATAACACTCACATAGTCACATTTACACTTGTTTAATCCAATATAGTAGAAAGTAATTATAAAAAAAAAAATATTGTACCAAGTTTAAGAGCCATGGTCTCGTCCATCCATCCATCCATCCATCTTCTTCCGCTTATCCGAGGTCGGGTTGCGGGGGCAGCAGCCTAAGTAGGGAAGCCCAGACTTCCCTCTCCCCAGCCACTTAGTCCAGCTCCTCCCGGGGAATCCCGAGGAGTTCCCAGGCCAGCCGGGAGACATAGTCTTCCCAACGTTTCCTGGGTCTTCCCCGTGGCCTCATACTGGTCAGACATGCCCGAAACACCTCCCTAGGAAGGCGTTCGGGTGGCATCCTGACCAGATGCCCGAACCACCTCATCTGGCTCCCCTCGATGTGGTCTAATGGTCAAATATACTGTAATATTATGCATTTTTTATTCATTCAGCCATTTTTAGGGGCAATCGATGGAGAGCACCGCAAGGGCCCTGTTGCTGTGTTTTTTTCTTCTATACCAGGGGTGTCAAACGTCATGTTAAAGTTATAGTTAAAGTACCAATGATTGTCACACACACACTAGGTGTGGTGAAATTTATCCTCTGCATTTGACCCATCCCCTTGATCACCCCCTGGGAGGTGAGGGGAGCAGTGGGCAGCAGCGGTGCCACGCCCGGGAATCATTTTTGGTGATTTAACCCCCAATACCAACCCTTGATGCTGAGTGCCATGCAGGGAGGTAATGGGTCCCATTTTTATAGTCTTTGGTATGACTCGGCTGGGGTTTGAACTCACAACCTACCAATCTCAGGGCGGACACTCTAACCACTAGGCCACTGAGTAGGTAAAAAAATGTAGTGACCAAATATGCCTGGTTAGCACTTCAACAAGTCAATAACATGAACAAAGCGCACCTTTGTGCATTCACGCACAGCATAAAACATTTGGTGGACAAAATGAGACAAAGAAGGAGAGGAAGATTTTACATGTAAACAAACTGTTGCGTTACAGTCCACACTATGGTGAGTTCAAGAACCGCCGAAATTAGTAGGACAAAACAATGTTGAGCAAATACTCTCATCAGTGAAGCATACACACAAACATATTAAAGAGTGGGCTTTCTAACAATTGGGAAGGTTTGTGTCATGTTTGTCCTCAAACAAAAAACGTACTAAAACAAAAAAATTAATTTCACCCCATCTTTTTCCATTTTCAATTCTATTTTAAAAATGCTCCAGGGAGCCACTAGGGCGGCACTAAAGAGCCGCGGGTTGCTGACCCCCGTATTAAGCTTTATTGTGTTCATAAAGTCACTTTACTGTGCAGGTGTACCTAATGCAGTGTCCAGTGGTAGAATGTAAGACCTTCTCGCCGTTACAGACGCACATCAAGATGATTCCAGGCTCCTACGGTCACGAGAGGCCGCTGATCATCAGGATCTCCTTCACCACCTGTGTCCTGGGTACCGTGTGCCTACCACTGCTGGGCCTTATCACCTGTGTCCTTATATCCTCGGTGTTTCACTTTGACGACTCCACCGGCACACACTGCCATGTAAGACCCCCGTTAGTTTGTCTTTTCCTGTTCCTACCAAACGATGCGAACCGTCGATGTGCGTTCCTTCAGGTTCCTAACTACCTGCCGTCCATCAGCGCCTCCATCAATCTGAGTCCCGAGTGCCACATATGGCGCTTCTGCATCGGCCTGCACTCGGCGCCGAGGTTCCTGGTGGCGTTCACCTACTTCAAGTACTACAAGACACGCTTCGCCTCGAGGTTCCCCGAGAGCCTGCTCGCCTACTTGAGCCTGGCCTTCTCCATTTTGGAAAACCTCGGCCTGCTGCTCCTCTCCTACGTGTCATCCAGTGAGACGTACAGTGAGTAATAACAGCGGGAAGACAAATAAACATTCCCATGTACAGTGAATCATCGGTAACACTTTAGTATGGGGAACACATATTCACTAGAGATGTCCGATAATATCGGACTGCCGATATTATCGGCCGATAAATGCTTTAAAATGTAATATCGGAAATTATCGGTATCGGTTTCAAAAAGTAAAATTAATGACTTTTTAAAACGCCCCGACGGAGCGGTACATATCCGGTAAAACACGGACTTAGGGAGCAGTACAGAGCAGTTGCGTCTCCCAGTCAGCAGCCCCTACCCTCTCCCCTCTCCCGCACACAACACAGGAGTTGACGACTGCAGCATGAGCGGTTTACTGGCGACGCTTGATGACCTCATCAAACCGCCGCGAGCGGAGCATATCAACAACAAGAGTGTGTTGTTGCCGGTGCTGTAGCCGTGGCTAACAAGCGAGCTCGCTCGGTGACTGACTAACGACACCATGTCTATGGTCTGGGATTATTTTAAAGTGTGTCTGACGGATAAAAAAATGGTAATTTGCAAAAGGTTGGTTATGCGAGGAGGAACCAAGACGTCTTCCTCTTAATACAAGCAATTAGATCTCCCACCTCTACAAGAATCATAACGAGATACACGATGAATACAAGCGGAAGATGGATGAAAAGCAAACACCGGAAGCAGCTTGCAGTGAACGGCGATGCCCTGTCTCAACGCAGCATTTCAGAAGCTCTGACTGACTGCGAGGCCACTTCAAGCACTCACCACTAGCTTGCAGCACATTTGTTTTACTCATACAAATACATTAGAGCAGGGCAGATTGAGCCTGTTATACAGTATGCCAGGCAGTCTACTAAAGGAGGACTATATTATTGTTTACTTTATGACTCTAGTATACTCTGGGCTGAAGCTGTGTGCCTTCATTGTTTTTGTAGCTGTTGTTTTGAGGCAGGTTTAAAAAAAATAAAAAAATAATGCACTTTGTGAAAGTCAAAGTATAGTATTTCCCATAGTTGTAGTGGGCATCAGGATTATCTCAGGGAGAGCATGTCCCAAATTCCAAGCTGCTGTTTTGAGGCATGTTAAAAAAAATAATGCACTTTGTGACTTCAATAATAAATATGGCGGCACTTTTTTCCATAACTTGAGTTGAAGTTGTTCTCTTATTTTGGAAAACTTTGTTACATTGTTTAATGCATTCAGCGGGGCATCACAACAAAATTAGGCATACTAATGTGTTAATTCCACAACTGTATATATCGGTATCGGTTGATATGGGAATCTGTAATTAAGAGTTGGACAATATCAGAATATCGGATATCGGCAAAAAAGCCATTATCAGACACCTCTAATACTCACCATTAATTAGTTGCTTATAAACATGCAAATTAGTAACATATTGACTCCTAATTAGTCATTATTAAGTACTTATTAATGCCTTATTCTGCATGGCCTTATTATACAACCAGTAAGCCATTAACTAAGAGTTAACTAACCCTAACCCTAATCATTGGTAACACTTTAGTATGGGGAACACATATTCACCATTAATTAGTTGCTTATTAACATGCAAATTAGTAACATATTGGTTCCTAATTAGTCATTATTAAGTACTTATTAATGCCTTATTCTGCATGGCCTTATTATACAACCAGTAAGCCATTAACTAAGAGTTGACTAACCCTAACCCTAACCTTAACCCTAACCCTAACCCTAACCCTTATATGTTCCCCTAGTCTCCAAATAAAATTAAGTCTTTGTTACTTTAATAAGCAACTAATTGGGGACGGCGTGGCGCAGTTGGGAGAGCGGCCGTGCCTGCAACCTGAGCGTTCTTGGTTCGATCCCCACCTTCTACCAACCTCTTCACTCTTGCTCCTGATGGGTCGTGGTTAGGGCCTTGCATGGCAGCTACCGCCATCAGTGTGTGAATGTGTGTGTGAATGTGGAAATAGGGTCAAAGCACTTTGAGTACCTTGAAGGTAGAAAAGCACGATACAGGTATAACCCATTTACCATTTATTTACCATTTAATTAATGATGAATATGTTCCCCATACTAAAGTGTTACCAAAACATCCGTTCCAGGGTCAAACTGTTGCCGCCTTAGAACTTGTATTAACTGTACAGGCCAATAACTTTTTTTAAATAAGAGAAAGTTAAGCTTATCTGAAGGTCATTGCCAATGCTAGTCTTTATTAGCCACTATACTAACAAGTATGTGGTAATAATGTTAGCTATTCCGCCCTGTAAAATTAACTAGTGTTGTCCATATTGTACGAATTGACAACGCTCTGTGGTTATAACCACACTCGGTTGGTAGAGTGGCCGTGCCAGCAACTCGAGGGTTCCAGGTTCGATCCCCGCTTCCGCCATCCTAGTCACTGCCGTTGTGTCCTTGGGCAAGACACTTTACCCACCTGCTCCCAGTGCCACCCACACTGGTTTAAAAATGTAACTTAGATATTGGGTTTCACAATGTAAAGCGCTTTGAGTCACTAGAGAAAAGCGCGATATAAATGTAATTCACTTCACTTCACTTTCATTCTAAGGTTGGGATGTCCAAACTTTCATACATGTTGTACAAAAGATGCTAAAACCAAAACAACGTGAATCCACATATGCTAAGGCAGTGTTGTCCCGATACCTATATTTTGGTACCGGTACCAAAATGTATTTAGATACTTTTCCGACTTTTCCGTACTTTTCTAAATAAAGTGGACCACAAAAAACTGCATTATTGGCTTTATTTTAACAACAAATCTTAGAGTACATTAAACATATATTCTTATTGCAATGTTGTCCTTAAATAAAATAGTGAACATACGAGACAGTCTTTTAGTAGTAAGTAAACAAACAAAGGCTCC
Source organism: Nerophis lumbriciformis (assembly GCF_033978685.3). Taxonomy (NCBI): domain Eukaryota; kingdom Metazoa; phylum Chordata; class Actinopteri; order Syngnathiformes; family Syngnathidae; genus Nerophis; species Nerophis lumbriciformis. Next base: position 17,527,330 of record NC_084564.2, on the reverse strand, counting down.
TAATTTAGTCTGCTGACATATCCAGTAACATAATGTGTCATTTTCCATTCTATTATTTTGTCAACATTATTAAGGACAAGTGGTAGAAAATTGATTATTAATCTACTTGTTCATTTACTGTTAATATCTGCTTACTTTCTCTTTTAACATGTTCTATCTACACTTTTGTTAAAATGTAATAATCACTTATTCTTCTGTTGTTTGGATGCTTTACATTAGTTTTGGATGATACCACACATTTAGGTATCAATCCGATACAAAGTAGTTACAGGATCATACATTGGTCATATTTAAAGTCCTCATGTGTCCAGGGACATATTACCTGAGTTTATAAAAATAATATACATTTAAAAAAAAAAAAAAAAAAAAAAAAAAAAAAAAAATGGCCCTGCGATGAGGTGGCGACTTGTCCAGGGTGTACCCCGCCTTCCGCCCGATTGTAGCTGAGATAGGCTCCAGCGCCCCCCGCGACCCCAAAGGGAATAAGCGGTAGAAAATGGATGGATGGATGGATGGATTTTTTTAAAAACGAAAGAAGGTTTTGTGATGCCAAAAAATATCGATGTAATCATGATAGTATTGACTAGATATGCTCCTGTACTTGGTATCATTACAGTGGATGTCAGGTGTAGATCCACTAATGGCGTTTGATTACCGGTACTTTTTAGAGGTGGTATAGTACCGGATATGGTTCATTAGTATCGCGGTATCATACTAATACCGGTATACTAAGCTATTGATAAAAAAAAAACTAAACATCTTAACCTAGCCTTTTTATGACAAGTTAGTGTAGTTTCTTATAATTTCACTCATTACTGGTTACTTTATCTAAAAAGTTGCATGAGATAAAAGTTTATATAACAATGTTGTAGGTCAGAAAATGTGTTTGTATTATTTTGGCACGGGAAACAAGCTGTCAAGCACTCAGAGTGGACTCAGCCGGACTGCTTCTAGGTAATAATACAGTTCTCCATGCCAACAAAGCAATAAGGAGGCACTCAAAAGCACAGTAGGGCGCCACTTTTCAAAATGCGCTAGCTCGATGCAAATTGACATTAGAATTGCCATAGACATGCTAAAGATTAGTATTAGCAATTTTACACGGCAATTTCGACGCTTCCAAATTTGGTAATGAAATTTACAGCTAAGATGCACGTTACAGTCAAACGGCTGGTGTGTCATAAGTACAATATTTAGAGTACAAACACCTTCTAGGGCTCAACAAAAGAAAAAAAACTGCACATTCAGTTTAATGGCATAGACAACATGTCGTAGCCTATACACTGCCGCCATCTAAAGTCTTGAAATTGCAATAAGTACAGTACTTGCAAATGAGACACAGAAATTGAAGAAAACAAGATATCAACTGGGCATTAGAGTTAGAGTGGAAAATTAAAATACAGATTATTTAAGAAAAAATAATATTTATCAACACAATTGAGCACCTATAAAAGTACTGTTGAGTACCAATATCGATTCCCAGGTACCGAGAATTGTTACCGTATCAATTCAAATGTGTTAATTCAATGATATATTGTGAGGTATTTAGGTGTCAGTCATTTGACGAAAAGACTGAAAAGATACTGCAAGAAGCAAATTTTGCATGTATTCTTGCATCTTGAGGCGTCAATCATTTTCATCATTTCATATGAAAAAGTAGTAGTATTAATTCATCAAGTCCGCCACAGAGGACGATATATCACATAACAATGATGTTTACATACAGTATATATATATATATATATATATACACAGTATATATATATATATATATATATATATATATATATATATATATACAGTATGTATATATATATATATATATATATATACAGTATATATATATATATATATATATATATATGTATATATATATATGTGTGTGTATATATATATATATATATATATATATATATATATATATATATATATATATATATATATATATATATATATATGTGTGTGTATATATATATCACCCCCCCACGACCCCATAAGGGACAAGCGGTAGAAAATGTGTGTATATATATATATATATATATATATATATATATATATATATATATATATATATATATATATATATAAAACTATTAGTCAAACACTTAATTTCTAACTTTAAACAACTTGTATCATGTCTGTCCATTTGTTATTTTCTGTTTTATTTGTTGTTTTATTTCTGTTGCCTGCCGGTGGACAACAGATGGAAATTAGCAGTTGGGATATTATCTGTAATCTGGCATATTATATCATATCACAATATTTACACCTGTATTGTTGCACATGTTCATTAATATGCACTGTCCCTAACAAATACAAAAAATTAATTAAATACACTATAACTGCATAAATAAAAAGATAAAAACACGCTTGTTGGTATATGGCAGCCATTTTGGGAAGACAGATCTTCGTGATTCTCCTACTAGTGTTACGCAGGCTCCTTCTAGTGGTACGCCAAATAATCACTTAAAGTACAGTGTTTTATTTACCTAAATTCAAACACAGTGTTACTGTCCAAACGGTGTGTAATGTCACAGTGACCAACAAATATGAAATATACATGTTAAATTTTTTTTTTAAAACAATCTGTCTTGTTTTTAATTAATTCTCAGGCCTATTGTGCTACTGTATTTTAATATTGGTCATTGTGGTGGTACTTGGAAAGCCACGTGTTTTCTGAGCTGGTACTTGGTGAAACAATGTTTGGGAACCACTGTTCTAGTTCATTGGTATATATTAGGGCTGCAACTAACAACTAATTTGATAATCAATTAATATGTCGATTATTACTTAGATTAATTGATTAATAATCGGATAAAAGAGACACACTACATTTCTATCCTTTCCAGTATTTTATTGAAAATAAAACAGCATACTGGCACCATACTTGTTTTGATTATTGTTTGTCAGCTGTTTGTAAATGTTGTAGTTTATAAAAAAAAAGAAAAAAGTAGCCTCTGCGCATGCGCATAGCATAGATCCAACGAACCGATGACTATTAATCGCCAGCTATTTTTATAATCGATTTTAATTGATTTGATCAAATAGTTGTTGCAGCCCTAGTATATATATATATATATATATATATATATATATATATATATATATATATATATATATATATACGTATAAAAAATGCACTTACTTACTTATTTACAAAACCCCACCAAACCTTGTCTGCTTGTCCCATATAGAGGATAAACATGTTTTGCAGAATATGCAGAGGGAAATTAAAAAAAAATAAAAAAAATAAAAAAACAGCTACAGACCAAAAATGCCTCCAGGGCCACGTTTAGGATCCACCTGCTGTAGGGCCTTAAAACATAAGAGCACCCGTCATACTGTCCTGAGAACCATCGTCCTCTGCAGTGGACATTTGTGTCATGTATTCCCTAAAAATGTTCTTCCCATCGTAGTTGTCCACAAGGAAGGCTTCGTCCTCTTCATTTTGAGCTCGCTGATCTACATGCTGATAACTTGCCGCCTATGGAAGGCCATTAAAAAGTATTCTTTAAACCCCGAGGTAAGCAACCTCTCCCTCTCTCTAACTGCTTATATTCCTATTCCTTACGTTTGTTGTCACCTTTTTGTCTCCCAGGATATTAAATCTCATCACTGGAAAGTACGTTTCTTACTGCTCAATGTTTGCTTCTGCGCTTTTGCCGGGTTCTTTTACGCCAAACACAACTTGTACTGCGAGTCGGGGAGTAAGTATGACATCATCTTTTTGGCCATTATTGATGTCGCCGCTGACTTAAAGGGGCCGCCGTCTCCTCTCTTGGCAGGCTACACGTTCTTCGCCCTGTTTGAGTATCTCATTGTCTTCTCCAACATGGCCTTCCACCTCACGGCGTTTTGGGACTTTAGGAGTCGCGAGGTGATGGTCATTTCGTCGTCGGAAGACAAAGAGTTCTGACTAGAGACCGGCATGAGGCCTGGTGTCAGCGACCTCCATTTGGAGAAAGGCCTTTTTTCCACGTATTTCCACAATGACATGTGCCGATCCGAGGATGGATGTGAGATGAGTGCGGAGCAGCAGAAGATGATAAGGTTTAATGTCCCGCTTAATTAAGTGCATTAAGTGGCTTGTAAGTTTACATGTGGACCAACCTTACAGTGTTTCAACGTGAAAGGTCAACTTTTGTACATTGTCTCACAGTGAGTTCTTTTATCACGCTTGGCATTATCAGAGAGAAAACTACATAAAAAAATACATATTTATTGCAGACTAAAGAGTTTTGTAATCTTTTGCAGACTTGTGTAAATGGATAAACAATGGTCACAAGACGGCTGTGCAATGTAATGTGACCGTATTTGTATTTTTTCATTTTTTTCATTGAGACTTAAGTGGAATCTTTACTACAGTTTTAAATTTACATTTTCTTTACCAAAACCATTTTTATATCTAAAAACACGGAATCAAGGATGTTTATTTGATATAATCTAAGTTGTAGTATCATATTCACAACACAGCTTTGCACACAAACACATTAATAAGCACAAAATAAAAATACATACTAATAAACTTAATTTAAACTACTTAATTAGGAAAGGAATATATTTTTTTTTTTACATATGAAATAAATGTTTATGTGACGGCTGTGTAATGTAACATTGCCGTACTTGTGTTTTTAAAATTATTTTATTAAGATTTGTGTTAAATTAACAAATAAGTGTTATCGTTACTACATTTTTAACTTTTTTATTTTATTTGACAAAAACATTTTCATATCTAAAAGAACACGGAATGAAGGACATTTATTTAAGATAATTTAAGTTGTAAGATCATATTTATAATACAGTATTGCCCACAAAAAGAATAAATAAACCTTTTTTTTATGTGAACAATTTCTTATATTTCATATATACTATATAGTAAAGCACACACATTATATATTACTCTATGTACTACATGTATTATATTGTATTATATCACATATAATACAATCGATGATATTGTTAAATAATCAAATTATTTGGTAGAAGGTTTTTTATATTTAACAATATTTAATATTTACGCACTATCATATACTACTCTATATAATATATATTTTCTATAATTGTATATTTTATTTCATTACATATAATACTATATAAAATAATATATTGCATTGGGAGAGTATTTATATATATATATATATATATATATATATATATATATATATATATATATATACATATACGATGAGGTGGCAACTTGTCCAGGGTGTACCCCGCCTTCCGCCCGAATGCAGCACCCCCCTAGACCCCAAAAAGGGACAAGCAGTAGAAAATGGATGGAAATATATATATATATATATATATATATATATATATATATACACACACAAATTTGTATGTAGACAGTGTACATACTGTAGTATATTTATAAATATACAGTAGATACATTACTTATCCACAAGATGGCAACATGCAGTTAGTTACGTGAAATGACAACCGTACTCAGGGACGCCGAAAAGGGGGGGTAAAGGAGACGGATTCTAGGGGCCCATGATGGAGGGGGCCCAGAGAGGCCCCTAATGATGATGAAATTATAATACAGAAAAAATAATGACACTGTGTTGGGGGCCCTGTAAAGATTCTTTTCATGGGGCCCAAAATCCCTAGTGGCACCCCTGACCGTACTACTACCAAACACTCGTGTATTTTATATTTAACAATATTTAATATTTATGCACCATTATATACTACTCTATATAATATATATATGCTACATCATTGTATATTTTATTACATTGCATATAATACTATATACTATATTATTAAATACTATATTTAATTGGGAGAGTGTTTTTATATATATACCGGTATATATATATATATATATATATATATATATATATATATATATATATATATATATATATATTTATATATATATATATATGAGGCTCCACCCCCCCGGCGACCCCAAAAGGGACAAGCAGTAAAAATTGGATGGATGGATGTATATATATATATATATATATATATATATATATATATATATATATATATATATATATATACATCCATCCATCCATCCATCCATTTTCTATCCCTTGTTTATTTAACAATATTATAAATTGAATGTGAGTGTGAATGTTGTCTGTCTATCTGTGTTGGCCCTGTGATGAGATGGCGACTTGTCCAGGGTGTACACCGCCTTTCACCCGAATGCAGCTGAGATAGGCTCCAACACCCCCCGCGACCCCAAAAGGGACAAGCAGTAAAAAAATGGATGGATGGAAATATATATACATACATATTAGTATGTATACAGTGCACATAGTATATTTATAAATATACAGTAGATGCATTACTTAACCACAAGATGGCAACATGCAGTTACGTGAAGTGACAACCGTACTACTGCCAGACACTAGGGGGAGACAATTGCTCTTTGACAACCCAGGGAAAACAGAAGCGTAGAAGAAGACCACCCACTCGTCTCCTGCACATTCTGCGGCTTTTTCGGTTCAGTCCCTCGGTCGGGGGGGAAAGACCGAGAGACCTCTCGAAGGGGGACAGCGTCCTGGCTTGTGCTCCTACTCCTATGTCCACGGCGGTGATAATGCGCGACTAAAAGAAGCACTTATCCGATGGCTCTTATTCATCAAACGTAAGTTTTTGCCTGTCAGTGGATCGCCGCAGCGTGTCACTACTTCCCAGTGCAGACGTGGTAGCTTGACTTGCGGCGATTTTTGGAGTTAGCTCAACGTCAAGTGGTCGTTAATATTCCACCTGCACCTTAAACCGTCGATAAACTTACCGGAGAACGCTTTAATGTGAATATTGTGTGAATACAATACAACTGGCGGGTATTTTTGACTTCACTTCCTCGTTAGCCTAGAGACGTGTCATCTCGCTAGCTTGACGTTCCAATAGACCCAAACTAACTACTGTCATTATTAAATAAATTAGTAAAACAGTTACCAGTCTTTTTTCCTGTGAACTGTACACCCGTGTTCACAATGTGCCCAGAAAAATAACAAAGAAAGCACAAATGGTAAATAGAATAGAATGGACCATATTGTCATTATATTTGCATATAACGAGATTAAGGACTCCAATTTAAGGTGCGGTAGTGGGAACACATATGGGATAAAAAAAAATTACACGAGAGGTAATAAAGATACAACTAAGAATTGAAATAAAAATAAAAATAATAAGCAATCCTGTACAAGAGTGGTTCTCAACCTTTTTTCAGTGATGTACCCCCTGTGAACATTTTTTTTAATTCAAGTACCCCCTAATCAGATTAAAGCATTTTTGGTTGAAAAAAAGAGACAAAGAAGTAAAATACAGCACTATGTCATCAGTTTCTGATTTATTAAATTATATAACAGTGCAAAATATTGCTCATTTGTTGTGGTCTTTCTTGAACTATTTGGAAAAAAAGATATAAAAACAACTAAAAACTTGTTGAAAAATAAACAAGTGATTCAATTATAAATAAAGATTTCTACACATAGAAGTAATCATCAACTTAAAGTGCCCTCTTTGGGGATTGTAATAGAGATCCATCTGGATTCATGAACTTAATTCTAAACATTTCTTCACAAAAAAAGAAATCTTTAACATCAATATTTATGGAACATGTCCACACAAAATCTAGCTGTCAACACTGAATATTGCATTGTTGCATTTCTTTTCACAGTTCTTTTTGACAGACATTTAAAAAAAATCTCACGTACCCCTTGGCATACCTTCAAGTACCCCCAGGGGTACGCGTACCCCCATTTGAGAACCACTGCTGTACAATATACAAAACACTATACAAAACACTGTACAATATACAGAACAAGACAAGAGTACCGTAGTAATAATAATAATAATAATAGATTTTATTTGTGCTACAGTGTATTAAAAATAAAAAGATAATAAATAAAAATAAATAAAAAAACTAGAACAGCCAAATAGCTAAAACTAGTATGCATACATCTAAAAAAGGCTTTTAAAAAAAGAAGGGCTTTTAAGCCTTTTTTGAAAGCATCCACAGTCTGTGGTGCCCTCAAGTGGTCAGGGAGAGCGTTCCACAGACTGGGAGCGGCGGAGCAGAAAGCCCGGTCTCCCATTGTTCGTAGCTTTGTCTTTGGAGGTTGGAGGAGGTTAGCCTGTCCGGAGCGGAGGTGTCGTGTGGAGGATTTGGGGGTGAGTACCGTATTTTTCGGACTATAAGTCGCAGTTGTTTTCATAGTTTGGCCGGGCTCCAGTGCGACTTATATGTTTTTTTCCTTTTTTATTATGCATTTTCGGCAGGCGCGACTTATACTCCGAAAAATATGGTAGTTCTTTGAGGTAGAGGGGGTCATTTCCATGGAGGCACTGATAACAACAATCAGTGTCGGATGTGGGGAGGGACAAGCGGTAGAAAATGGATGGATGGGTTATACTTGTATAGTGCTTTTCTACCTTCAAGGTACTCAAAGCGCTTTGACACTATTTCCACATTCACCCATTCACATGAATCGATTAACGTGGACCCCCCCACTTAAACAAGTTGAAAAGCTTATTCGGGTGTTACCATTTAGTGGTCAATTGTACGGAATATGTACTGTACTGTGCAATCTACTAATAAAAGTCTCAAATCAATCAATCAATCACACACCTTCACACACTGATGGCGGGATGGCTAACCACGACCCATCAGGAGCAAGGGTGAAGTGTCTTGCTCAAGGACGCAACGGACGTGACTAGGTTGGTAGAAGCTGGGGATCGAACCAGGGACCCTCAGGTTGTTGGCACGACCACTCTCCCAATAGCGCCCACGCCGTCCCCACAGTGAGATTTATTAGGTAAACTACGATAACCGTGATAATGTAACAAAAAAAAAAACCTTACAGGCTGTAGGAATGTTTTCAGATAACATCACGTATTGAACTCCTGCACAAAACAAATATTTTTTGTATCATCTAGGAATAAAGCAGCCCACACACAGCTTTTATTTGACTACCGGTAATTTAAATGACCATGATGTTTGGTTAGTCAGAAAGAGGAGCCTCTCTTCAAGTCACTTGACACTTCATCCTCTTTGTGCAACCATTGCTTTGTCCTCTTAGGTAATAACAGTTCCTGTCATGATGACATATACTCTTTGAGGCTAAGATAAGATGAATAATGCAAGGGATGATTCAACACCATTCTCTTTTGTGTTTTCAGCTGTAAAGCAGTCACAGCATTCAACAAAATGATGACTTTGTGGATATTTTGCTTCTGCCTCATCGGAGTAAGTTGGACCAATAAGCTGAGTTCGGCCACAGCCGACGGCCAGATCGCAGAGAATGGAGTATCAGGTGAGCCATCAGTCATGACGTTAATTGGCGTTTAGGTCTGGCAGCGATACTGTAGCAGTGCGCCGTCTGCATGCATCTTTTGTGATTATGCAGGCACTATATGTAGCCGTGCCGAGAATAGTCCGGCCCGCATTCTCAAATAGGCCGTGTCCTCCAACAAACATCAAACAGCTTAGTCAGACAGGAAGCAATTGACCTAATGGCCCGCCTGGTGCTGTTGATCATTTGCGGAGTTACGGTGAAGCAGTAACACTATCATTTTTAAGTAATACAACATCATGGATAGTTAATGTACTCTTGGAATTTAATGACCTCACCTGCAGCCTGTTACTCATTCCACTGGTTGGAAAGATAATAACTGGCAGTGTAGTGTGTCAGAAGGGTGTTGTGAGGAAAAAAAAACGCCAAACAAAAATATCAAACTCTGGGAGTAAGTCTCTGAATACAGGAAGGCTTTGAAGGCAAAGCCCAAATGATTTAAATAGGAGCCAATCGTAGTATTTGTTCTGTTATTGTGCACGAGCCATTAGGGATGTATATGTTTTGGTACCGGTTTCTAATTGGGTCGATCCAGGGTGACCGTCAAGATTCTGTACTAGTGATGGGTTGATGAGGCGTCATGAAGCGTTTCGACACATTGCAAAACTGTATTGATACTGTGTCGATACTGTGTCACTAAATACTGACATCTGCTGGACATTAAAAATCCCTACAGGCAACCTATGGACCGACTCAACTGACACTGATTTTATGACCTAGTATATACAATAATATAAACCAAGTCATTGTATTTCATTTAGGATTATTTCATATCTTCATTTAAATAAAAACATATTTTTATCTTTTTTAGATACAGTCAATAAAAAATGTGAACATGTATAATAACATGGAAATCTAAGAGAATGTGTTGTGAATGAGGATGCTTGTGGACTGGGATTTTTTTTAATTACTTTTTTACACATTTTTATTTAAAAAAAACAGTTTTTCCAACGTATTCAATTTCAGACGATTTCTTTCATTGATTGATTGAGACTTTTATTAGTAGATTGCACAGTGAAGTACATATTCTGTACAATTAACCACTAAATGGTAACACCCCAATAAGTTTTTCAACTTGTTTAAGTCGGGGTCCACTTAAATTGATTAATGATACAGATATATACTAACATCATAATACAGTCATCACACAAGTTAATCATCAGAGTATATACATTGAATTATTTACATTATTTACAATCCGGGGTGTGGGATATAGAGGGGGGGGGTTAAGTTTGGTTGTTATCAACACTTCAGTCGTCTCTTCTTAGTTATTTCTCCGGCTGTAGAAAAGACCCGCTCACAGGGCACAGAGGAGGCGGGAGTGCGACACAGTTCGCGTATCGGTCATGTGACCAAAACAGCTCATGATCGGTCACGTGACTTTCTAAAAGCGGTACGCGCACCGACACAGGGTTTCGGTCTATGAGCTCGACGCATGCGCCGATGCATCGGTGTTGCCGGACCCACCACTATTCTGTACAAATGATACGACTATCGGCATTTTTTATACGTTGCAGCTGAGACGCTGTAACATTGACTTCAAGTGTTGCAGCTATGCATAAAAAAAAGATGTGGGTAGATAATCATCTTGGAATAATCACAATAAGGAAGCAACACCACACAAAAGTTTATAACGCAACAATATTTCCTTCTCAAAAGTCCTTAAAAGTCACGCACGCTTAAAAGGAGTCGTGTTGGTTTGAAGTTTGAATTGAACATGCTTTATTCATGGCCGCTGCTACCGTGTATCATTATCTATTATTCTAGTGATCCAGTAGGCTACAAGCTAACATTAATACCCCAAAAGTAAAAATGGAAGTAATCACAGGGTCTTTTTATTTACTGTATATAGTACACACTACACAGACACATATATTGTACATCGGTAGCTGTTAGCACTCAATATGGCCTTTGGTCCGCAACTCAAATACGTCCGTGTGCAACATAAACACAAAACAATTTGTATTGTTACCAAATGCACACCCACTTACATGGTAATTGAATGTAATGATTTAAATACTATATATTTGATATGATACATCATGTAAAAAAAGGTCGGTGTTCTGCAAAAGAATGCCATACATTAATATTATTTCCAGCTGAGTGTATTTGTAATGAATAGAAATACAGTGATAAGTCTGTGTAGTCTTTACAAGATAACGACATAACTGATTTCACCTCGCACTGCACGCATAGTTGACTTGTTTATAGTAAGACTTAAAGAGCAGGTGTTTTATAAAATAAGTCCATGCTCTGAGATGTTGGTGGTGTACAACCTCTTGTGCTAATTAAAATGGAAATAAAAAATGCATTTTTTTCACGTCTTTATTTACACGATCCCCGCTTCCGCCATCCGAGTCACTGCCGTTGTGTCCTTGGGCAAGACACTTCACCCACCTGCTCCCAGTGCCACCCACACTTGTTTAAATGTGACTTAGATAAAGGGTTTCACTATGTAAAGCACTTTGAATCACTAATGAAAAGCGCTATATAAATATAATTCACTTCACTTCACCAATTACATAAAGTACTGATAAGAGTACGGATGAATACCGGTCTCAGTAAGGAATATTGATATCGGTATCAATAAAATCCTATTGATATACAATTTTGGTAACCACTTTATTTTGTTTAAGAAAATGTGTAGCATTTAATGACACAACTTTAATACATCATCTGATTTTCAACAATAGTAGCAACTTGAAAGTTTAATAAGACAAGCTTTTAAAACATTTATTACTGTTTACTTTAGTTACTTGCTTCAAAACGTTTTTAGTTCTATAATCTATTGTCAAAGTATCAGAACGAATCTAAAGCCCAAAAATCGAATCGGAGGCCAAAGATGTTGATCGAGACATCCCTAATAGATAGGATGTTTATTGTGATATTTTAAAAATAGATATGTTATTAACGAAGGTCCTGAGTTCAATCCCGGGCTCGGGATCTTTCTGTGCGGAGTTTGTATGTTCTCCTCGTGACTGCGTGGGTTCCCTCCGGGTACTCCGGCTTCCTCCCACCGCCAAAAACATGCACCTGGGGATAAGTTGATTAGCAACACTAAATTGGTCCTAGTGTGTGAATGTGAGTGTGAATGTTGTCTGTCTATCTGTGTTGGCCCTGTGATGAGGTGGCGACTTGTCCAGGGTGTGCCCTGCCTTACACCCGAAACGCAGCTGAGATTGGCTACAGCAACCCCCCGCGTACCCGAAAGGGACAAGCGGTAGAAAATGGATGGATGTTATTAACATTGCATCATGGCCTCCCTCAGTTGCTGGAAATACTGCAAAATAGCACTTTCTTATCCGCATTTGGTTGTTTGGACTTTGCTCAGTGGCTTTGCTCCATTTATCCATTGACGAAAAACAAAATGGAAAAGGAAAGAATTGGTATTTTGACACCCCCACCGATCCTTTGATTGTTCTGCATTTTTTTGCTCTGAAATGCAGCAAAGTCAGCTTTGTGTATTGTAGTAATAACAGCTACCACAATGTTAGTGTAAAGATACATCACTGCCACTTTGTAGTACCGCCAGTATTTTATTCCTGAAGTAGAAAAAAGGTAGCATTATTTATTTATTTGTCCATTATATTTTAGGGCAGAGGCCACTATTTGAAAAATATATTTCTTAAAGTTTTGTTTTCATTATTGTTGTTTGCACACACTTCTTACACATGTGGTCCTGGAAGCCATAATATGTGACAGAATTCTTGACAATACTTTTCTAAGCAGTCACGACTTCTGTTATGGCGTTGAAAACGTATGGCATCTGTCGTCCACTGCCAGTGTCTTGTGTAACTGGAATTCTTGAAAAACAAAAGAAAATTAAAAGCAGGCTGACTGGTTTGCAAAACTCTTATCTCGTCATCTGAGGGTTTTGTTTTGCAAGGCAAAGGAGAGTAAAAAAAAAATTTGGGCGTGTGAGATTCGCAGCAGGTGAAGTCTTTCACATAGCCACCCAGTTTTTTTTCTTCTTGTTACCATGGTGATCCATTGTGTGTATTATGGGTATGTTGCCCTACTAGTTCTGATGCTTAAAAACTTTTAGTTTGGTACTTTGCAGCAACAAATTGCTCAAACTGCTGCAGTTGAAAGGCTTCACCTGTGCACCCACTTTGCTTTCTGTATAGTTTATCCTGCTTGTCATAACATGCCCTTCTGAGAATAAAGAGAACACTAGTTGGTATGTGAACATTGCATGGTGAATTAAAGTCTGCTGCAAACTGAATGCAACTCATACAGTACAGCAGCGTGTCGGTGACTGCAAATGTCAACATAGTGCTGCCATTTGGCAAAAAAGGCTTTTTGGAATGTGTTTTCGAGTATTCTTTCTCAGATTATGTCAGTCTACAATCAAAACCGGCTGACACCACACATGTGAAACAGAAATAATCAGTTCCAGGGTCAGGCTGTTGCCTACCACACAGCAAAGTTCCACACATGTATTTGTGTGTTTCATTTCATGCAGCGGTAGATGCTTGCCAAGTGTGGGCTGTTTATGCATTGTACATCGGACATATCATTATAGTGATGAGCAGATGCATTATAATGCATGACCAAGTCAACTGTGGTATGTGCGTATGGTGAGTGTTAAGAAGCAGTCTACTGTTTAGAATTGGAACAATGCGCTACACAGTCTCGTAAAAAGGTGTTTGCGAGCAAGGGCGTATATGCCAAATCCTAACAATATAAATAAAGAGATAATTTATTAATGGTGGGTAATTGAGTAATCTATCAATTAGTGTGATTATATGGGCTAGCATCGGCTAGCTCATTTTACCATACGTGGTGTAAAGGAACACATTTGTTTGACAATTGTGTATATTTTTCACAATCACTAAGTTTATGTAGAATTTTTGTTACTGGCCTGGATAAAGTGACTGATGTTTGCGGCGGTCCCTCACCCCGTCTTGTCCACACGTCCGGGCGGGGAGCCTGTGCACACATACAGATGCAGTCCAAGCATAAGGGCCCTGGGCCCCCTCAAATTTTAACACTGAATTAGTATTCTTACTCTTGATTTTAATTGTATTCAATAATTTTATCTAACTTATTTATAGTTTAACAGGATAAACCTTGTCAAATGATATGTAACCATGTGTTAGTCACAAAGATTATTATCATAGGCTTAGGTCAGATTTACATAAATAAATATGAATCAAATAAACGGGAATAAGCGGTAGAAAATGGATGGATGGATAAACTGCAAAAGAAGGGCCTCTTACATACTGATGAAAAATAAATTTACACATACAACTACGCAGTCCTAAAATAAATATATTTTAAATGAATTAATAATAATTTGTTTCTTAACTAATCTGTCAGTACAAATGAAAACACTGCTTCACCATTTTAATCATATATATATATATATATATATATATATATATTTTTTTTTTTTAAACTTCTCTTTGACTTAAGCTCCAGACTTTTTCTGTTTGTTTGATATTGACATTACTGCCACAAATGGTGGAAAAGTGTATTACAATTGAGTACCTCTGCGGACCATACAGACCACAGCTGTGAACCAGTAATTTCAGCCCTATGGTTAAGAAACACTGGAATAAAACACTTTTTTGCCTCAATGAAAATTCCAGGTTGAATTAATTGGTGAATTAAACATTTGTTCTGCTTGCCATAACCTTCATTCTATTAAATGCACATCATAATTATTTAAATAAATCAAAATGAAGACAAAAAAAACGATCACAGCATCCACACACCACCACTCTCATGTGCACTATTTTGCAACGGCTGTGCGGAAACTATGTTCGCATATTTAAAGTTTCGGGCGCTCAATGTGGTCTTCATTTTATCCATTTTTATTAGTTACAATTTACACTAAACGATTAATGGATAATGAATGCTTTTTTTCTAAGTGAATTAATCGATTAATAATTACAGGACTAGCAGAAATAAACGCAGCTCATTTTCTGTTGTCAAACAGAAGAAAAAAACATGACATTGGTAATGTTGCCTATTTTAAATTAAAGAAGTTAAAGTACCAATGATTGTCACACACTAGGTGTGGTGAAATTTGTCCTCTGCATTTGACCCATTCCCTTATTCACCCCCTGGGAGGTGAGGGGAGCAGTGGGCAGCAACGGTGGCCGCGCCAGGGAATTATTTTTGGTGATTTAACCCCCAATTCCAACCCTTGAAGCTGAGTGCCAAGCAGGGAGGTAATGGGTCCCATTTTTATAGTCTTGGCCAGGGTTTGAACTCACAACCTACCGATCTCAGGGCGGACACTCTAACCTCTAGGCCACTGAGTAGGAGGTTCACCCCATGTGATGACGGTCCTCCTTTTTTTATAGGTGCCAAAGAAAAAGCAAAACACACAACTAGGGCTGGGCGATATATCGTGCAATATAGAAAATTACTATATCGTGATATTCGAGTATACGTTCTCACGCAGTTGCTTTTAGCTGCGGGCATTACACTACAGGCTCTTCTCACTCTTTGTTGTCTCTCCTTCTCACAGAGACATAAAACAAGCGCACTTTCTCACATACGTATACGCCCTCGCGGAGCAGAGGGGAAGCGGCATGGGTAACGTTAGCTGTGGTGCGAGTGGTAATACGAGAGAAAGAAGGTGCGAATCTGGTAACAAATGAAGGAAGAATTAATTCCCAAGAAAAACAGCAGGGGGTCCATCGTCTGACGGTGGTTTGGCTTCAAGCGGGAATATGTCGAACAGACAACCGTATAATGTCAAGTGTGGGGCAAAAGCGTTGCTACAAAAAGTAGCATTACTGCTAATATGTAGCATCATTTGAAAAGTCACCTGCTAGAGAATGAAGAGTGCTTGAAACTCCCCATGTCAACATCTCCGTTCGGTGCCACACCAACAAAATGCCGAGGCAACCATTTCCAGATCAACACCGTATGAAAAAAATAGTCAACAACAGAAGGAGATAACGTCCGCAGAAACTTACCACATAGTGAAGGACATACACTATTTGATTTCCTATTATGCAGCTAATTTTTGTTTGACAGTTATTGAAATATCTTGTGTGACATCATGCACAAAAGTGCACTTTATTTGTTTTAAACTATTGTAGTGGCGTTCTGTCCAAAAAAATGCACTTTAATTTAGTGTTGTTTTGATATGTCATCTTAGTGACATCATGCACAAAAGTGCACTCATAGCTTGTTATAAAATGTCTCTGACAATCTTGCACTTTCTGTTTTGAAAAGACATGAATGTTTGTGCCACTGCTTAATAACTGTTTAATAAATACACTTTTGGTCAATTGACTTAGTTGTGATTTCCCTCTCTGCATGAAAGTTTAAAATGAGCATATATTAATGCAGTATGAACAAGAATGTTTTAATGTAGACACATAGAATCATCATACTGCTGTGATTATATGCATCAAGTGTTCATTCAAGGCTAAGGCAAAATATCGAGATATATATCGTGTATCGTGACATGACCTAAAAATATCGAGATATTTAAAAAAAAAAAAGGCCATATCGCCCAGCCCTACACACAACCAAATTTAGCGCTGTGGTTGTTGAACGGTGGTTAGTTTTTTGTGACTTTAGGGACAATTTAGAATTTTGCTTTGAAGGTTCTGGTAAACATGCTTTTTGTTGGATAGCAGAGTAAGTACAGGTCATACCAGGCATCAGCGCTTATCTCCTAATGCACACAGAAACCCACTGTTTGTTACACAAGCCGCTTCACACAGCTCCACATCTGCACCACGTTCCCAACAAGGTTTCCTACGTGTGAGAGCGACGACTTTATCTTTTAGCCTTCAGGAAGGAGAGAAGGCGCTTGGGGCGGAAAACGGGAGTCATTCGATAAGGCCTCACTGACAGATTACCCAATTATGTAATTATATCGTCATCCTTCAGTCGCACTAACAAACACATGTCAATATTTCGAGTGACCAGTCGTCAAATAGACGATAATAAATCCAAGCTTTAAACGGCGTCCTCGTGTAAACATGTCTTGAGCACAGGAAGCTATTACAGCTCTGTGGTTTAGCGAGGGCAGCCCAGCTGTGGGACTGTGCTGTTCTTGTCCCAAAAACCACAAAAAATTCAAAGCCAAGTCATCACAATAACAACAGACGTAGGTTTTTCATGCTCTTTCATGTGACCCCTCTCCGCCAGATTTCTGTCGCATTGACGAGCCTCTGTGCCGGGACGAGAACGCCATTCTCAGCTACGAGGCCATTCGCAGCATCCACAAGCAGATGGACGACGACAAAAACGGCAACGTGGACGTGGTGGAGACAGATGGGGTAGGTAATTGGTCAAAGGTCTATTTATATAGAGCTTTACTACACCTGCACAATACCTAAAGCGCTTTACTTTATACATTACAACTGCCAGACGGGCTGACAAAATTAATTCACCCCAGTGAAGATTTCTCATCAAAGGGTCAATTTCTCATGGGGGTATTGTCATTTGTGTGCTCCACTGCTCTTTCCGTGCAGTTTGTCAATAATTAACGTAAGGCACACAAGGCTGACCCTCATGTTGCTACTAATAATGAAGCGCCACTTTGCAGGTGTCTATACTTTCTTAAAGGGATGATTATTCTGATCTGCATTTGAAACACTTCCTTGTGCTCTGGATGGCCTGAAAATAGAATATCCAATTTTTTTACCCAATATTTGATTTGATTTTTTTTGTTTTTGTTTTTGTTCCCTACTTTTTAAAGAAACTAAAGAATACAAATGACAGAGGTAATTCAAAACAAGTTTTGCTGTTATTTGATCAAAAACTAGTAGTTTGAAATGACACAGCATACACTGCAGTTTATCCTTAGCAAAATTTAAATGTGTATAATGTTATTTTTAGACGAGATGTAAATTGTACTTTTAATACAAATAAGTTCAAAGAACTAAATTAAGAGCTTCCTCTGACTTGAAAAAATACTAAATTAATATATAGCATTTTCCAATAAATCAATACAGATACCAATAATCATTAAATAGTAATAAAAATCAATCTGATCAATTAAGTGCAAACTTAAAACTTCTGTTTTGAATAAAATACTACTGTAAATAAAAATGTAGTATTGTAAATTGTATGCAAATAAGTAAAACATTGAGATGACTTTATAGTTTTAGTGAGTGGATAAATGCAGGCTTTTCCTCGGATCCTTGTTAGTGTGCACTGATGTTAAAGACAATGTACACTTCATTGCACATGTAATATATTATTATATTGATGATTAAATGCGTTATCATTCCACGGGAGTTTTGCAGCAGCACACGCGCTTACGAGCTGTCCGGTTTGGCGACTGCTTTAGTGATTGCTCTGTGCATTGTTCTTCTTTTTCATCAAACTGTGCATGGTACCTTGTGTAAATGGTTTCGCCACAGTAAGCTGCTTCTTGGGTAGAGTTTGTTGTTGTCGCGGTCTTGTCCGTTCTGCTTTTTTAAAGAAACTTTGCGGCATGCAGTCAGTTGTTCCACGCCTGTTGCCGCAATTTTAAAGAAAATGGGTTGTACTTGTATAGCGCTTTTCTACCTTCAAGGTACTCAAAAGCGCTTTGACACTATTTCCACATTCACCCATTTACACACACATTCACACACTGATGGCGGGAGCTGCCATGCAAGGCCCTAACCACGACCCATCAGGAGCAAGGGTGAAGTGTCTTGCTCAAGGACACAACGGCCGTGACTAGGATGGCGGAAGCCGGGGATGGAACCAGCAACCCTCAGGTTGCTGGCAAGGCCGCTCTGCCAAACGAGCCACGGCGTCCCCAAAGCACTGACAGCACTATTTTTGCTAGAACAAACGTCTCACTCTCGTTAGCATTAGCCATGTTTTGCTAGGCTTGTTGTGGATCTCCGTTAAGGAAATAAGGTGGCGGACGAGGACTACGGAAGCTCATTGGGCAAAACAAGTATGCCGGAGCAAGAGAAGAAATGCATAGATTTTTTATTTTTTCCAAGTCGCCTGCAACAAAAAAAATGAATTAATCGATAAAAACAATATATTGTCTAGGCCTAAATGAAAATAATATTTAATCCAACCTTAGCTAGTGTTTCTTCAAACCAAGTAATGTCGCTATCTTTTTTTCTTTGGCTAATCTAATATCGTCATGGATAAATAAACACAAAATTATTAATGTTTTGATATTTCCCCTAGATTGCCAAGATACCTGTGGCGGTTGGTGTGTGATTAAGGGCGTGGTCATTATGACGCCATTATATAACTTACTATGATGATATGGTTTTCTGTAAAAAGGCTCAAAAATGTATACGTACATTTAAAAACAAATCTGTGTTATTAATCAGTATTAACATTTTTTAAATTGCATTGTTTTGCTGTATTTTTAATTGTTGCTTATTGTACAATTAACTTTGTTGAGAACTGGGGCGGTATAGCTCGGTTGGTAGAGCGGCCGTGCCCGCAACTTGAGGGTTGCAGGTTCGATCCCCGCTTCCGCCATCCTAGTCACTGCCGTTGTGTCCTTGGGCAAGACACTTTACCAACCTGCTCCCAGTGCCACCCACACTGGTTTAAATGTACCGTATTTTCCGCACCATAAGCCGCCCTGGGTTATAAGCCGCGCCTTCAATGAACGGCATATTTAAAAACTTTGTCCACCTATAAGCCGCCCCGTGTTATAAGCCGCATCTAACTGCGCTAAAGGAATGTCAAAAAAACAGTCAGATAGGTCAGTCAAACTTTAATAATATATTAAAGACCAGCGTGATGTGGGCGCACATGGAGTCGTATATCAACATGGACGGAGCTGCGTGAAAAAAGCCACCCGGCCTCTTCGCGTAAACTTACCTTAACCACTCGCTCATCTTTTTCTTTTTCTTCTTCATCCATCCATCCCTTCGAGTTAGCTTTTATGATGACGCCGGCTGGAAAGGTCTCTTTTGGCAAGGTCTTCCTTTTGAATATCACCATGGGTGGAAGTTTCTGGCCATTAGCATGGCAAGCTAGAACCACAGTGAAGGATGACTTCTCATTCCCTGTGGTGCGAATATTCACCGTACGTGCTCCCGTTGTATCCACAGTGCGGTTCACAGGAATATCAAAAGTCAGTGGAACCTCGTCCATGTTGATAATGTTCTCTGGCCGGATCTTTTTTTCAGCTATCTTGTTTTTACAATATGCACGGAAAGTAGCCAGCTTTTCTTGAAAGTCTTTAGGCAGTTGCTGTGAAATAGTAGTCCGTGTGCGGATGGAGAGATTGCGTCTTTTCATGAACCGGAAACCTGTCGCTTAGTAGGAGCCATTTTGTGGTCTTTACAGATGTAAACACACAAAGGAAATGAAACGTAATATCCGCGCGCTTTTTCTTCTTCTACGCGGGCGGGTGGTTGCTTACAGTAGAAGAAGAAGCGCTTCCTGTTCTATGGGGGCGGGTGCTTACCTTGGCGGTTGCTTGCGTAGAAGAAGAAGCACTTCCTCTTCTACGGGGAAAAAAGATGGCGGCTGTTTACCGTAGTTGCGAGACCGAAACTTTATGAAAATGAATCTTAATATTAATCCATATATAAAGCGCACCGGGTTATAAGCCGCACTGTCAGCTTTTGAGTAAATTTGTGGTTTTTAGGTGCGGCTAATAGTGCGGAAAATACGGTAACTTAGATATTGGGTTTCACAATGTAAAGCGCTTTGAGTCACTTGAGAAAAAGCGCTATATAAATGTAATTCACTTCACTTCACTTCACAACTTTTCAAGTGTCTAGAAGCTTTTAGTGACTTTTTCTTTATTAAAAATAACTAGCAACAAATACAGCATCTTTTTCTGATGTTATAAAAAGTACTCGTGTTTACAATAAGTGAGCTGCAGCGAGCATGACGTCACAATTGCTTCGCGCTGCTGCTCCAGCTGGACTTTCTTTCCTTAAAGCCCCACTGTCCTCTTCATATTTGTACATTTTGTAGATAGCTTTCCCCTGGGATATCTCGCATACCATGACATGCTGCCTGCTGTTTATGTCATCACAACAACTGATTTCGGCAGTGCTGTTTTTGGTGATCAAACTCTTTTCTTCCATCGGCCAAATTTCAGTGCATCACTAGTCAGTAGCGCGCAGATTATAGGCTATACTGTATACATCTATTCATACTACAACAACCAACCTGCTGTTAATGTTTTATGTTTGTTTGTGTGGTTTTGATTTGATGTTGATTTTTCCCATGATCACAAATACATAATCCCTATTTTAAAGGTGATATGATGTAGAATGAGGAAGTGTTGTTGTGTCTGAGAGTGAAGCGCGAAAACAGGCCTTAGAATTTAAAAAGTTTAAAATAGCGTCAGACTTTTGACCTCTTCTAGAGGCTACAATACTTTATATTACTCATTTGTTTAAATGTAAAAAATACATATTTTTAAGGTGTGCCAGCCTCAATTTTGCCGTGGCAATATTTGTTGTTGAAATTAGTCGGTGACGTCATCATTCATATTTTTCCGGAGGGAAGCGAGTCAGTGCTGCCTCTCGCAGCAACATCGCAGGTGAAAACATGCCAAATGTGGAAACATTTGACCTTAATCTTGTTAAAGACATGAACACCTTTCTTATTTTGCAAAGCGGGCCTTGTTTTTTTATGGCAGTACATTTGTGATAACATTTAAAGCGGAGGCATGATGTCTGACATCTGGATTATGCAATCTCAACTCGAAAACATAGTTATTAACTAGTTACCTTGCTAGGTAGCTAACAAGTGTGGGACGAAGTTGTGAGAAAAATAGATTTAACTATCATTTTAGCCAAAGTCCGCCCGCTATACTTTGTTTATATCAATTCAAGTACTTCCTTAATTTGACAGGAACTTCAAGTGTAAAACAAACGTTAAACACACACGCATACACACAAACAAAATACACTATGACGGCGATATCATAAAATAATAAATGTACAATCAAGTAGATAGCTAAAATGTTCATAAGGAATCAAGTTTTATTAGATTCCTAAAAAGAATGCCAGTTATTCAATAATCAATGATCTACCTGTGTGCAGCTTGTTAAAGACATCATCACCAAATGCTTGTTTCTATTTTGGGAAGTTAGATAGCTTTTGGTGTTTGTTTTTTTACTGCCCGTTGTTTTTATAGAAAATGATACTTTATTTTTGTGTCCTTGCTTTTAACTATTAATTTACGGTATATGTAAATAAATATTTCTTAATCAATTAGTCATCTTTGTTAGTTAGCACATGCCTAAACATATGTTAAGCTGAATTTAAAAGATGATAGCTAAATTAGAGTCACTGAATAGGTTTATGCTTCATAATCTGATTAGTCGAATAATCGTTAAACTAATCGATGACTAGTCGACTATCAAAATCGTCATTAGTTGCAGCCCTACTGCCGACACAGAATGTCCCAGAGTGACCACAAATGTACGTCCTTCAATCTTTGACGTTACAAAAGGCCCAGTGTTAAAAATGTATTCCAAAACCCAGCGGTCTGTCACAGGTAAGGCTGCAGCTAACGATTATTTTTCTATCGATTAATCTATAGATTATTTTTTCGATTAATCGGTTAATCTATAGATTATTTTTTCGATTAATCTATAGATTATTTTTCCTTTTACCGATAATTTTTTTTATTTAAAATGAAGATGAAAAAATAAATGTAGGCCAGTTTTTTCAAAAGGCATGGCTTTTATTTACAAAAAAAAAAGTATGGCCACTCAGTCAACATTGAAAACAACATGACAAAATATTCTGTAACAATGTAAACATTTAACAAAATTAAAAGTAGCTTATTTGCTTTTAATGTGCAAATATAAAAGTAAACATCCAGTGCAAATCTTAATATTCTGCAATAGTATAAGCATTTCAAAAGTAAAAGTATTGCTTATTTTGCTTTAAAATGTGCAAAAATAAAGATAAACATCCAATTCAAAAAAGTGCGAAACGGAAATATTCTGTAACAACAGTGTAAACATTTCAACAAAAGTAAAAGTATTGCTTATTTGCTAAAATGTGCAAAAATAAAGATAAACATCCAATACAAAAAAGTGCAAAACGAAATATTCTGTAACAACAGTGTAAACATTTCAACAAAAGTAAAACTTTTGCTTAATAACACAACAATGATAGTATGATTAAAGTGAAAGTTAATTGTTCGTTTGTACATAGTATACGTAATTGTTAATGTTGTAAAAGGTATTTGCACAACTAATTAACGTTAGCGTTAAAGAGGAGCGCGTCTTTGTAAACACTGAACAGGCACGCCAAACGCTCCTCTCAGAGCGAAACGGTGCTTTAGTTTATGAATTTACAACGCAGATACAAATGACACATTCATGTTTTTGTGTAATGATGACAACGTATAGTCACGCGGACGATTGCCTAGTTGATGGTGATGGCAAGAACGCTGCCGTTGTGCTGCTATGATAGGCCATTTCCGCTCGACACAGTGTGCATACAACAACATTATTAGCAGAGGTGGGTAGAGTAGCCAGAAATTGTACTCAAGTAAGAGTACTGTTACTTTAGAGATTTATTACTCAAGTAAAAGTAAGGAGTAGTCACCCAAATATTTACTTGAGTAAAAGTAAAAAGTATGTTGTGAAAAAACTACTCAAGTACTGAGTAACATACACACACATATCATATATATATATATATATATATATATATATATATATATATATATATATATATATATATATATATATATACATATATACACATACACACACACACACATATATATATATATATATATATATATACACATACATTGATATATACAGTATATAATTTATATTTATTTATTTTGCCGTTTTTGTTTACATGTTAAAGGTGTTTTAATAATTATACATGCATGTTTAACATATAGATTCCTTTCTTTCATGAAGACAAGAATATAAGTTGGTGTATTACCTGATTCTGATGACTTGCATTGATTGTAATCAGGAAGTAGTGCTGGTAACGTCCACGTTTTCAAATGGAGGAGAAAAAAAGTTCCTCCTTTCTGTCTAATACCACATGAAAGTGGTTGTTATTTGGCATCTTATTTGTCCACCTTCCATATTCGTTTTTATACCCTTTACAAGAAATACATTGGCGGCAAACTCCGTAGCTTGCTAGCTTGTTTGCGCTGGCTTTCGGAGACTCTTATTTTGAAAGCGCAGGCGCGATGGAGCGGGACTTTTATTGTGAAGACAGGAACTGTGCAGTCAGTCTTTACGGTTGAAATAAAAAAGGGTCTTTTTTCCTTCACACTTTTGATTGATTGATTGGAAATTTTATTAGTAGATTGCACAGTACAGTGCATATTCCGTACAATTGACCACTAAATGGTAACACCCGAAGTTAGCTCGGAGCCAGTCAGGTCATGTGACCCCTGGCTCTGTTTGATTGGTCCAACGTCACCAGTGACTGCATCTGATTGGTGGAACGAAGTGAAACGTCACCAGTAAGGCAGGCACTTTGAAGGTCTGTCTGACAGACCAAAACAAACAAAGCGTGCATTAACAGATCGATAAAAATTAGTAGCGAGTAGCGAGCTGAATGTAGATAAAAGTAGCGGAGTAAAAGTAGCGTTTCTTCTTAGGCCGTTTATTGAAATACTCCCACACTTTTGACGACTTTTGGCGTGCTTTTTTCCCCTCGCTCGCACCGCTCGCATCGTCTGCTTTGCGCTCCGCCATGACGGTAGTGTGACGTAAATATGCGACGCGTCGACGAACAAAAACGTCCTCGACGTATTTACGTAACCGATGACGTCGACTACGTCGACGCGTCGTTTCAGCCCTAGTCACAGGCATCAAAAACAGCGTGCAAGCTCTCGCCCCAATGCATGAATCTTTTAATTTGGCATTGTTTAACACAAGTATTCAACATTGTAAAAACTAACTCAACGATCAACATTTTTGGCCTCCGATCCTTATCTGATTTTTTGGCCTCAGATCCGATTTGATTTCAAGTCCCGATCCTATACTTGACAGTAGATTATCAAACTAAAATTGTTTTATAGCAAATAACTAAAGTAAACATACATTTTGTAAAGCTTATATTATGAAATTTAGAAATATTTACATTTGTGGTATTGAATGCACAACTGGTTTTACCAAAATAAAGTGGCTGGTGCACAATAACTATTGGGGTTTGCCTTCAAAGCCTTCCTGTATACAGGGATTTACTCCCTGAGTTTGTAAACAATAACAAAAACAACCTAAACAATAGTTTGTATTAACACTTGTTATGCTAGTATCGCAAAGAAACTTATTTTACAGCGCAAAGGACACTGGAGTCTTGCCTTTTTGAATAGTCACCCTCCACACATTTAAGTGTTGATAATTGAAGTGTTGCTGCTACTAGTCTTGGCTGAATCTTTAGGTTTTAATAAGGGTAATGGTAACATGTGTTCTCCGTCAAACAATCAAGCAAGACAAGTATGAGGTCTTCCACCCATGCTTAATGACTGGGCTCCCGTGGGTTCAAGATGGTACGCAGAGTTTTTAAAAAAAGCACAGCAACAAGACGGCACTTCTAACGTGTTAGTAATACTGGCTTCTTTGGATTTATGTATCTCTCTGTAGATTTTTGACATTATTAAGTTATGTGGAACAGATTGGACAAAAGCACTGTACGTTCTCTGCTGTCCCAGGACGTAAATTCCCATTATGGCCGAGACAAATACGTACTAGATCCATGCAAATCCAAAGCCTCCCATACTTCATATATACTGAATCGAACAAAAAGTCATTTCTCCAAACCATGTCATGTGCTCGCCCTGCAGTTCTTGAGGGAGGATCTTAACTACCATGACCCCAAGGCCAAACACAACAGCTTCCACGGGGATGACCAGTTCATCAGCGTGGAGGACCTTTGGAAAACATGGAAGAGCTCTGAAGGTACTGCTTTGTATCCCAGTTAACTTGACAAAAAATGGTCTAAAGGTCACAACAGTTGTCCTTACTGCTTTAATACACGTGTCTGTGACTCTTTAATTTGCCTTGCTTGTGTCTGCGACTGCAAGACAGCTTTTTAATCACATTTAGCATTTCCCATGGGAACAAAGTCAGCCACTCGACCCACGGGCCCACTCTATCCGGTCAAGGCGGCTCTATCAGCCGGCGTGTCGAGCAAAGTGCAGCACGCTCGAGCCTGTCAGCACAAAATCAGCACACACACTGTTGCCTCTTCTCCCCCAGCATGTCTGGTCGGACCATCATGAGGGCACTTTTATGTGATGTTCCGTATCTAGCTGTCACGTCTTTCACACCCTTTCTGCAAGCTGCCTGTTTCACACTCATAGTACACTTCAGCAGCTGTGGACTAGGATACCCTCCCCCTCCAAGCGTCACTGTTATGACACCTGATACCTACAAGCTCATTTGGGATACAGACTGATGCAACCTTGGGTTTTTACGCACACACACACCATGTATTTATCATTATTTCTCTTATCATTACACTCCTTATGGCTTGTATTCTGTCACGTAACTTTTTTACGGAAGTGAACGAAGTGGTGGTCAACCAAACCAACATGGCTACTATGCAGAAAACAGCATGCAAACTATCAGAGTACGCAAGGAGCTTAGCTCTTACCGCTAAAAGCAGATACAAGCACAGGAATCTAACAAGATAGATAGATAGTACTTTGATTCCTTCAAAAGAGTTCCCTCAGGAAAAAATTAAGACTATGCAATGTAATTGATCCCTACACGTTAAAAAAAAAAGTTTTGTGAGGACGCGTCCTTGTAAACAAGCTGCGAGTAGCACTCCATAGCCTTGATTCACTGTTTTTCCTTTTCTCATTATGTTAACCACTCATAAAGATAATCAGTGATCCCATTGAAGACCTAGCTGGTTGTGAAAGAAGACAGAGAAGTGATCACAGCTCACTGTAACTGCATGGCCGGTTAAGTTTGGGCCATTTTGTCTCGTTGTTGTTGTTGCAGGCGTCGTTACTGGGGATGATGTTTGATAAGAAATTATCGAGTTCGAGCTCATTATCGAATCCTCTTATCGAACCGATTCCTTGTCGATTCTCTTATCGAATCCAGATAGGTTGTTGTATATGGAAAAAAACACACAATATTTGGTTTAACAAAAGCTCACTTTTATTTTATGAGAAAAAAATAAAATAAAATAAATACATATTGACTGTTGTTACCCAAAGTATATTAAGTGGAATTTTTCAGAAAAACAAATATATACAGTAACACAAAAACAACCTGTCCCTGTGATCACTATAGGTGTATACATGATAATATAGTGTTAAATAAAATCAGTCCCTTTGGCACAAAACTGAAAATAATACAGCTCTCCAAAAAGTGCCCTTCTGCTGCTATTGGAACATCCTTCTGGCCTCCTCCAGGAATGACTACACGTCCTTGTCCTGGAGGGAAAATGAAGGACAGACACAACATAGAATTAGGGGGGAAATTAGCTGAATGTGAAGACTAGGGTGTCTGTTATTAAGTCTTTAGCATTAGTGTGTGGAATGGAATGGATTAAGTAACAAATTTAAACATTGTACTGATATGATCCACTTAAAGAGGTTGTTCAAATGAATAGTGCTTACAAAGTACAAAGAAGAATTATGAGAAATACTTTAAACCTTATTGAAAATAAGATATTCTTCATCTCAGTATATTAATAATGACTGAATTAATTAATTACACATTACAAAACGGTTGTATATACTAATTCACAGATGTTATTTTATTATAAAAGGGTCAGTAAATGATGTATATATTTGTAAACGCTCTGAAGTGGGAAAGGTGTAGGATTAAATAAGCTTGACTTCTTCCTACTCCTTTTCAGACATGATGTAAAGATATGAAACTGTGTGATGTGTAATGCTGTAAGTGTGTTCATGTACGAAATAAACTAAAGAAAGAAAGAAAGAAAGAAAGCACTAGTTTATTCGACAGACCTGCAAACTCTGGAGTGGTGTAGGCTACAAGATCACGTTAACGTTATCAGACACATACAAAAAGGCTAGAGTGGTGTAGGCTACAAGATCACGTTAACGTTATCAGACACATACAAAAAGGCTAACGTTAAAGTTACCATTAGCCACTGACTATGCTTAGGTAATGTTAGTCTAGCTAACATTACTGCAGTCCTGGTTGACATAAGAAGTAACGTTATTTTACCCTAAAGGCTACAAGTGAGCAGATATGGAAATTAACCGGCTACAGTTAACGTTAGTTACTCACCAGCACTATCACTGGAATTGGCGCTGCAGGTTGAAGCAGAGGAAGTGGAGCGTGCTTTGTCATCTCTCGAACGTTCAGGTTATGTACGGCCTGAATATGTTTCAACATGCTTGTTGTACTCCCCCCCCCCCCCCCCTTACATGAGAGCGAAGCCTGGCAATAATTGCAGACAGCCGTTTCCTCGTCATATTTTTTTGTAAAATGAAGCCATGCCTTAAGGCGGTTTTTCCGGTCCATTGTTGTTGCTGCTTCTGTATCTGCCGCCTAATGACTGAGCTACGTCATTTCCTGGGACTTGTCACAGGGCATTTCCTGTGGGACGGGATTTGTTCCCATGGATTTGAATAAAGAACCAACTCTTTTTCTTTATTATAGTGACCTCGATAACGGGAACCGGTTCTCAAAAAGGGATTCGAGTCCATGGAATCGGTTCTTTTCTTATCGAACAACCGGGAGAACCGATTTCGAACATCATCCCTATTCGTTACATGTACATGTGTTTTTCCCCGTCTTCATCAAAATATATCTATAGATGTCATCATTGTGTGTGTGCTGAAAGCTTAATTCGTGATTGCTGCCTTTGGTAAAAGCTTAACTATTTTAGTTGGTGGTTTACGAAACACTCGTAACAAAAATGTGATTTTAAGAATTCCAAAGCAAGATAGAATACAAATAATACCAAGGTAATGCTTAAATGAGAAATACTCAATGTTAAAAGTACATTATATCAAACAGACCTTTAACGAAGTGATCACCGCAAACGTGTGCATTCTTCGACTCTGTTCCCTTGGATTTGACATATTTCGCCCTTTTTGATTACCTGTCAAGGAACTCAGAAGAACTTATTGACAT
This sequence comes from Nerophis lumbriciformis, assembly GCF_033978685.3. Lineage (NCBI taxonomy): Eukaryota > Metazoa > Chordata > Actinopteri > Syngnathiformes > Syngnathidae > Nerophis > Nerophis lumbriciformis. Next base: position 17,498,038 of record NC_084564.2, on the reverse strand, counting down.
TTTTGCGGTTTAAATGGTTAGCAAAGGGCATTTTTCTTCGAGAAAGGCAAAATGCCTCCCAAAACACCAACAGACGCTCGCTTGACCACCACTTGGAGTCTTACATAGTTAATTAGCCGTACGTGACATCAGGTGAATACAACCTATTGACTTGTTCTGCGTTAAAAACAACAAACTTCGATAGCCTTTCGGCCATTCTTCATTGCCGGTCCCACTGTCCCAGTAGGGCAGTTTTTAATAGAAATGAATAGAAAGACTAAAAATAATCCCTCTAGTCAAAAGCATAGCATACTCGCTCACTCCACAGTACATTCATGCCATTTGACTTTCGAGCCAGTGAGGCTTGCGGATAGAACCAGGGAAGTGTATCCAACTCACCCTGGTCTGTGAAGCTCTGTGAGGAAGAAGTGTCTGCAGTCATGCCAATGACAGTGCAGCGTTAAGTGAGTACTTGAGTAAAATGGTAACATATCTCTAAAATGCAGCTATAAAATTTTAACAAATCATCTTAATTTAGTTATTATTGTTTTGTATGTTTTTTCTATTATATTTGTTGATGGCAGCAGTATAGAATATCTGGCTTATTCAGCCACAGGAAGGGAAGCAAAATACTTAACGTTCAGAAGCATATTTGAGTTGATTATTACCTCCTACTAAGTGTGTAAAGATACGCCATAATTTGAACAGTGCCGGCACACTACTGTTAGCCGCCTGTTTTTGTCCATTTATGTATTTCACCAGGAGGGCAAAGTGTCAAAAACAGGAGACTTTACGACAGAAGAGGCCCTACCTAAAGTTTACCCTCTCTATCACTAGCCAAAGGCTGGACTGCCCCGTCTTCGTTTGCCTAAAACTGTGCTTCCACGCCAAATGTCTTGTTTTGACGTCTGCTTTTATGCACATGTACACTTCCTGTACCTCACTTAAAATGTGTGTGAAATTGGTTTGCAGCATTTCGGTACAGTACAGATGCATACCATATACATACAGTACATACACAAATACAGTGACAACTCTACATCTTACTGTTTTCCTCAGTGTACAACTGGACGGTGGATGAGGTGGTCGAATGGCTCATCACCTACGTGGAACTGCCTCAGTATGTGGAGGCCTTTCGTAAGATGAGCTTTAACGGGAGCACAATGCCGAGGTAAGATGACTCAATGTATTCATATTTTGCTTTCCTTTGTGTTTGTAAAAGCTGCAATGGTTCATTCGAAACTACATGATGTGTAGTGTATTTCCCACTTTGAGGTTATTGAACACAATCCAGGTGTGTATGCATCTAGCGTTGACTTCCTTCCACATGTCTGTTCTCTCTCAGGCTGGCTGTGAAGAACAACACTCTGACACACACCATTCTCAAGATTCTGGATCGCAGCCACGTTCAGAAGTTGCAGCTCAAATCTTTGGACACAGTGTTGTTCGGAGCACCTCTCAGTAAGCGGCGTCATTGCATCATTTAAGAGAAATAAAAAGAGTAAACCGCAGTGTGATTGGCATGCTTGTTAATGCATTACCGTTTAGTTCCAGATGCTTGTACTTGAGTGGCAGGGTGGAGTCTCAGTGCATTTCATTATTCCCTATTTGTTTCTAAACAATTGTTGCCTTTTTGTCAACATGGTAGCTGGAATTCCAATGTTTACTACTTCCTTGTTTAAACTACTGAAGCGTCACGTGATCATCTCTGTCCACGCCAAAGGTTTTAGACGGTTTATATGGCAAATTTGGCCCTCTTGTAAGGCTGCTTGCTTCTGTTTGCTTTCGGGAAGTGACTCATTTTGCAGAAAGCATGCTGCAAAATATTCAGAAGTCTGTGGCACAGGCGAAAGCTGCGTGTGAAACCAGGAAATGATTAAGTCAGCATTATGGGTTTATCCTGCCAGGTAATCTCAGTGCATGTGACCAGCTGGTGTGGACACATGCCAGTTCATACAAATGATGTTACAATAGTTGTGCTACTTTGACATATTTACATCATCTCTAACTAAAAAAAAGTGTAAAAAGTGCATTTCAATTGGCAAGAAACAGCATGGGGGCACATTGTGCAGTGGTCTGCGTGTGGCATGTGTCACCGTGGATTTTGTGGCACCTCCACGGAGATGCAATCTAGCGGCGTCTGGCTTTGACAGCCTCTCAAAAGCGGTGAGCTCACACTGACTGTGACTTTCTCGCCCCAGCAGCATTTTAAGACACACGCACAATGAGCCCATCGTCCTCCGGGCCAGTGTTTGACAATTTAGTACGCTGATTAAAGCGCAAGTGCGTCCGCACCTTTCCAGCGGTCGACCTGGAGTGGAATTAATCAGTATGTTTTCTTGCAAATCCTCAAGTTAAGGAACTTTTTATATGAATGTTGAAAGCTTGCCTTGCATTTTAATTCAGGGTGTGCTTTGCACTCGACTCCCGCTCTATGAAGAAAGACACTCTGCTGACTTGTAAACCTATTTTACGTTTTGTTTGAGATACTCCAAGAAGGAACATTGGATATCTCTTTTCTTGAAGGCAGGGTGCACCTTTTTCATTGCAGCAATTAAAAAGGAAAGCTTGACTAGACTTTAAGTTCAGCTATAGGAATTAGAGGCGGGTCTAAACCTGATCTGGGGCCTTGCCCAAATATTTGTTTACAATTACTTTTAAATGTTTAATGACCTCTGTTTCCCGATGGTAAGGAGTGGCTGGGTTTGCATTTTTTTTAATGTTGTAAAATAGCATTATTATGTAGTATTATATTATATTAATTGTATTATAGATAATCAGGATTATTACAGTGACACATGATTGACTCTAGGGGGAATTAATTATAATAAACTAAATTCATTAAATATATTAACTCTTTACTAGGGATGTTCGTTCAACGTTCTATGCCGCTGATTCCGATCACAGGTATTAACTGTACACTTTTCTATGTATTTATAGTGAGTGCTTTTGATAGTTAATATCATTACAATATTTCCTTATTATATTTTATTAAATACTATTGTTTGATCAAAACAAAGTTAATAGAACACAAAAACTAAACAAAATGAAAAACTGAATGAAGTAATTTTTGCTCTCAAAGTCCTCCGGTGTCCAGAGAATTTATTACCTGCATTTGTAAACATTAAGAAACACGACAAAAAATGTTGTGATCTAATCCAGTGCTTCTCAAATACTTTTTGTTATGACCCCCACCGGCCCCCATTGCCCAGGAAGACGAAAATATTTCACGCCCCACTCTCCGCCACGACTATAAAGACTATCATATGTCTATATAATTGTTATAAGTACACCTCTGCATAACATTGTACGGTATCCTTGTTAACTTAAAATTTAAATAAAAAAGACGAAAAAAAGTATAGATCAACTTACAATGCCTGGAAAAAAATCCTTTAAGCATTTTTTGACCAACTAAGGCCATTTGATACTCGCACCGTGCCTCCTTAGGGGGACTCGCCCCACTATTTGAGAACGACTGACCTAATCATTTAAGTATCAATCATTTACTCTTACTAACCTTGCTGTCGACCGCACCAATTTATGGATCAAGCCCCCCTCTTGCATGTTGTGTACTTCTGGCTGCAACAATGCTGACCCACCAACAATTGTTATATTCTCCTCTCTTTACTCTTATTAATCTTCTTGTTAACTTCCTCTAAATAACTACTTACTTACTGCTGTGAGATATTTCAATCTACACATTTTAGTTTTACGAGGCACCTATGTCTTGGTGTTTTATAAAACAAACTCAGCGGTTAGCTTTGCTCCTAGCATTCCTGCTTCTTTAGCCTCGTCTTCCAGTGATTGGAAGACGAGGCTGACTTGATAATGATACTTAAGATACTAAGAAATGCAGCTTATTTGCCGCAATGGAGGTCCATCCATCCATCCATCTATCTTCTTCTGCTTATCCGAGGTTGAATCGCGGGGGCAGCAGCCTAAGCAGAGAAGCCCAGAGTTCCCTCTCCCCAGCTACTTCGTCCAGCTCCTCCCGGGGGATCCTGAGGCGTTCCCAGGCCAGTCAAGAGACATAGTCTCCCCAACGTGTCCTGGGTCTTCCGTGCGGCCTCCTACCCGTCGGACTTGCCCTAAACATCTCCCCAGGGAGGCGTGTGGGGGCATTCCAGATACTTGATAATGATACTTACTATACTAAGAAATTTAGTTTATTTGCCGCAATGGAGGTGATAATTATTATTAACTTAGAGGAGCTGTTCCACATAATGTATGGAGATACACACTGGGCTTCTACCTTGTTCGTCGTGGCACTACAAATAAATACAATATTAGCCAGAGGAGATCGGCATTGCAAAGTCATTAATCGGCAATGGCGATCACATGCTTTGCCATTTTTGCGTCCCATACTGTCTGTGGCCGATGGATCGGCAACTCCTTATTGTTTATTTTCTGTGTTAGGGAGCACTGGTGTATATTTAATATAAATGACTTCAGGCAGGAAATACTGTGTAACTAAATACAAAAATCCCCCCTTTGTTTGTGTGCGTGCCTCCCAGTGAACAGACACAACCACTTGAAGGACCTCATGCTGGTGGTGTCAATTGTGATCGGGATGGGGGGCTGCTGGTTTGCCTACATCCAGAACCGCTCCTCCAAGGACCACATGAAGAAGATGATGAAGGACCTGGAGGGCCTGCAGAGAGCTGAGCAGAGCCTGCATGACCTACAAAAAAAGTGAGTTTTTGCAACCTCCACCTCACACATAAACAGGCTTTCTTCCTGTAAGGGTCTCTTTCTAGCAGAAGTGAAAGTAAGTTGGTTAATTTTGCGGGTTCTTCTTGTGTGCGAGAGTCTACAGACATTGAACAAAACGTAGCTGCCATATCAAAAATATTTAAATGCTCTCATGAATAATAACAATTTACCCGCAAGGTGTTCGAGAAATTCTGCCCAATCCAGTTTGTCAGCTCCTTAAACCTCGTACCATTCCAGAAGGGTTGCAGTCTCTTTTGCTGCAAGCTTGATGAAGACATTTGGACCTTTTTATCTTAACGCAACTTGGCTTTCACACAATCTAGCTTTTAGTTGCCCATAAAAATTGCACTTTGACAATGCCTCCCAGATCATTTCCAGCTTTTGCAACATCTGGCTTCAGTTATTTATCATGTTTATATAGCCTAGCAGATTTGTGCCTATTCAAGACAAAGTATTTATTCGACCCGTTTTGAGGTTGAGCAACAGAAGCATCCCAGTTGTAGGTGACTGAAGCCTTAGGAACTATTCTGAGCCCTGCTAATAGGACCAGGAATGCATAGAATGTGCTTACAAGTGTGTGCACCGTCTCGTCCTTTTCCTTTCAAGGATACACTAATACATGAATCTCATGTATGGCTCCTTTAACCTTTTAAACTAAGAGCTAGTAGTCAATGGTCACTGGTCAGTCAGTGCTGTGTTCAGTGTTTCCCATACACGGCCCACCACATTCTAATTGGGATGCCACAAATAGATTTTGGCTGTTAAGAATTCTCAGTGATTAAGCATGCTTATGCGGATACTCTTATTTTCAAACATCTTACTTTCAAAGCTTTCGGTTTTGCTTATGTTATGATCAACAGCTTTTGATCAGTGCAGAAGTCACGTTTACTTTTCTAAGGTTTTACGAAATATTTTTGAAGCATAAATGGCCTCCTACTGTAAGTACATCATGTGAGATGTTTTATTTATGTTTATGCAAATTAGATGATTGTGTCATTTACCCCACCGCCACTGATAGATTACAGGCCTTTGGGAAACACTTGTTTCTATTGACATGTTGTTTTACTCTCTGCACTCAGTTGACTGGATTGTCTATGAAAAGTTTTTTTCAAGTACTCAGACGAGTGAATTCTCCATACCAAGGATGCTTTATGTGCATGCTTTCATAGGACGTACCTGAGGTGCCATACATTTGTGCTTCTTTCATTTTTGTAAAGCAATCATATTGGCCTTATAGAACCAGACAAGCTATAACTTGTTGCTTGGGTGTGGACTTACTTGAGCGCCTTCACGGTTTGTCACTGTTCAAGCTTCTTGTAAGTGCTTCAAATACTTGATATACTGGAACAGAGTTTTAAATGCTTTAAATTTGTCTTGGTGATGTTGCACAAAGTACTGTAAGTCTTTATTTGTGTATTTACAAGATTAGTTTGAAAAATCGGTAAGTTTTTGTGGCGCCTTAAAGTTCATCAGTGTCGTTTGTCGCACTGTTCCTGGAGCTGAGGCAGCGAAGTATGTCTGTGGCTGCGCCTTTCCTTCTGATCCCACTGCCAGCTGCTTTCTTTCCATACCTTCAAGCCCGTCCTGTGGTGGTATCAAGTGGCCCAGGCTGTGGGGAGACGGTGGGAGGAGGTTTTGACCGGAGATGGATTTCCTGGGAGCCTTTTGAGAGCACCGCTTTGACACAGAGGCTCTGATTCACTGCTGGGAGATGGTGTTAAGCATGACCGCTTAACATGTGGGCTCTGGCGCTAATTTGGCCACACTAGGACTGGAGTTGCAGACGGACATGGTGGAAAAAAAGCACTGGCGTCAAGGACCGCTGGCGTCAAGGACGCGATGGCAATGAATGAGCTTGCGGGCCACATTTGCTGTCTGTCAGACTCATAAACACCACAGTTAGTATGCAAAAGTACAAAAACCGATTACCTTTTTCTTGGAATACGTCCTGGTAGTTGGAATCTTCTCCATGGGCGCCAGGACTGCGTAGGTGCTTTCAAAGCTCAGCTGCAAGTGTAGCAGAGGTCACGGTCGAAGGTTTTAGCGGGACAGCACCGGGCCGAGCCTCATTTTTCCACTGTGGCCCGCCTGGATCATCTTTCATTCTTTGCTTCACCAGGAGGAGAATGCTGCTCCTCAGTGACCAAAGACGGTATTGCCAGCATCCCGTTAAATGTCACACACATTGTACTATTATGATTAACTTGGACTCAAATTAAAGTATTTTTAAAAAGGGGGTTCTGTGCGTGACTAAGTAATTAAGTCATGGGTAATAAAGCCCTCCTTTGGAAGACTTTGGTAAAGTCATGCTCCTGTCTAAAAATAAACCCCATATATACACAAGCATCGAGCAGCACACTGTACTGGTCTATAATTGTCCGCTGACAGCTGTTCCCATTCTTGCCTTTTCATTGTGAGCGTCCCAGCAGCTGATCTGAGCTCTTTGCTCTTTATGCTCATCAGCCGTGCTTGCTGCTGATTTGAGTTTTTGGTCACGCCACGCCCACTTGCCACAGTATTAGGTACATCTGCACAAAAAATGCTTGGAATTCTTTTTACTGAAATACAGGTGGTCCTCGGGTTACGAACCTAGACTGACATGTTTTAGCCCAAGTGCGAACCTAAAGGGAACCTATGATGATTTTAATCTACATTTAAAACACTTCCTTGTGGTCTAGATATGTATTGGATATGTACATTTAGCACATAAAACTACGCCCCACCCTCTTCAAATTGAAGTCGCTATTTTTTTCCAGACACGATCAAAAATACATTTCATAAACACTCCGGCTTCCTCCCACCTCCAAAGACATGCACCTGGGGATAGGTTGATTGGCAACACTAAATTGGCCCTAGTGTGTGAATGTGAGTGTGAATGTTGTCTGTCTATCTGTGTTGGCCCTGTGATGAGGTGGCGACTTGTCCAGGGTGTACCCCGCCTTCCGCCCGATTGTAACTGAGATAGGCTCCAGCGCCCCCCGCGACCCCGAAGGGAATAAGCGGTAGAAAATGGATGGATGGATGAAACATTATATAGGATGCACCGGGTCACAACATTAGGTACACCTGCACACTGTCCAAAAGATTCGGAGAGTGCAAAAAAACAGCTGCTTTTAGCAGCATTTTTGTCACTGCATGTCAGTGTTATGTGCATGCTACAGTTACGGTAGATGGAAGTAATACTTTAGTTTACCTTCGTAGCTCCCCTCTGGCTGAGCGCTTGACTTTAATGTCTAAATAAGTGCTTCCCTCTCGCCGTGACGTCAACACGTAGCCAGATTGCACAACCCCGCTAAAAAGCATCCGATACTGCATGCAAGCTCACGCCAACATGCATGAACCTTAGGATTTGATACGTTGGCATTATTTATTTAACACGAGCATCCAACAATGTCACAACATTTATTAGTCAGAAAAGACGAAATTCATTGTAGGTCCCCTTTTCCATCCATCCATTTTCTACCGCTTATTCCCTTTGGGGTTGCGGGGGCACTGGAGCCTATCTCAGCTACAATCGGGCGGAAGGAGGGGTACACCCTGGACAAGTTCCCACCTCATCGCAGGGCCAACACAGATAGACAGACAACATTCACACTCACACACTAGGGCCAATTTAGTGTTGCCAATCAACTTATCCCCAGGTGCATGTCTTTGGAAGTGGGAGGAAGCCGGAGTACCCGGAGGGAACCCACGCAGTCACGGGGAGAACATGCAAACTCCACACAGAAAGATCCCGAGCCCGGGATTGAACCCAAGGCTACTCAGGACCTTCGTATTGTGAGGCAGATGCACTAACCCCTCTTTCACCGTGCTGCCCGGTCCCCTTTTATAGGGGTCTAATTATGATTTTTTTTTTCTACATTTAAAACATTTTCTCGTAGTCTCCATAACATGTAATGTTGGTGCGTTGGTCAAGATTTTGCATAGATTGTTTTACAGACCGTTTTTAAGCTGCATTCTGCCCATCTCTTCGGGATGAGCTGTTTTGTGGGCTTATTTATGTGCCTCCACTTCTTTGACTGCATCTTCTCCCCGTCATCCATGTTGTAGTTTTTAGCGCTTCCATATGGAATCTACTGACAGATATAAGTTTAAACTAGAGATGTCCGATAATATCAGACTGCCGATATTATCGGCCGATAAATGCTTTAAAATGTAATATCGGAAATTATCGGTATCGGTTTCAAAATTATCGGTATCTGTTTCAAAAAGTAAAATGTATTACTTTTTAAAACGCCGCTGTGTACACGGACGTAGGGAGGAGTACAGAGCGCCAATAAACCTTAAAGACTAAGCCTTTGCGTGCTGGCCCAGTCACATAATATCTAAGGCATTTCACACACACACAAGTGAATGCAAGGCATTCTTGGTCAATAGCCATACAGGTCACACTGAGAGTGGCCGTATAAACAACTTTAACACTGTTACAAATATGCGCCACACTGTGAACCCACACCAAACAAGAATGACAAACACATTTCGGGAGAACATCCGCACCGTAACACAACATAAACACAACAGAACAAATACCCAGAACCCCTTGCAGCACTAACTCTTCCGGGACGCTACAATATAGCCCCCCGCTATTCCCCCCCCCCCCCCCCCCCCCAACATTTGGGAGACATAATGACATGCAAAAGTTAATTGATGTGTGACTTTATCCTTCCACAGTGTACACTATATTGCCAAAAGTATTTGGCCACCTGCCTTGATTCACATATGAACTTGAAGTGCCATCCCATTCCTAACCCGTAGGGTTCAGTATGATGTCGTTCCACCTTTTGCAGCTAATACAGCTTCAACTCTTCTGGGAAGGCTGTCCACAAGGTTGTGGAGTGTGTTTATAGGAATTTTTGACCATTCTTCCAAAAGCGCATTGATGAGGTCACATACTGATTGATGTTGGTCGAGAAGTCTTGGCTCTCAGTCTCCGTTCTAATTCATCCCAAAAGTGTTCTATCGGGTTCAGGTCAGGCAGGCCAGTCAAGTTCATCCACACCAGACTCAGTCATCCATGTCTTTATGGATCTTGTCATGTTGGAAGAGGAAGGGGCCCGCTCCAAACCGTTCCCACAAGGTTGGGAGCATGGAATTGTCCAAAATGTTTTGGTATCCTGGAGCATTCAAAGTTCCTTTCACTGGAACTAAGGGGCCAAGCCCAGCCCTGAAAAACAACCCCCACACCATAATTCTGATCATTTGGATGGGTGGCCAAATACTTTTGGCAATATTGTGTAACTGTAGCAGGCTCACACAGCTGCGTTCTTGTGGTGCACACAGGCTACTGTATTTTTCCACGTCAGGCGTTTTAGCTAGTTTTCAAGCTAATCTAGTGTTTTATGACCAAAACTACAGTTTCAAATAATTAATGGGAGTGCATCGTAACCACAATGCGCGGAAATATTAAGTAAAATAATGGTCGTCTTTGATTTTATTTTGCCATCAGGCTGCAGATCGCCCAGGACCACCACCGCACGGTGGAGGTTGAGAAGGTCAACCTGGAGCAGAAGCTGCGGGATGAGATCAGCACAGCCAAGCAGGAAGCCCAACGACTGAGTGATCTGCGAGAGGGCACAGAGAACGAACTCAGTCGGCAAAAGTATGCCGAAGAGGAGCTTGACCAGGTATTCTGTTTTTTAGTAAGGCCGAGATGTGTTGAATACAATGAGTGTATTGTCGTTTCACACTTGAAACGCACGTATGTTTTGGTCCATCGGGGTAAATACACCCACGCAGGAGTTTGGCAGGAACACAGCCTAGCCCGTTTCCAAGTTTTTTCTAAAAACATGATAACTGAAAAAAACACGTTTCGTGTCAACCTCAGGTGCGCATGGCTCTGAAGAAAGCCGAAAAGGAGCTGGAGTCGCGGAGTAGCTGGTCGCCTCCAGAGTTTCTCCAGAAGTGGCTGCAGCTCACTCACGAAGTCGAGGTTCAGTACTACAACATCAAGAAGCAAAACGCAGAACGGCAGCTCCTGGTGGCCAAAGAAGGGGTACGCACGCATGACTTGTGACAGAAGGACCATGTTGTTCTTTGAGATACAGTAACTTTCTTTGCTTTCCTCAGGCTGAGAAGATCAAGAAAAAGAGGAACACCCTGTTTGGGACGTTCCATGTGGCGCACAGCTCCTCCCTGGATGATGTGGACCACAAAATTTTGGCAGCCAAGTAAGTCAGGATTATAGCACTGAGGGGTGCTTGAATTTTAACCTTGCAGCCAAATAGGGCTTCCAAAATATTAGAAACTACTTTTAGTAAGCAAAAAGATAAGACCACAATATTCTCAAATACCATCTCGTCAGTCCCTTTCAGGATTTTGCTGGCTTTTTTGTGATTGTTTGCAGCCTGAAATGTCTGAATTTGCGGCAGCTTCTTCAGAAAGTTGCGACAAAAATGGCAATGTTTTGAGACAGATTTTTTTCAATAACATTGGATCAACTTGGGATTTTATAAATTTGTTATCAATATTTTAACTGCTGCTTGTAACCTCAAAACGCACAAGATTTCTACAGAAATTTTAAAACAAATACTATATTGATTTTTTACTTGTTTTATACCGCGCAGACTTAAAAATAGACACTAGATGTCAGTAAAAGCACACACTCAGTGGTCATTGTCAATTACTGTACTGTTTTATATTAGTAATAATAAATTATAATAACAGAAAGGAACAACACCAAACGCTTCCTTAATGTCCACTGTCTGCTCTGTGGTCCACAAGTTGCAGACATTTTTACGCTTCAAAAGTGTTTGTCCATCTTAAACGTTCAATGATGTTCCAACACATTTATCCCTGCGCGCTAAGAGCATTTGTGAGCTGTTGAGAGCAATGTATAGTGCTAATTTTTGTTAGTCAATGAGCAACGATGAGAGATTATCATCCCACCTCAACATCTTTTAACGCGTAAATTCTGCCTGCAAATAAGAATCTGTTCCTGATTGCCTTACCCTGGATAAATAAAGGTTAAATAAATACATAAATATATGTAAATTAGGAAGTGAGGATGTGGATGGGTTGCTAAATGTTTATATACTACATTACCCCAGAATGCTTAGCGCTGTGGACAAAAACAAGAAGTAGATCCGAGGTACGCGAGAGGTCAACAGTTGTGCCGTTTGAGCAATGAATAGTTATATATTGTTACATGATGTTGTTGCTGCTTTGTCTACACAAGAAACAAACATGAGTTTTGATTAAACAGTTGATGTGCACGTTTGAGCGCAGCTCAGAAAAAAATTCATTTGTGAAAATTACGCTGATTGTCCAAAATGTTTGGGGAAGTTGCAGGCATTGAACAAAATTTGCGAGGATTTTTAAAATTTAGGCAAATTTTAAAAATCCTCGCAAATTTTGCCTACTAAACAGTACCTCCACTAAAATGTTTTGAAGGACTGGAAAGTATGGTGACTTCAATAAATGGAGATGAAACAAAAGTGTTTTGGTGTAAACGTGCCGATACCAGATTTGTCTGTTGTTCCAGACAAGCGCTCGGCGAGGTGACAGCCGCCCTGCGCGAGAGGCTCCACCGCTGGCAGCAGATCGAGATCCTCACGGGTTTCACCATCGTCAACAACCCGGGCTTGCCGTCTCTGGCGTCGGCCCTGTGGTCAAAAAACATATTTTAAGATGCAACACTCTACTGCCACCTGTGTGCGTCCCCCAATTTGTCACTTTTCATGTGTCAGGTACACTACGGTGAATGGGACTATATGAATCCCCTTCCTACTGTGTAGTTAGGTTCTTCTTGTGTACGCTATAAATGTATTAACGGGTGCTGGAAAAGGGCTAAAGAATTACTCAGCAATTTAGTACCAAACCACATATAGTGAAGGATTGGAAGAAGACCAAGTATCCCATCAAAGTGCCAAATCCCAGGTGGTTGGGCGGCTTTTGTCTAATATGTTTACATTGGTCGCAGAGCCTCACGACGACTATGCATCTATATGTAGGTTATTAATAACCAAACCAAAAGGACAAAATATGTTGACTTTCCCCAAACAACGAACCTTTTTAAAATGGCTGCTTTTAATACTGAAAAAAAGGTGTCATTTGTATGTCTTTTTGCACGACGAGCTGTAAACGAAACCCTGAACGTGTTTTGTGATGCACTATGCTGTTGATGCATGCCAAGTGCTGTAACTACACCAACCAATGGAAACAGCTCCAGCATTGACTTTAAACCTTTTGTCCTTACCTTTTTTTGAGCTATTTATGAATCCAGATCTTGTATTTGTACAGCAGGGGGGGGCGGAAGGGGGGAGACTACTTTTTGCATCTTCTATCATGTCTGTCTTTTATGGCACTTCTGCATGAAAGCAATAAAGTATTTTAAATGAACACTGAGATGCGTGGTTTTATTACATTACTACAGTACTTTAAACATGACACACTTGCCATTTTAATTTGTAAAACAAATTTAAATTAAAAAAGCTTGACTACGTAAATTATATTTTTTTTAAATACATCTTAATAAAAATGTTGGAAATATTAAAATATAAAACAAAAATATAAATATGCTTATTTGAATCGCCGAGGACGTGCTTGATTAACGAGGCGAGCGTACTACGTCATTTCCGGTTGATGGCTGCGCTAATGTTACGTCGCTGCCGCTAGTCGTCACTGTTACTACTTATCTGTTACTTACAAAAACTCGGCGTATTTCGTCCATTGTGTAACATGACTACTGTAAATTATACATATATATATATATAGAAAAATGTGCCTGTGAGTGTATGTATCTTCCATTTAATTGCTTCTTCAGTTACTTAGCTTATTGGTTAGCATGACTTTCTGTATTTGGAGCTGTTCTTTCCTCCTCACTTCCATTAGTCAGGCGACAACGTGAATAAATGAAGCTTGTTTGCCGCAATGGAGGCGATTGTGTGGTGAGATAGACAAGTTTCTCCTCACACTGTGTAGTTTGTAGAGATTTTTGCCTCCGGCTAATTTAGCTGGCCACCCCACCTAGCGGTTGGTAAGGGTAATGCTAGTACACCTGCCTAGTACTGGCGCGCCCCCTGCTGGACGAGACAATGTAAGCACATTTCCTCTGGTTTTTAAATCTCAATGTAATGCAGAAAAACGAGTTCATCCTTATGTGAATAGGCATAATTATTATTGTTATTATAGCACAATTTTACCGGCATGCTGTTGTACAGGGTGGAGAGCTAGAAAAACGACACTAAATTCCCATTTTGCAACATAATCTTGGCTACTCGGAATATATGCATTTATTTAATCTACTGGATTACAGGTTAAAAAATAAGGACACCAAAATGAGGACAAGTCAGATATAAGAACATTAAAAACATTTTTTTTAATCAATTATTAGTGTTTAATATAAAGGTAGTAGTAGTATTTTGTTATTCTACAAAATATACTAATATGATTTTTTTTTGTATTGTATCTATTTGTTTTATTCTGATGTATTTACTCACAATATTCATTTTCAAATTTAATTTAACTATATACATTTTTTTATTGTTGTGTCTTATGAATTATTATATTGGTGTATAATATTAAATGAGAAATAATGGTATTTTATGATATACACATTATGTATATAATAGTTCTTAGTTTAGTTGAATTCGACATGCATAGTTACTATATATAATTTTTTGGGGGTTTAATATTCATAAACCCAACTCATATATTTACAAACCCCATTTCCATATGAGTTGGGAAATTGTGTTAGGTGTAAATATAAACGGAATACAATGATTTGCAAATCCTTTTCAACCCATATTCAATTGAATGCACTACAAAGACAAGATATTTGATGTTCAAACTCATAAACTTTATTTTTTTTTGAAAATAATAATTAACTTCGAATTTCATGACTGCAACACGTGCCAAAGTAGTTGGGAAAGAGCATGTTCACCACTGTGTTACATGGCCTTTCCTTTTAACAACACTCAGTAAATGTTTGGGAACTGAGGAGACACATTTTTTAAGCTTCTCAGGTGGAATTATTTCCCATTCTTGCTTGATGTACAGCTTAAGTCGTTCAACAGTCCGGGGGTCTCCGTTGTGGTATTTTAGGCTTCATAATGCGCCACACATTTTCAATGGGAGACAGGTCTGGACTACAGGCAGGCCAGTCTAGTACCCGCACTCTTTTACTATGAAGCCACGTTGATGTACCACGTGGCTTGGCATTGTCTTGCTGAAATAAGCAGGGGTGTCCATGGTAACTTTGCTTGGATGGCAACATATGTTGCTCCAAAACCTGTATGTACCTTTCAGCATTAATGGCGCCTTCACAGATGTGTAAGTTACCCATGTCTTGGGCACTAATACACCCCCATACCATCACAGATGCTGGCTTTTTAACTTTGCGCCTATAACAATTTTCCTCTTTGGTCCGGAGGACACGACGTCCACAGTTTCCAAAAACAATTTGAAATGTGGACTCGTCAGACCACAAAACACTTTTCCACTTTGTATCAGTCCATCTTAGATGAGCTCAGGCTCAGCAAAGCCGACGGCGTTTCTGGATGTTGTTGATAAACGGTTTTCGCCTTGCATAGGAGAGTTTTAACTTGCACTTACAGATGTAGCGACCAACTGTAGTTACTGACGGTGGGTTTCTGCAGTGTTCCTGAGCCCATGTGGTGATATCCTTTACACACTGATGTCGCTTGTTGATGCAGTACAGCCTGAGGGATCGAAGGTCACGGGCTTAGCTGCTTACGTGCAGTGATTTCTCCAGATTCTCTGAACCCTTTGATGATATTACGGACCGTATATGGTGAAATCCCTAAATTCCTTGCAATAGCTGGTTGAGAAATGTTGTTCTTAAACTGTTCAACAATTTGCTCACGCATTTGTTGACAAAGTGGTGAGCCTCGCCCCATCCTTGTTTGTGAATGACTGAGCATTTCATGGGATCTATTTTATACCCAATCATGGCACCCAGCTGTTCCCAATTTGCCTGTTCACCTGTGGGATGTTCCAAATAAGTGTTTGATGAGCATTCTTCAGCTTTATCAGTATTTTTGCCATCTTTCCCAACTTCTTTGTCACGTGTTGCTGGCATCAAATTCTAAAGTTAATGATTATTTGCAAAAAAAAAAAAATGTTTATCAGTTTGAACATCAAATATGTTGTCTTTGTAGCATATTCAACTGAATATGGGTTGAAAATGATTTGCAAATCATTGTATTCCGTTTATATTTACATCTAACACAATTTCCCAACTCATATGGAAACGGGGTTTGTATTTAAAAATTCTGATTTGTTCATCTGTATATATATATATATATATATATATATATATTTTATTTTTAATTTTTTAATTTTATTTTTTTTTAATTTTACTTTAAGTGTTCTTATGACTGCTCATGATTATGTGTGTTAGGTCAAAATGGACTAATGTAAAATCATACTGTTAAACGTAAACAGCACTAATAGTCATCAAAGCTTTTAATGGATCTAATGACATCAGTGATGTTATTAATACACGCCTTTCAAAATTCAGATACGAATAGGATGATGTTGATGATGTAACGTATTTGATAACGCGGTTGCAAACGTGACGTGCATGATCTGAAGAAGGTTATTGTGCAGAGATTTTGTTCAAAACTGAAGACACTACTGAAGGGATTGTAAGAAGTGAGTGACACTTTGCAAGCCTATTTATAAGGACATGCAATTAATGATTTCTAATATTTTATTGGTCATAGATTTTAAAGTGTCTGTATATTGTAGAATATACAACACGATGTCATGTCAGCTAATTCTCTAAACTGCACCCCTGGCAGTCAGTCATTGGGTGGAGCTACAACTGGAGTATGCATTTCCTATTCAATATTGACTTTGGCAACGTCAGTGGAGGTGGAGCAGGATGAGGTCCGGGTCTGACGGCTTGTGTTTTGTGCAGGTGTGACACTTATTGAATGGCTCGGCCGACGCCGCGTGGAGCATGGATTTGCAGTACAAATGCATCTACAAGTTTTGGCTCAGTGTGCAGGTGTGAGCACTTGGCAATCTGTGAGTCGACGGCAGAACTGGACCGGTCAGATTGTCTTAAACGAGCAGGCTTCACCATTTCAGTCTGAGAGGATGGCGTTGGAGCCGAACTTTTCCATCCTCTTGTTGGATCTCAATGACAAATTTTTACGTTATAATAGAGCAAAGCGGTTCTTATGCCCCACTTTGGAGCAGCACCATCCTCTCAAACTATAGCTGTCCTATCTAAGTGTGAGAGCAAGAACTGATGAAACGTCTTCTAAGACAATCTGAGCAGTCCAGTTGTGGCCATGCTAATAATCTTCATTTGCTATTCTGTAGGTGGCCTTTGCGTTCGACTCAGTGAGACTCCTGAATCCTCCAGAGGAGCCTCTTCCGGATCACCCCCGTCTTGAAGTTTTCTATTCCTGCGACGCACCTGCCACCGTGCAACTAGACTGTGTGGTGACCTTTGACGTGGGCGACATATCCACCTCCCTGCTGAGGCAATGGGGGTGCGTCCCCGGAAAGCCCAAGAAAAGGACCCTCCGGCTGACCCTGCCTGATTGGTTGGTTTATCAACCGGACGGAATAGTTGCAGTTTCTAATTGGGCGTTGAGCTGCATCCTTCGAGCGTCAGTCAGGTACGAGAGAGTCGGCGAGCGGGCGGTCGCGGCTGAGGATGTGGCCACATTGCAGCCTCGGCCTCCGTACAGTCGGCCTGTTAAGCAGCATCAGGTATGCTTTGCTTGGGGTTCGCTCATGCTGCAATTCAGCCGGGACATTACCAAGAAACAGTGCCCGCGGGAGGAAGGTAGGCGGCTTTGCAATCTTGTATTCCCTAAAGAAAAGGAGATCAACATTGAAGTTAATATCAAATCATTGAAATATCTATCTTTGAATTCTTAAGCTACTAGAGATGATGTTCGAAACCGATTCTCCCGGTTGTTCGATAAGAAAAGAACCGATTCCATGGACTCAAATACCTTTTTGAGATCCGGTTCCCGTTATCGAGGCCACTATAGTAAAGAAAAAGAGTTGGTTCTTTATTCGAATCCCTGGGAACAAATCCCAAATGGGCAATGTTATGCACATTTGATTGTAGACTCTTTCTGACACCTTGTGGCGATATAAAAATACTACGTGTCAATAGTTTGGGCATTTCTGGGTTGGCGACGTCAGTTCAGTTCATGAGACAATTGAGAAGTAGACAAGTTGTGTTAGCTCTTACAAGCCTTGGAAAAGATAAGTCTGTAAGTAAACGGTTTAAGTTGTTTATGTAACTCAATATTAAGGTGGAAAGTGGTTAAATTTGGTAATAATATGTTTATTGAAAAACGAATTTTGTGCGCTGTTTCAATGGATGTTTTGAGGACTTAAAATGGCTACCAGTCGTGTATTTCCACCATCAAAATAGTTTCAACACTCAGAAGTATTTGTTTGATGATAGTACTGTATATTTGTGTGAAGCTAATATTTACATATTGTGTATTCAATTTCAGTATGTCAATTGAATCACATGGCTCATACATTTGTCATTGTGTGTATTTCAGTTAAAAAAATAAAAAATAAATAACAGTCCAGTGCAAGACAAAAGTAAAGATAGGAAAAGACAAAGCAAGATCAACAACAATAAAGAGCCTAAATGGATTAATCTGCTTTGGAACTTTATTAGACGTCTTGGATTGTTTGTTAACTGTCTGCCAGTGTGTGTAGTTAGTATGTTCCAATAGCAGCAGAAGTGCACTTTTTGGAGAGCTGTATTATTTTCAGTTTTGTGCCCAAGGCACTGATTTTATTTAACACTATATTATTATTTATACACCTATAGTGATCACAGAGACAGGTTGTTTTTGTGTTACTGTATATATTTGTTTTTCTGAAAAATCCCACTTTGGATAAAAACAGTCAATATTTATTATTTTTTTTTTTTTAGGGGGGGTAACAGTCAATATTTATATATTTTAGTTTTTTTTTTTTCTTATAAA
Source organism: Nerophis lumbriciformis (assembly GCF_033978685.3). Taxonomy (NCBI): domain Eukaryota; kingdom Metazoa; phylum Chordata; class Actinopteri; order Syngnathiformes; family Syngnathidae; genus Nerophis; species Nerophis lumbriciformis. Next base: position 17,479,409 of record NC_084564.2, on the reverse strand, counting down.
ATAAAAGTGAGCTTTTTTTAAACCAAATATTGTGTTTTTTTTCCATTTACAACAACCTATCTGGATTCGATAAGAGAATCGATAAGGAATCGGTTCGATAAGAGGATTCGATAATGGGCTCAAACTCAATAATTTCTTATCAAACATCATCCCTATAAGCTACTGCTGTCCACTTACAATGTCTGATATCACACAAAATCAATAGGAGGGCTTGCTTTGGTGCCATATTTTCTCAAATAAGCGACTCCGTCTTAATCGACTCCGTGCCTCAAAAATGAACACAGTGATACATTTTCAAATGTAATTATATTAGATATATCGCCATATGTTATTATAGTTGGATTTAAATGTAATCACAATTTAGTTGAAAAAATAAGTACAAAAAGATTATTTAAAAAGTGAGTTTTAATTCAAATATATATATACAAAAAATGGTTTTGAATGTAGACCCAATTGGAAGTCGACTATGGAGAACCAAATGGAACAAAATTAAATAAATTTTAACTAATTACTTTAACGGGTCGTTGATTATAAATGGAATTACATACATGAATGTGTTATTGTGTTGATAATTGATGAAATGTAAAAATACATTTGTCAGGCTTGGTCAAAAGATAGGACTCAGATGCAGAGTAGGGATTAATTCGGCAGGCTTTTATTTTGAAAGCTTCCTTTCACCTCCAGAGTCAGGGCAATTCAATATCGGCTATAACTAAACTGGTCGGCAAAAAAGGTTCCACAAAAAGGAACAACCGAAAATCACTCCGAAAGGAGGAAAACACAAAAACAATAACGAACTATACTTGGCGTCGTATATTCTATGAAATTTATTATGAACAAAAAACAACGGCTATGAAACGTCTACAGTGTCTAAAAAAGGTTAACAAAAATTGTCACTCAAAAAATTGAGGAAAAGGAAGAACTGTAAGAAAAACTGAAAACTCACCACTTTGGCTGCAAAACTAAATAACACAAAATCACTCTGCTGAGGAGGAGAAAAAGAAAACTCAAAATATCAACGAAGGAATTCAGGATCAAGATTTTCAAACATGAGACAAGGCAAGGCATGGACAGGCTCTAGAGAGGCACGAATAAACGAGACAATCTGGCACAGAACAAAGAGAGGCGTGGGCCTATAAAACACATGAGGGTAATGGGGAACAGGTGGAAACAATCAGGGATGACGTCAGACTGATGACACAAAAGGAAGGGCAAGTGACCTGAAACGAGAGGAGTTACCTTTCAAACTAAAACATGCAATTCACAAGACAGAAGAAACCAAGACAAGACATCCCTCACCGCGGTGTGACAACATTTAATTATTTAATCTATTATTTCAATAGGTAGCACGGTGCAACAGGGGTTAGTGCATGTGCCTCACAATACGAAGGTCCTGAGTTCAATCCCAGGCTTGGGATCTTTCTGTGTGGAGATTGCATGTTCTCCCCGTGACTGCGTGGGTTCCCTTCCTCCCACCTCCTAAAACATGCACCTGGGGATAAGTTGATTGGCAACACTAAATTGGCCCTAATGTGTGAATGTGAGTGTGAATGTTGTCTGTCTATCTGTGTTGGCCCTGTGATGAGGTGGCGACTTGTCCAGGGTGTACACCGCCTTCCGCCCGAATGCAGCTGAGACAGGCTCCAGCACCACCCGCGACCCCAAGAGGGACAAGCGGTAGAAAATAGATGGATGGAATTATTTAAATATTTAGTTATTGATTTCATGATATAATTATTTCATTATTTAATTACTTATTTAATCATTTATTTAATTATAGTAGGCCACATGGCCCCATTCCTTACGGTTTACCTGACCCATGAAACGTGACAAATTGAAGGGGTGCTATATCCTCGTTAGCCGCCAGATGGCAGTAGAGTGTTGAATATCTCAAAATGTGTTTTTATGGCAATTCCAACTTGAACCACAACGTCAGTTGCTATGTAGATTGTCGCTTTCTATCATTTTCAGCAGACTACATTGCAAAATGATTACCCACACCCTTCTCTAACGCCAGATCCACCAGGGATGTGGCCATATGAATTCTTCTCTACTGTATGTCATCAACCCGTGTGTCAGCGCTTAATGAATTTACTTTATTCGTCAAACTCCAAAGTCACACAAACTAGTCCAATGACTGCTTTGGTCTGAAGCCTGGAACTTTGGAAGTCTTTCAAAACATGGTGGCTAAAGAGGATGTACTCGTACTTTTTCGGGAGTTGGTAGTAGATATTTAATGTTTTAGACCTTGTCGAGTATGTGGAAGCATCAAGTGCTCACCCAGAGCATGCACCAGTTAAATTAATTTATTGAAGTTGTCAGAGTTATTTCCGCACTGTCAGATTAAGTCATCGACCAGTGCTCCCCCACTTCTCTGGTCGAAATTCCACAGACAAGTGGAAATGTAACCAATCAGATGTTAGGACCCGCCCTATGATTTGACACATAGGATGATTTGAGACACAGGTTCATGAAATAAATAATTACATAATTTAATTGTGAAATAATTGATTAGTTTACCGTACTTTTCGGATTATAAATCGTAGTTTTTTTCATAGTTTGGCCGGGGGTGCGATTTATACTCTGGAGCGATTTATGTGTGAAATTATTAACACATTACCGTAAAATATTAAATAATATTATTTATAGAAGAGGAAGCAGCGCTTTGTCTACCTTTGGAGTTGGCAGAGTTGTTTAGAAGCGACACAGAGGAAGAAGATTTCATCGGATTTAGCGATTAGGAATTTAGGAGTGACAGATTGTTTGGTAAACGTATAGCATGTTCTATATGTTATAGTTATTTGAATGACTCTTACCATAATATGTTACGTTAACATACCAGGCACGTTCTCAATTCATTATTCATGCGTCATATAACGTACACTTATACAGCCTGTTGTTCACTATTCTTTATTTATTTTAAATTGTCTTTCAAATGTCTGTTCTTGGTGTTGGATTTTATCAAATAAGTTTCCCCAAAAAATGTGACTTATACTTTAGTGCGACTTATATATGTTTTTTCCTTCTTTATTATGCATTTTCGGCCGGTGCGACTTATACTCCGAAAAATACGGTAATATATAAATATACTTTTATATTTAGTTAATTTATATACACATATTTAATAACACATTTATTTGTTCATTTCTAATTTTATAATGAAGAACTCACTTAATACCATTTATTACCTAATTTAAATGGATTAATGACACATTTAAGTAATTATTTAAATATGAAAATATGTATTTGATTCTGTCCTATTTGACCCTCCATAGTTGACCTGCAATAGGGACTAGATTGCAGTTGCCTGAAGTCAGTTGGTAGGCTCCACACATAAATAATAAAAACCCTCTCTCTAGTAAGCACCTTACCTCAAATAAAGGCCAAGTACCCTCTACAGTTAGGTATCAGAAAAACGATGGTAATTCTATAAATTGCTAGTAAGACCTTGCAGAACTTAAGTGTCTTTATCTCATCCAGAAACGGTCCATTTCCTGTCCTCAATATTTGCCTCCACTGGGGAAGTATTCGGCATCACGAAGACTCTCCGTCCGTACGGCAGCAACGTCCTGGAGTATCTGCGCGTCCGCTCCTTCTCTTCCCCGTGGTAAGCGAGAAAAGGCCGGAAGGATGGGCATCAGGTAAACAAACATCATTTTCAAAAACAGGTGCGTGTTCTCCATGTGGGTGTTTGTGGCGAGGGGCTGCCAGGACAGCGCATGTGGCCTTCTCCACCACATTGACTCTCTCAACGACTACGCCACGCCCACGCTGCTGCTCACTACATCAGGTTAGAGTTAGCTGGCATTTACTTTAGAGTAGCCAGTGTACAGCTTGTTGCTATATAGGTGTATTATCCACTGAAAATGCACAATGCTATACTGTTGCCGAAATAGCTGGAAACAAAAGTGTGAATATTTAGTGTGAGCACTGCCTTAGTACTCTTTAGTTCCCAAGTGAGGAGACAAAATGTTTTTCTTAGCAATGTCACAGTATGTCATGTCTGTGTAATCATGTTTTGTTTTAGTCATGTTTTGTTTAGTTATTGGACTCTTTAGTTTCTGGCTTTTCACTCCCTTGTCTTGTTTCCATGATTACCCATTAGTTTCACCTGTTTCACGTTTGGACTCATTGTGCACTCTTGTTTGTCACCATAGCAACCCATTAGTTTTCACCTGTCACGTCACGCACCTGTTTCACGTTTTGAGTCACGCACCTGTTTTCGTTAATCATGTCTGTAGTATTTAAGTTCATTGTTTTCAGTTTGTCTTTCTGGTGACATCCCGCATTCATACCCCTGTCACACTCTGTCTACCTCTGCGTACTTCATGCCTTGTCCAAGTAAGTTTTTTTCTATTAATGCCACAGTTAGTGTTAATGCCACAGTTAGTGTTTTTGTTTAATTGTTCACAGTTTTTTGCCCAAGTGCAAGTCTTTTTGTTTCGTTAGTCAAGTTTGTACTTCCGCCTTGAGCGCGCTTTTTGTTCCTTTGAGTGTTATAAATAAATATGTATTTACCTTCACGCCATGACCAGTCCAGCTTTACTTGCATCTCGGGAAAACAAACACACCATAGTCCACGTCTTGACAGATACTGTCAAGACTTGGTCCTGGGTGTTTGCTTTTCCGGGATGCAACGGAAAGTTGGCTCGGGCGAGACGGGAATGTGAGTACATTTTTATTTAAACTACAAAAAAAGGAAGTAAACAAAAGGCGCGCACAATGGCGGAGAACAAACTATGAAACCAAACACTTGCACAAAGGCAAAAACTATGAACAACAAAAAACACTAACTGTGGCAATAATAAACAAAACGTACTTGGCATGGACAAAAAGGAGCAGCGTGAACGATGGACATGAAAAAAGAGTCAGAAATGTGAAGAGCATAAATGTGGGGATGTCGTCAGAACGACAAACTGAAAACAATGAACTTAAATACTATAGACATGATTAACGAAAACAGGTGCGTGACTCAAAACGTGAAACAGGTGCGTGACGTGACAGGTGAAAACTAATGGTTGCTATGGTGACAAAACAAAATTGCACAAAAAGTCCAAAAACAAAACCGAACATGACCAAAGCAAAAACATGATCACACAGACATGACACAGTACATGTTGGAATTTACATTTGAACTCAAGTAACCGCAGCTCCCCCAGTGCCCGGAGCACTAGACTGTGACGCTACCACCACCATGTCGCCAAGACACGATTATAATTGGAACTCACTAGTTTACTCACTTGTACATCTATACCGCTATACAAGCTGTACACTGGCTACTCTAAAGTATATGCAACTTTACTTTCTATGGTAAAATAACATGGCTGCTTAAATGCGGGAAATGTACTCACTTTGGTGAGATACAGCGGTGTCTTGGTTTTTGTTTGTAAACCGTTCTAAACGGTCAGACGGGAACCGAAGCAATTTTTTCCCTTAAGTAAATCCATCCTCGGGGTGTCCAGATACAACTTTTTCACTTCCAATACGATAACGCTATTGGAGCCCTGAGTATAGGCTGATAATGCTGATATTAATCTCCTGTGACGTGAGCACGAATCACAATGCATATTTTCATTATTTTGTAATGTGGAATTTTGGAAAAGGCTTGATCAAGTGAAACTACTGAAACAGAACAATACTAACCTATTTATTGTTAACTGTCTTGAATGTATGTATGTATGTTGTCTTTATTTAGGTTGGAGTGCTAATTATTTTTTTGGTGACACCTACTGGCCACAATAACTAATTAAATTAAGCTCATGACCCGAAAGTTGAATGATGCAGACACGTTTGTTACTGGATATTTTATAATATGCTTCTGCCTTGGAGACTTGGTAACCGCAAGCAACACCTAGCTATAACTATTTGATACTTGTTCATATTGACAAATATTGTGTTTTAGGCTAGTGTGCATTGTGTGCTTCGTTAATCTGTAGCTGTGCGCTCCACAAAGTTTACCTTTTGTAAATGACTTCACTAAAATACAAGAAAAGACCAACATTGTGTGTTTATTTAAGGACATTTAGATGTTACTGGCTGTCTATACTGCTTGTATTGTGTCGCTTGTATCAGAGATTTTAGATGCAGGCCGCAGTGCATATTTAACACAGGTCATTAGTCATGTCTAAGATATGAAGAAGGCGTAGGCGCAATTAGAGGGAGGAGTGGAGGGGATATAGACATGCAGATGCCAGCTTCTTACTTATTCTTTCTTGAATTTAACAGTGTTTCTCACTTTATCAAATTGCTGGCACTCGCAACTTTATTTGGCCCCATTGTTGGTCAGTTACGTGCAATGTTTGGGTGTTAAATCCAGGGGCATGATTTTGTACTGTAGTCGGGATATAAAGTCTTAAAAGCAGCATCATATCCTCACTGCCCATCAACTTTGTGCTTATAGGTCATCTGCACATCCAACTCCACGGCAGTTCGAACGCGTCCACCGCCATCCTCTCTCATTTTAAGGTGCCTTTGAGGGAGTGGTGTCAGCTCAGTGTGAAGCTGCAAGGCAAAACAGTGAGTGCGTCGAGTGACACTTTTGAACGGTGCATAAAGGATGGAAAGAGATGTGAAAGTCATGTGATGTCAGGTGACTGTCACCATGGTCCGCTTGGGCGAGGAGTCCAGAGCAGTGGAGTCAACAACGAACAGGTGGAACATATAACACTCATAATAAACCGAGCTACTGCTGATATTTCCGTCTGCGTAGGTTGAGCCATGACATCACGCTGATCGACACTGATGGCTACTTTGTGATCGGAGGTGGGCGATACATAAAAGGTGTGGAAGGTTATTTTGGACCATTGGTTTACTACCGAAACAGAGCATCCACTGAAAGACCGGTAACGCACTGCCCTCTACTGTTCATTCATTACCCGTGCTGTCTTTTTCGTAATCAATCCTCACATCCACAGTCAGAAGTTGTTATTCCAGACGTCATTAAGGATGTGAACCTCACCGGATGGCTGCAAACCTGCCAAGAGGTGTCTCTTAATATAAGGCAAAGCATCGATTTCTACTCTCTTCTAGCTCAGCAAGGCGACAAGTCTGGTAGTACACATCTGTGGGGCTGAATCCTTCTAAAAGAGTTTCTTTCTCCTTTTTTTAAATTGTATTTTGGTTTTCCCTCCCAGGCATTGAGGTTTTCAGTAACGGGACGCGCAAGGACTCATTGAAGAAGTGTGAGCTGTGGGATGCTGCGGGTCATCGTTTTGGTGCTAGAGTTGCCAAATATTTGGCTCTCAAACATGGTATGAGACATTATCTATTACTGCAGCAATCTTAAAAAAAACAACTAAATTTGTCGCAGCTCTCTTTTAAAAAAAAACAATTGTAGCTGAGATAGGCTCCAGCGACCCCAAAGGGAATAAGCGGTAGAAAATGGATGGATGGAACTAAATATGATTTAATTATTTCCTTGATATATAGAATTAACAAACTTTTTTTTTCATTTAAAAAATTACTCTTTGTGCATGTTTATCAAAATGTGTTTAGCTAAGACCTATTAATAGTCAAAAATATGCATTTTTAGGCACATTTTTGGACTACAGTAAGTATTTTTGAGGACAAAAATTGCCAAATTAACCAAATGAATACATTTGAAGTACTGTACTGTATAGCAGATCATCATCATGGTCGAACAAGTTGCTTTCACAGTGGTTGTGTTTAGGAACTGTGTGTATGTGTAATTCTATATTACTGTACAGTATTTTTCATGCCTTATATGTATTACCGTATACAGTGTATGTCTTTTTTTTAATTATTAGTTATTACAGTCCTCGAATGCACACTGAACTTCCATCCATCCATCCATTTTCTACCGCTTGTCCCGTTCGGGGCCACGGGGGGTGCTAGAGCATATCTAAGCTGAATTCGGGCGGAAGGCGGCGTACACCCTGGACAAGTCGCCACCTCATCGCAGGCACACTGAGCTTACATTCTATAAATTCACTAAACACAGTAAAATATTTCAAGAATGTTTTTCTCCAAGTCTTAATAATTTTGATGATTATAGCATATAATAATAACATTTAAAAATGTCCAAAAAAATTCTACATTATAAACTAACATATGTATAAAATATCTTAACAATATATATTTAATAATATACAGTCGTCCCTCGTTCATTGATGTCAAGTGGTTCCAGACCCTCGATAAGTGAATTTCCGTGAAGCAGGAATTTTTATTTATTGATCCAATATTTTCATAGTTAGGGCGTGAAAAACTGTTCACAACCTTCTAAGCATGTTTTGTTTTTTAACATTATGAGAACCCAGACATGAAATAACACCCGTTAGGCTAATTTCCATCTGCAGGGTCGTTGTATATAGCAGGGGTTCTTTACCTGTTTGACCTATGGACCCAACTTTTCCACTAGAGTACCACTCCAATATTAACACTGAATTAGTAATCTTACTCTTGATTTTGATCATATTCAATAAAATAAAATATGTAACCTACTTGCAGTTCGCTACCTTGTAAAATGATATAAAAGCATGTGTTATTTACAAATATTATATTAATTTAGCAAATAAACCTTAGGCGTAGGTCAAGCTACCAAAAATGGTAGTAAAAATCTTCTGTGACAAGGGGGCTCAGCTTTTTATCAGTTTCTAATACAAAAACGGTTGTCAAAGCTACTCTATACGACAGAAAATCTCTGCTGTTTTTAGGAATCCTCTACAAAAACTGTAATGAAAATCTTCTATGCGATAAGAGTGCTGTGCTGTTTTAAGTATCTTCTACAAAAATGGTAGCCAAAGATCCCTTTATGTGACTTAGACATACTACTGTTTTTAAGCCGGCCTCATATTTTTAACACCACCAAGTTCAAGCATTTCTATATTTCCTTTTTTTTTTTTTTTTAAATCACAAAAGCTCCTGAAGTTTTTTTGTTGAAGTGTTGAATGAACTAATACTTGCAGGAGGAAGAGGGCTCAGCCTGCAAGTGGTGGGCAGAGCGCTGTACTCTCTAGCTCGTCACAAACTAAACCGAGCGAGCAACATGAAAGTGCTCGGCAAAATATTACCTCTGCTGCTGCAAGCCGGCTGCTTAGGTGACACTCGGGCTCTGCACATGTCGGCGGTCGTCTACAGTGCAGGCCTTGGGGTGGAAAAAGAGCCGAGTAAGGTGTGTGCTTTAAATAACAAATCAATACAATAGTTTTTTTTTCTTTTGATGATGTTATTATGTGTCGTGCAGGCGTGGCTGTTGGCCCTTTTGGCTGCACAGAAGGACGATCGATTTGCTCTCCTGCACCTGGGCCACCTGCACCACCACGGCCAACACGGAGTCCTCGCTGACCCAGATGTGGCCTACGCTTACTACGCAAACATCGCCCAACAGACCACTATAGACCGGCTAAATCCCTCGCCAGAGCAGGTGATAAATGAAACCCTTTTAAACCTTTGAATAGTACATATTTTAAATGATTTTCCACTACATGGATCAAACTTTCCTCTTCATGACACTTTTAAATGATGTCATATAAGTGCAAAAAGAAACGAAACAAGCAACTTGTAATTGTACAGCCGAAAAATGCGACCGTTTTTTAACATTGAGTTCCTTTTTTTTGTAAAAAAAAAAAAAAAATTCATGTTAGAATAGAATAGAATAGAAAGTACTTTATTGATCCCTGGGGGAAATGCAGCACCAAAGTTCGCTCAAAATAGACAATAATAATAATAAATAATATAATATATATAATATATTATATATAATATATGAATAATATAAATATATTCTACATATATTCTACATTTAAAGGGGAACATTATCACAATTTCAGAATGGTTAAAACCATTAAAAATCAGTTCCCAGTGGCTTATTATATTTTTCGAAGATTTTTTCAAAATTTTACCCATCACGCAATATCCCTAAAAAAAGCTTCAAAGTGCTTGATTTTAACCATCGTTATAAACACCCGTCCATTTTCCTGTGACGTCACATAGTGAAGCCAACACAAACAAACATGGCGGAAAGAACAGCAAGCTATAGCGACTTTAGCTCGGATTCAGACTCGGATTTCAGCGGCTTAAGCGATTCAACAGATTACGAATGTATTGAAACGGATGGTTGTAGTGTGGAGGCAGGTAGCGAAAACAAAATTGAAGACGAAACTGAAGCTATTGAGCCATATCGGTTTGAACCGTATGCAAGCGAAACCGACGAAAACGACACGACAGCCAGCGACACGGGAGAAAGCGAGGACGAATTCGGCGATCGCCTTCTAACCAACGATTGGTATGTGTTTGTTTGGCACTAAAGGAAACTAACAACCATGAACTAGGTTTACAGCATATGAAATACATTTGGCAACAACATGCACTTTGAGAGTGCAGACAGCCCAATTTTCATCAATTAATATATTCTGGAGACATACCCTCATCCGCGCTCTTTTCCTGAAAGCTGATCTGTCCAGTTTTGGAGTTGATGTCAGCAGGCCAGGGAAGCTAGGGTCGATAGGGAGTTTAGCTCGCTCGTCTGCGGGAACAAACTGCCGCCATTGCTTGCCGTGCTACCGAGGTCCTTTGTCCCTGAATTGCTCACACACTCCGGCAGATTCAATGGGGGTCTGGCGGCAGATTTCTTTGACTTTATCGTTGGAAATGCATCTGCTTTGAGTGTCGCAGGATATCCACACATTCTTGCCATCTCTGTCGTAGCATAGCTTTCGTCGGTAAAGTGTGCGGAACAAACGTCCAATTTCTTGCCACTTTCGCATCTTTGGGCCACTGGTGCAACTTGAATCCGTCCCTGTTCGTGTTGTTACACCCTCCGACAACACACCGACGAGGCATGATGTCTCCAAGGTACGGAAAACAGTCGAAAAAACGGAAAATAACAGAGCTGATTTGACTCGGTGTTTGAGAAAATGGCGGATTGCTTCCCGATGTGACGCCACGTTGTGACGTCATCAGGGGCGCCGAAAAGGGGGGGTAAAGGAGACGGATTCTAGGGGCCCATGATGGAGGGGGGCCCAGAGAGGCCCCTAATGATGATGAAATTATAATACAGAAAAAATAATGACACTGTGTTGGGGGCCCTGTAAAGATTATTTTCATGGGGCCCAAAATCCCTAGCGGCGCCCCTGGACGTCATCACTCCGAGAGCGAATATTAGAAAGGCGTTTAATTCGCCAAAATTCACCCATTTAGAGTTCGGAAATCGGTTAAAAAAAATATGGTCTTTTTTCTGCAACATCAAGGTATATATTGACGCTTACATAGGTCTGGTGATAATGTTCCCCTTTAAGTGCAGTCAAGGAACATGTGCATTATACAGTCTGATGGCTGTCGGTATGAAGGACCTCCTGTGTCGTTCTGTGTTGCATTTTGAGAGTCTGAGCCTTCCACTGAACATGCTCATTCTCTCCGCAATGTCCGAGTGTAGTGGGTGAGAGGTGTTGTCCATAATGGCTAGGAGTTTTGCTAGACTTCTCCTCTCTGACACCACCGCCAGAGAGTCCAGCTCCACTCCCACCACGTTACTGGCCTTCTCTACCAACTTGTCCAGTCTGTTTGCGTCCCTCGCTCTCAGCCCGCTGCCCCAGCAGGCCACGGCGTACAAGAAGGCTCCCGCCACCACCAACTCGTAGAACATCTTCAACATCTTTGTGCAGACGTTGAAGGATCCTAGCCTCTCTTGTAGAGTGCCTCAGCGTGTTTTGTCCCATTCAGCTTGTTGTCCATGTGTACTCTGAGGTATTTATAATCCTCAACCATGTCCACATCGACCCCCCTGATGGAAACAGGGGTCGCCGTAGTACTCCTCCTCCTTCCCAAGTCCACAACCAGCTCCTTGGGTTACTTTTTGGCGTTTTGTGGTAATCAGTACATTTTAGAACAGGGTTGTCCAAAATTTTCCACAGAGAGTTCTAAAACATCAAGAAATGCAATATTTTACATTAAAAAAACTACGCTTTTTACAGTACAGTACTTGTTGTACGCTTTATTTTTCCCCCAGTTTCATTTTTTTAAATTTTTATCTTACAAATATTTAAAATCTCCATAACTTATTTATCTTAATATTATTAGTTTATTCCAATAATTACAACTTATTATTATAATTTCATAGTCTTCCCAACTCTTCATTTTAATTTTCACTTCATTCTTTTTTTTATTTGTTTCTCATAATTTTACGACTTTAAAACATTTTTTTTCTTCCAAATTGTTATTTTTCCCTACACACAATATTACAACTTTATTTTTGTAAAATATGACTTTTTTGAGTGCCAAGCAGGGAGGTAATGGGTCCCATTTTTATAGTCTTTGGTATGACTCGGCCGGGGTTTGAACTCACAACCTACCGATCTCAGGGCGGACACTCTAACCACTAGGCCATATGCTTTTAATTTTTTTTCCCTACACATGTTGCGACCTTTATTCTTGTAAAAAAAAATAGTACTTTTTTCTCCAAAAACTTTTCACTTTCAATATTTTGTATTTTTCTCCTAATACTGAAACTTTTATCTCAATAAATTACAGCTCCTTATAGTAATTTGCTGCAGGTTTTTTTTAATTGTAATTTTAGAATGTGCTAAAGACCAATAATAAAACAGCTGTGCACCGCAAACTTTAGAAACCCAGAATGTACACAAATACTGTATACCAAATAACACATAAAAACAGTAAAAAAAATACAAATTAGGATGGGTTTGCTCATCTCTTTCTTCCTCGTATGTCCTCCTTCAGGTGTATGTTGAGGAGATTTACTTGCACAATGAAGAGGTCCTAGAGCTTCAAACCAATGAAAACCACCACATCTTCCAGTGGCTGAAACATCAGGCACACAAAGGTGCACCTGATGCAGAGGTACCTCACTAATAAAGACAAATAAAAAGCAGACTGAACTGAAGCCTGGCTTGTCCACCGGGATGTCCCAGGAATAGCAAATTTGCACAGAATGTACTTTATTTTTTCCTAGCAAGCCGTTGCCCGCATGCTGTTCTGGGGTCAGCAGGGAGTGTCTCCCAACATCCAGGCGGCCCTGAGGCACTACGAGAGAGGGGCGGTGCTGTTGGAGGACCCGGCATCCATGTATGATTTTGGAATCACACTCCTGCAGGTCAGATTCACCCCCGGACATCTGTGTAACTTCTGTACGACTTTTGTCTTCAACCATGCAACGTTGTGTCTCTTGGCAGGGGCACGGTGTCAAAAAAGACATTCCAAAAGCAATCATGTTTTTGAAGAAAGCAATGGACAAGGTTTGGTATCTGCAAAAAAAAAGACACAATGTTTGCACAAGATTGCAATCTACATGTGGTGGTGGGTTGTGGGGCTACAGGGCGGGGGTCGGCAACCAAAATGATTAAGAGCCATATTGGACCAAAAATACAGAAAAAAATCTATCTGGAGTCGTCAAAACTTAAAAACCTAATATAAGTGTTATAATGGAGGCAACACATGATGTACATTACATTAGCTTTATTGGCCAACTATCTACACCAGGTGTGAATGATTGATGGGTTCTACATGTAAAGCGACTTTGGGTACTTAGAAAAGCGCTATATAAATCCCAGTTATTATTATTATTATCTAAATGACTATGTGTCGCAGGCTGACATGAATCTTCTTTGACGGAAATGTTGAAATTTTAATATTTATTCTACACATTTTTTACAACATTGGAAAACGATAGATAACTCCTGGAAATTACTGGCTTAGAATAGCCAAAGGTATAGATGTGTGTGTCCAAGCTATAGGAAACGGCACGCTGTCTTCTTTTAATGGATTTATTGCAATCTTTGCAAGCTGGGTAACGTTTGCTGTGGTCTGGAACAAAATGGCACACAAACAACTATCAGAAATGCAGCCAATATTACATACAGATAATGTGTCATGAAACATGCAAATATAAGTTAAATACACAGAGGACATAAGTAAAGGAAATTAAATTATCTCAAATATACCAAACGTTGCATAATGATGCAATATGTGCATACAGCTAGCCTAAATAGCATGTTAGTATCGATTAGCTTGCAGTCATGCAGTGACTAATTATGCCTGATTAGCACTCCAACAAGGCAATAACATCAACAAAGTTCACCTTTTTGCATTCATGTACAGCATAAAAAATTTGGTGGACAAAATGAGACAAAGAAAGTGGCAGCGTCGGAGAAAGTTATCTATAAAAATTGTCTGCTCCAGGGTCAAACTGGACTTGTATGTCCCTTCCCTTATTTGTCCTTTAGGGTTTCGTCCCTGCCATTAGTGCCCTGGCATGGTACTACGAACAGTCTGAGGGAGACTACAACAAGGCTGTGCAGCTCTGGGAGAAAGCCGACCTCCTCGGGAGCCCAGATGCGGCTTTGAACCTCGGTGTTGTGTACTCACTCGGTCTTTACCCACAACAAGCCGCTGACCAGGTTGGGAATCTACCAGTTATATGCATTCTGTAGTCAATAAATATATGTGATTTGTGTGTCCTGGCTCGCAGTACATGGCCTACAAGTACTATCTTAAGGCAGCAGAGCGAGGACACATCAGAGGTGCGGCTGAGGTCGCCAACATCTGGTCCACAGGGATTCCCGGTCACGTCACTCGGCGTCCGTCAGATGCTGTCTTGTTGGCTCCTTATCTTTTACGCATAATGAGCGCTCATTTGTTTGAGAAAGGCATTCTGAGGTGTCTTTTTACCTCACCGCAGATGGGGAAAGTGGGCAGCGGAGCAAAATGGACACCTGGGTCGCCTGTTGAGGCGAGCTCTGGACTGCTTCCTGAAGAGTGACATGTAAGCGGATTGTTGTCCAAAATGTGCTTTTTTATTCTGTGCCAATTATTCTGTGGGTCTTTGCTTCCCAGGTTTGGCTCGTTGGTGTATTACATGACGGCTGCAGAGCTGGGATACGCAGCAGCACAGTTCAACGTGGCTTATCTGTGTGATCAAAACAAGGTGAGTCAAAGCGAGGCTAGATTTATTTTACAGGGTGTGTCTATACTAATGCCATGCTTTGTTTGTTAATAGGGGGATTTTCTGGATCCTGCCTTTGCATTGAATTGCATGCAAATGTTTTACAACCTAACCATCCAGAACCCGAAACACGAGCCTTACGGTACACACAAGAGTACTCAGACACTGTACATGCATTCTTATGCAAGGCCATGTCTAACCAGTAGTACTTGAGCAGCAGCTTTTTGGACCAGGTCAAGAGTTTTTATATTTATATATGTATATATATATATATATATATTTATATATATATATGTATATATATATATATATATATATATATATATATATATATATATATATATATATATATATATATATATATATATATATATATATATATACAGTACAGTGAAACTAAAAAAATGGCATTACAATTGAAAAGCGAGCTTGCATCTACAAACCACGTTTCCATATGAGTTGGGAAATTGTGTTAGATGTAAATATAAACGGAATACAATGATTTGCAGATCCTTTTCAACCCATATTCAATTGAATGCACTACAAAGACAAGATATTTGATGTTCCAACTCAAACTATTTTTTTTTTTGCAAATAATAATTAACTTAGAATTTCATGGCTGCAACACGTGCCAAAGTAGTTGGGAAAGGGCATGTTCACCACTGTGTTACATGGCCTTTCCTTTTAACAACACTCAGTAAACGTTTGGGAACTGAGGAGACACATTTTTTAAGATTCTCAGGTGGAATTCGTTCCCATTCTTGCTTGATGTACAGCTTGAGTTCAACAGTCCGGGGGTCTCCGTTGTGGTATTTTTGGCTTCATAATGCGCCACACATTTTCAATGGGAGACAGGTCTGGACTACAGGCAGGCCAGTCTAGTACCCGCACTCTTTTACTATGAAGCCACGTTGATGAAACACATGGCTTGGCATTGTCTTGCTGAAATAAGCAGGGGCGTCCATGGTAACGTTGCTTGGATGGCAACATATGTTGCTCCAAAACCTGTATGTACCTTTCAGCATTAATAGCGCCTTCATAGATGTGTAGGTTACCCATGTCTTGGGCACTAATACACCCCCATACCATCACAGATGCTGGCTTTTCAACTTTGCGCCTATAACAATCCGGATGGTTCTTTTCCTCTTTGGTCCGGAGGACACGACGTCCACAGTTTCCAAAAACAATTTGAAATGTGGACTCGTCAGACCACAAAACACTTTTCCACTTTGTATCAGTCCATCTTAGATGAGCTCAGGCCCAGCAAAGCCGATGGCGTTTCTGGGTGTTGTTGATAAGCGGTTTTCGCCTTGCATAGGAGAGTTTTAACTTGCACTTACAGATGTAGCGACCAACTGTAGTTACTGACAGTGGGTTTCTGCAGTGTTCCTGAGCCCATGTGGTGATATCCTTTACACACTGATGTCGCTTGTTGATGCAGTACAGCCTGAGGGATCGAAGGTCACGGGCTTAGCTGCTTACGTGCAGTGATTTCTCCAGATTCTCTGAACCCTTTGATGATATTACAGACCGTAGATGGTGAAATCCCTAAATTCCTTGCAATAGCTGGTTGAGAAAGGTTTTTCTTAAACTGTTCAACAATTTACTCACGCATTTGTTGACAAAGTGGTGACCCTCGCCCCATCCTTGTTTGTGAATGACTGAGCATTTCATGAAATCTACTTTTATACCCAATCATGGCACCCACCTGTTTCCAATTTGCCTGTTCACCTGTGGGATGTTCCAAATATGTGTTTGATGAGCATTCCTCAACTTTATCAGTATTTATTGCCACCTTTCCCAACTTCTTTGTCACGTGTTGCTGGCATCAAATTCTAAAGTTAATGATTATTTGCAAAAAAAAAAAATGTTTATCAGTTTGAACATCAAATATGTTGTCTTTGTAGCATATTCAACTGAATATGGGTTGAAAATGATTTGCAAATCATTGTATTCTGTTTATATTTACATCTAACACAATTTCCCAACTCATATGGAAACGGGGTTTGTATCTCCAAGTTCTTGTTACTACTCGAGCAGCAGCATTTTGGATCCAGTCTTTAAAATCTTATTTTGCTTGTTATCTTAGGTGATGGCTTCTGAAAGACGTGCCTGTACGGTGAGGCTTGAAAAACTGCCTAATAACAGGAAAAATAAGATCTCTTCTCATATATGTGTATAAATATACATATACTCAAGCAGCAGCCTTTTCGAGGCTTTTAAGATGATGGCTGCTGAGTTGGGTTTATGTATTGTACATGTAGTAGCTTGGTTAAAAAAAGTTGGAGGAAACCAACTATTTTTTTCTCTTAGTTGTCAGTATTTTTCCAGCAGCAGCATTTTTAGAGACCTTAGTTGTTTGTCTTAGTCATATTACATGAAGGCTGTTGAAGTGGGCCATTATATAGAAGCTAAATTAATTTAATAAAAGAAAAAACATTATTTTTCTTTAAGTCAGTACTTGAGCGGAAGCATTCTGAACGAGGAGCATGAGTGACGTTTGAGCTGCAGCATTTTGAACCACGGATTATTTTGGAGGTCCTTTAGAATTTTGTGAGTGTAGCCTGTCAATAGAGAGTTTCAATAAGACAACCTAGAGGTTACAAAAGCGGCTGAGGGGAGCTACTGTATGTAGTATCTCAGTTTAACAAAATCGGAGGAAACCAACATTTCTTTCTCCATGTTCTTGTCAGTATTCCAGCAACAGCATTTTAAACCAGGCAGGCAGTCTTTAGAGACCTTGAGCTGTTTGGCTCAGTTATATTACATGGCTGCTGAGCTGGACCATGATGCAATAGCTTAGTTTAAAGTACATATAGAAGAGTAAAAATATTTCTTCAAGTTGGTACTCGAGCAGCAGCATGTTGAACCAAGTGAGGATCATGAGTGACGTTGTTTGTCTCGTTGATATACTAATTTCTTGGACGAGACTTTGGAGCAGCTCAGTTTAACGTGAAAAAAATCTAATTTACTAGTTGTAGTCATACTTGCCAACCTTGAGACCTCCGATTTCGGGAGGTGGGAGGGGGTGGTGGCGTGGTTGGGGGCGTGGTTAAGAGAGGAGGAGTATATTTACAGCTAGAATTCACCAAGTCAAGTATTTCATAAATATATATATATATATATATATATATAAGAAATACTTGACTTTCAGTTAATTCTAGCTATATATATATATATATATATATATATATATATATATATATATATATATATATATATATATATATATATATATATATATATATATATATATATATATATAAGAGAAATACTTGAATTTCAGTGTTCATTTATTTACACATATACCCACACATAACACTCATCTACTCATTGTTGAGTTAAGGGTTGAATTGTCCATCCTTGTTCTATTCTCTGTCACTATTTTTCTAACTATGCTGAACACCCTCTCTGATGATGCATTCTGCTTCGTCTCCTTGTTGTGTGCGCAGTTGTGCACTGCACTCTCTTAAAGCCCTAGATGTTAATGTCACATATGCATGTACAGTAGCTGGCAGTATTGCCCTGTTTAAGAGTGTCACAACATTGCTGTTTAAGGCAGACGAACTGCTTTACGGTAGAGGAAAACGTGACTGCTGTTGTTGTGTGTTGTTGCCGCGCTGGGAGGACGTTAATGAAACTGCCTAACAATAACCCCACATAAGAAACCAAGAACTCGCCCTCGATCATTCTACAGTTATAACGTGATTGGGCAGGCACGCTGTTTATATTGTGGGAAAGCGGACGTGAAAACAGGCTGTCGACTCGTCACTCAGGTCCGCCTGAATTTTGGGAGATTTTCGGGAGAAAATTTGTCCCGTGAGGTTTTCGGGAGAAGCACTGAATTTCGGGAGTCTCCCGGAAAATCCGGGAGGGTTGGCAAGTATGGTTGTAGTCTGTTTTCGGGCAGCAGTATTATCAACCAAGTGTCATTTTGTAGGCTCTTTAGAAATATGTGAGTGCTGCCTGTCAATAGAACGTTACAATAATCCATTTTACAGGTCAAAAACACTGATTATTACTTTGTAAGCATCACATTTTGTTATTTTACGCATTTTTCTCAGCTTTGATCCGAATGGGTGACATGTGGTACGAGGGCCAGGTTGACGGGCAGAAACGACTGTATTCTGCAGCAGAGATGTACAAACAGGCAGCACTAAAGAATGAACCACAGGTCAGTCGTGTTTTGTTTTCTTTTAAACGTGTATTTTCATGGCAATAATTTGTGTTTACATTGTCACATTAGGGATGGTACAACCTTGGGCTCCTCGTTGAAGAAGATTACAGGCTGCCATTGACTCTGCTGTCTGAACTGGGCCTTTTGGAGTTCTACTTCTCAGACAAAACTTCACTACGAAGTGTTTTGTACCAAAGGTTTGTTGTGCAAGCATAAACAAAGACGACTTTTTTTCCTCACTTCATTTCTTTCTTTTCTTTTTTTTTGTTTTTGGCAAAAGATGTCGAGATTCTGAAAATTCTGACTCCCACCTGCCCTGCAGCCTGGCTCTTTTTAAGTTGCATCTGCAAGTCTTCCAGAAGGAATATAGCACTATTATTAAGGTTTGTGCAACATGCACATATTTATTTGCATTTATTCATATAAAATAAGATTGTATATCGTGTGTCACAGTACGCCACCACCGTCACCGCCGTTGGAGCTCCCACCATTGTTCTAATCATCCTAGGCCTCATTAGAAGACGTGTCTTGCCTCCCAACTAGGAAATTCTACCAGCATCGGTGAAGTCTACAACAATGAACATAAATACACTGTATTTTTCTGAACAAAGACATTTTGTATATGTTTAAAAAAGTAATAAAGTCAGCAAATACACTGGTCCAGTGGTTAGAGTGTCCGCCCTGAGATCGGTAGGTTGTGAGTTCAAACCCCGGCCGAGTCATACCAAAGACTATAAAAATGGGACCCATTACCTCCCTGCTTGGCACTCAGCATCAAGGGTTGGAATTGGGGGTTAAAACACCAAAAATTATTCCCGGGCGCAGCCACTGCTGCTGCCCACTGCTCCCCTCACCTCCCAGGGGGTGAACAAGGGGATGGATCAAATGCAGAGGACAAATTTCGCCACATCTAGTGTGTGTGTGACAATCATTGGTACTTTAACTTAACTTTAACTTAATATGAACTCCACACATTAAATAGCTGACATAAATGACACATATTATGACCATTAACCCTTGTGCAAGATTAAGATCGACAATACACACTTTCACTTAGGATCTAAATGGGACCTGCTCATAAAAGTCTCATAATAAAGTCAGCAATACATTTCTATTTTCTTTTCTTTCAACACTTGATACTTTTAACAACTTCAGATCTGTCTATTATAATATTTATATTATTTTTTATCATGTGTTGAAGCCTTTTTGTCAAAAATAAAAAACATTTTTACAATGGGAAAATGCAAAATATGAAATATTTGTTAAAAAAAATAAGTAGCAGAATGGAATTTTAGAAATTACTACCTTGAATAGGTCAATAATTCATGACAACATTGATTTTGATACAGAAGACCAGTAGACAAAACAGATTACTTTTGCCTTCTGAGCTAGCATGAGAGAGAAAGTAGGCAGTACTTGGTTACATCATCTATATACCCATCCATCCATCCATTTTATACCGCTTGTATATATACATACATAGACACATACATACATACATACACACACACACACACACACACACACACACACACATATATATATATATATATATATATATATATATATATATATATATATATATATATATATATATATATATATATATACATACATACATACATACATATATACATATATATATATATATATATATATATATATATATATATATATATATATATATATATATATATATATATATATAAAGTGTGTGTGTATGTATGTATGTGTATATATATGTACACACACAGTACAGGCCGAAAGTTTGGAAACACCTCATTCAATGTGTTTTCTTTATTTCATGACTATTTGCATTGTAGATTGTCACTGAAGGCATCAAAACTATGAATGAACACATGTGGAGTTATGTACTTTACAAAAAAAGGAGAAATAACTTTATATTCTAGTTTGTTCAAAATAGCCACCCTTTGCTCTGATTACTGCTTTGCACACTCTTGGCATTTTCTCGATGAGCTTCAAGCACACCTGTGAAGTGAAAACCATTTCAGGTGACTACCTCTTGACGCTCAGAGAATGCCAAGAGAGTGTGAAAAAGTAATCAAAGCAAAGGGTGGCTATTTTGAAGTTCAGTTATTTCACCTTTTATTAAGTACATAACTCCACATGAGTTCATTCATAGTTTTGATGCCTTCAGTGACAGCTTGTCTCTTTCGTGGTCGCGGGGGGTCGCTGGAGCCTATCCCAGCTGCATTTGGGCGGTAGGTGGGGTACACTCTGGACAAGTCGCCACCTCATCACAGGGCCAACACAGACAGACAACATATATATATATATATATATATATATATATATATATATATATATATATATATATATATGTACGAATGCAGCTGAGATAGGCTCCAGCACCCCCCGCAACCCCAAAAGGGACAAGCGGTAGAAAATTGATGGATGGATGGATATATATATATATATATATATATATATATATATATATATATATTAGAGATGTCTGATGGCCTGCCGATATTATCGGCTGATAAATGCGTTAAAATGTAAAAGCAGAAATTATCGGTATCGGTTTTTTATTATTAGGTATCGTTTTTTTTTTTTTATTAAATCAACATAAAGAACACAAGATACACTTCCAATTAGTGCACCAATCCAAAAAATCTTCGCCCCCCATTTACACTCATTCACACTCATTCACACAAAAGGGTTGTTTATTTCTGTTATTAATATTGTGGTTCCTACATTATATATCAATATATATCAATACAGTCTGCAGGGATACAGTCCGTAAGCACACATGATTGTGCGTGCTGCTGGTCCACCTAATAGTACTAACCTTTAACAGTTAATTTTACTCATTTTCATTAATTACTAGTTTCAATGTAACTGTTTTTACATTGTTTTACTTTCTTTTTTATTCAAGAAAATGTTTTTAATTTATTCATCTTATTTCATTTTATTAATTTTTTTTAAAAGTACTTTATCTTCACCATACCTGGTTGTCCAAATTAGGCATAATAATGTGTTAATTCCACGACTGTATATATCGGTTGATATCGGTATCGGTAATTAAAGAGTCGGACAATATTGGAATATCGGATATCGGCAAAAAGCCATTATCGGACACCCCTAATATATATATATATATATATATATTTATATATATATATATATATATATATATATATATATATATATATATATATATATATATATATATATATATATATATATACACACACATACATACATACATACATACATACATACATATATATATATATATATATATATATATATATATATATATATATATATATATATATATATATATATAATGCCATGTTATATATATTTGCCCTAAGTCTTTTTTATAGCATTTGAGCGGTTTTATGGCAGTTTAGCTCATTAACACTCATCAAAGCTCAGAATTATGCGTCATGATTTTCTGGCGCTATCTGGTGGTTAAGTGTTGCAATCACACAAAAACAATATTTTGTTGTTTTTCCAATAGGCAAGAAAGAGATGCGTTCTCTTTTGTGTGGAAAAAGCATTGTAATGTACCACCAAAAAACTCTGTAAAAAAAATTCAGTTATCATAGAGTCAAAAGTCTTACGAGAAAGTGTATACTTTATGTGTACAGTATAACATATACTAACTACTTTGCAATTAAAAACAATGCAATAGTGTTTTAAAAAAAAAAAAAAAAGCTTTAAAAACCTCCTGGCGAATTTTCAGACTGCGAACATTTAAAGTAATCTATCACATAAGGAAATCATGTACCGCTTGTTTTTGGACCTAAGGTTGCACTCAGGTTTTATACAACATATGTAAAAACGTGCATGTACTATAAATGTTTGGACAACCAATGAAACAAGACTAAACCAACAAAAATTAATGTAACAGTTGTATCATGTATATTGACCCTGCGGACACATGACGTCATTTTCGCTACCAATGCTTTTACCTGTCAGAATGAACGCGGGGCAAACTTTCCACCGCATGTTTGTTTGGCGACAGGTGAGGTAAGTCTGCTTCAACTCAACTTCAACACTATACTCTATATAGAACAGAAATATAAATACATGCTCAGAGAAGTGGACAAAGGCACTGACTTAAAAACAAATTTTACCTTTGTTTATCGTTCTTTGACGGTAACCACGTCTGCCTTGAGAGGAAGCTCAGGTGTAACTGTGAGCAACTGCTAATTAGCCATTTTTGCTACATATGAAAACAAATATTTCTTTCTCTTAAGGTCCTGTGTGTTACCCTCCATTTAATTCACATACCAAACAACTGTTAAAGTATAAATATGCTGAATGAGTGTGATTAATTTCAAAGAAACAATTACAAACATTTTAGCTAACTTTAATGCACAGCCACCTATCAACAATATACTTCTGCCTCACTTGTTAGGTAGATATGGTAGCAAACTCGCCAATGAAATACCTATTTCATGCCATACAATTGTATTTTTTATATTATGAAAAATAAATCACTAATATTGTGATTTAATTTCTTCCTACTCTTTAATTTAGGGGTCCCCAAACTACGGCCCGCGGGCCGGACCAGGCCCCCTGCATCCAAAATCCGGCCCACAGGAAGTCCCAAGTTAAACATTTTTTTTATTTTTATATTTTTTATTTTTTTTAATCTTTCCTTTCTAATCTATTTTCTACCTCTTGTTACTCTTAGTGTCTCAGGCAAATCATATTGTCTAAAAATGAATTTTCCCATCGATAACGTGACAATGTTAAATGTTGATGAACATCAATGTTAATTGATATTAAATGACAAAACGGATTATAAAGACAATGTGTGTGTGTATATATATATATATATATATATATATATATATATATATATATATATACATACAGCCTGGCCCCCAGCCAAATTTTTTTAACCCAATGCGGCCCCCGAGTCAAAAAGTTTGGGGACCCCTGCTTTAACCTCTTAAAACCCAAGCTGTTTGTTTACATGCTTTTTTATTTATTTCTCTTTGCTATTTGAGCTTATTGGACTCTAATTAGAATAACAATTAAGAATCATCTTTTTATATGATGTACATAGTCCATAAGTTACAAACGTACACTTCATGTTTAGTGACATGCTAATTCTTATTTTTACACTTTTTTTTCCCAAATTCCATTGTATGTTATACTCTTCTGACACCACCAGATGGCAGTATAAGTGTCCACATAAAGGGTATAAGACCCCAATTCAGTAGTGTACACCAGTGGTCCCCAAACACCGGTCCGTGGACCGGGGACCCGATTGGTACCGGGCCGCACAAAAAAAAAATAAAAAAATGTTTATTTTTATTTTTATTAAATCAACTTAAAAACACAATATATACACTATATGTCAATGTATATCAATACAGTATGCAGGGATACAGTCCGTAAGCACACATGATTGTATTTCTTTATATAAAAAAAAAATAAAATAAAAAAAATCACCCCCCCACCCCCACAATTTTGGAAATAAGAGCTAAAAGGTGCTGTCCATGCATGTGGCCAACTAAGCCTTTAGAGCAGTGGTTCTTAACCTTGTTGGAGGTACCGAACCCCACCAGTTTCATATGCGCCTTCACAGAACCCTTCTTTAGTGAAAAAAAAAAAAAAATTTTTAATTCAAGACAAAGTTATGTTTTTTTTACTGGTGCACAGAATGAACCGTGCATGAACATCACCTTGTTCAAAGAACAACACAAACACAGTGCATGAACTCACAACAAATTACCCACCTGCAAATCAGATGGAAAATTAGAGGGAAACGTGTTTGGGGATATCCATAATCAGAGGTGGGTAGAGTAGCCAGAAATTGTACTCAAGTAAGAGTACTGTTACTTTAGAGATTTATTACTCAAGTAAAAGTAAGGAGTAGTCACCCAAATATTTACTTGAGTAAAAGTAAAAAGTATGTTGTGAAAAAACTACTCAAGTACTGAGTAACTGATGAGTAACATACACACTCATATATATATATATATATATATATATATACATTGATATATACAGTATATAATTTATATGTATTTATTTAGCTGTTTTTGTTAACATGTTAAAGGGGTTTTAATGAATATACATGCATGTTTAACATATAGATTCCTTTCTTTCATGAAGACAAGAATATACGTTGGTGTATTACCTGATTCTGATGACTTGCGTTGATTGTAATCAGACAGTTGTGATGATAACGTCCACGTTTTCAAATGGAGGAGAAGAAAAGTTCCTCCTTTCTGTCTAATACCACATGAAAGTGGTGGGTTTTTGGCATCTTGTTTGTCCAGCTTCCATATTCGTTTTTATACACTTTACAAGAAATATATTGGCGTCAAACTCCGTAGCTTGCTAGCTTGTTTGCGCTGGCTTTCGGAGACTCTTGTTTTGAAAGCGCAGGCGCGATGGAGCGGCACTTTTATTGTGAAGACAGGAACGTCCTCATGTGCGGTCAGTCTTTAGGCTTTTGACGGGATGTACGGTTAAAATAAAAAAGTATATTTTTTCCTTCACACTTTTGATTGATTGATTGGAACTTTTATTATTAGATTGCACAGTACAGTACACATTCCGTACAATTGACCACTAAATGGTAACACCCCAATAAGTTTTTCAACTTGTTTAAGTCAGGTCATGTGACCACCTGGCTCTGTTTGATTGGTCCAACGTCACCAGTGACTGCATCTGATTGGTGGAACGAAGTGAAACGTCACCAGTAAGGCAGGCACTTTGAAGGTCTGTCTGACAGACCAAAACAAACAAAGCGTGCATTAACAGATCGATAAAAATTAGTAGCGAGTAGCGAGCTGAATGTAGATAAAAGTAGCGGAGTAAAAGTAGCGTTCCTTCTCTATAAATATACTTAAGTAAAAGTAAAAGTATGTTGCATTAAAACTACTCTTAGAAGTACAATTTATCCCAAAAGTTACTCAAGTAGATGTAACGGAGTAAATGTAGCGCGTTACTACCCACCTCTGTCCATAATACGCCAATAGGGAGAAGTTTTTATTTACACGATGAGTTGGGTGTGTCTTGACCTCAGCGGCGGAGGCTCCGCCGAACCCCTGAGGCCGACTCACCGAACCCAGGTAGGGATGTCCGATAATGGCTTTTTGCCGATATCCGATATTCCGATATTGTCCAACTCTTAATTACCGATACCGATATCAACCGATACCGATATATACAGTCGTGGAATTAACACATTATTATGCCTAATTTGGACAACCAGGTATGGTGAAGATAAGGTCCTTTTAATTTTTTTTTTATAAAATAAGATAAATAAATTAAAAACATTTTTTTGAATAAAAAAAGAAAGTAAAACAATATAAAAACAGTTACATAGAAACTAGTAATTAATGAAAATGAGTAAAATTAACTGTTAAAGGTTAGTACTATTAGTGGACCAGCAGCACGCACAATCATGTGTGCTTACGGACTGTATCCCTTGCAGACTGTATTGATATATATTGATATATAATGTAGGAACCAGAATATTAATAACAGAAAGAAACAACCCTTTTGTGTGAGTGTGAATGAGTGTAAATGGGGGAGGGAGGTTTTTTGGGTTGGTGCACTAATTGTAAGTGTATCTTGTGTTTTTTATGTTGATTTAATAAAAAAAAAATTAAAAAAAATAAAACCGATACCGATAACAAAAAAACGATACCGATAATTTCCGATATTACATTTTAAAGCTATCGGTCGATAAATACAGGCCGATATTATCGGACATCTCTAAACCCAGGTTAAGAACCACTGTTTTAGAGGTTAATGTAAAATGCCAATTAGTCGGAACGAAAGGGCAACTCTGCCATCTACTGGATCTGTCTGGCTACTACACATTGGCCCCTCTAGGCGAGTATGTACAGTATTTGTATCCTTTAGTACAGGGGTGTCAAACGTACGGCCCGAGGGCCCGCGAACAGGTTTTATCCGTCCCGCGGGATGAGTTAGCTAAGTATAAAAATTGACCTGAAAATTTTCAATGAAAGAAACTGCGGTTCTGTTTTAAATGTGTCCACTGGAGTGGCAAAATCAATTATTTGTATCTGTGTAGATGATGCTACATATGTACAAAATAAACCACATGATGTTCGTGCACCAGTCGAGGAAAATGATCAAACTACATATATAACATATTGTAATTTGATTTTGATATTTAAATAAAAAATCTTGATAGATTGAAAATTAACACCAATGAGTTGACTGATGAACATCATCACATAATTTATTCAGAAAATATAAATAACGACAAATAGAATACTATTAACCGCAACATGTAAGAGTAAAAAAAAACAACCCAACAACATTATGATTTGTACAATTTCAGAATGTGCTTGTTCTATTTTCTAATAAGGAAAACAATCTGAAGGTGGCTTTATTTTTAAGTTATCGTGCCGTGATTTTGCTTTGGAGTAGATTTTTCTCCATGTGGCCCCC
Organism: Nerophis lumbriciformis; assembly: GCF_033978685.3. NCBI lineage: Eukaryota > Metazoa > Chordata > Actinopteri > Syngnathiformes > Syngnathidae > Nerophis > Nerophis lumbriciformis. Next base: position 17,451,894 of record NC_084564.2, on the reverse strand, counting down.
CATCGAAAATGAGTTTGACACCCCCTGCTTTTGTATCTACAGAGGTGGGTGGTGTATCCCAGAAATGTAATCAAGTAAAATTACCTTTACTTTAGAGCGGGGGTATCCTAACCTTTTCCACCAAGGGCCACATAACAATTTTTGTATATATTTTTTTATTTTGTAAAAACACATGCTGAAAACAAACATTACACATATTTAAAGACACGACTTAATGTCATCTTTGTGTTTATAGGTGACAAAGTGAACTCTTATTAGTTAAAGTTACTACAGGGGCGTCTAAAGTGCGGCCAGGGCAGCTCAAGTTTTATTGGCCTGCAACATATTGTCGGGAAATACAACAGTAAAAATGTCAGAACAAAGAGCAAATAGATAATGTAGTGAGTAAAAGCCGGAGTTTTGATACTAATAACTATTGATGATACAATTTGTAACGTATAACACAAAACTGGCACTAAGTTTTGATATATAATTCTGTTTGAAATTTTTTTTTTTTTTTACAAAATCTAAAAATATCAATAAAATTTTGTATAATATTTTTACCTTTTTTCTCATTACATTACGTCTTTTTGCTCTTTTTTCCGTCATTTTTACTGTTGGGTTTTATTCGGACAACATGTTGCAGGCCAACAAAACTCAATCTGCGGGCTGCAAATGGCCCTTTGGCCGTATTTTGAACGTCCCTGTTTAGAATAATATGACTCAAGTAAAATAAAAAAGTAGTCATCTCAAATAATTGAGTACACAAGTATTCAGTGAAAAAACTAGTAAAGTAATGAGTATCTGCTGAGTAACTTCTGATATATTTACTAGACATTTTTTAGCAGCATGTACTGCAAGAGAGTCACATTTTACAGTCACGTATGACGTTATAACAGGGCTAATGTTAGTATATAGACCGCTAAAACATAAAAAAACATCTACAACTTACCACATGCTTTCTTTAGATGGAAGTGAAAATCTTGTAGGCTGAAATGTGAACATTTTTACTGACACAGATGATATAAATGTTCTTTTTCATAGTTTTAAGGAACACATTGACTAGTTTTTCTGCCTGTTTTGACCTTGTGTCACTTTGTACACTAGTGTGTAGACTCAGTGTGGTCATGTGACTTCCAGGCTCCGTTTGATTGGTGAAATGGAGTCAAACGTCTAACCCAGGAATGTCCAAATTCTTCCACAGAAGGCCGCACACTAAAAAAAAAAAAAAAGCATGCAAGAGCCATTTTGATGTTTTTCCACAAGGGTCTTAGTCATTAAAAGTATTAAAAATATGTCATAATAATGTTTTTTAACTTTCAACACTTTAATATCTATAGATCAATTTCATCTCTATATGTTGCAAACATTTTTTTAGTTTTTATTTTGTTTTATGACCTTTCCTTTTGTTCCAAAGAAAACCCTTTTTTATGGCAAAAATGTGTAATATTGTATCCTTAACATATTTTTTGAACAATGACAGTTTAAAACAATCAAACTGAAGGTCTCAGGGATCCAGAAGGCCCCCACTCATAAAAGAGTTAAAAAAAAGTCATATCAATATACATCATTTTTACTTTCAATTAAGGCTGGGCGATATGGCCTTTTTTTAATATCTCGATATTTTTAGGCCATGTCACGATACACGATGTATATCTCGATATTTTGCCTAAGCCTTGAATGAACACTTGATGCATATAATCACAGCAGTATGATGATTCCATGTGTCTACATTAAAACATTCTTGTTCATACTGCAATAATATATGCTCATTTTAAACTTTCATTCAGAGAGGGAAATCACAACTAAGTCAATTGACCAAAAGTGTATTTATTAAACCGTTTTTAAGCAGTGGCACAAACATTCATGTCATATCAAAACAGAAAGTGCAAGATTGTCAGAGACATTTTAAAAAAAGCTATGAGTGCACTTTTGTGCGTGATGTCACCAAGATGACATATCAAAACAACACTAAATTAAAGTGCACTTTTTGTACAGAACGCCACTACAATAGTTTAAAAACAAATAAAGTGCACTTTTGTGCATGATGTCACAAGATATTTCAATAACTGTCAAATAAAAATGAGCTGCATAATAGGAAATCAAATAGTGTATGTCCTTCACTATGTGGTAGGTTCCTTCGGACGTTATCTCCTTCTGTTGTTGACTATTTTTTTCATACGGTGTTGATGTGGAAATGGTTGCCTTGGCATTTTGTGGGTGTGGCATCGAACAGAGATGTTGACATGCAGAGTTTCAAACACTCCTCATTCCCTCGCAGGTGACTTTTCAAATGATGCTACATATTAGCAGTAATGCTACTTTTTGTAGCAGCGCTTTTGCCCCACCCTTGACATATTACGGTTGTCTGTTCGACATATTCCCACTTGAAGCCAAACCACCGCCAGACGATGGACCCCCTGCTGTTTTTCTTGGGAATTAATTCTTCCTTCATTTGTTACCAGATTCGCACCTTCTTTCTCTCGTATTACCACTCGCACCACAGCTAACGGTACCCATTCCGCTACCTCTCTGCTCCGCGAGGGCGTATACGTATGTGACGTATGTAAGAAGGTGCGCTTGTTTTATGTCTCTGTGAGAAGGAGAGACAACAAAGAGTGAGAAGAGCCTGTAGTGTAATGCCCGCAGCTAAAAGCAACTGCGTGAGAATGTTAACTCGAATATCACGATATTGTCATTTTCTATATCGCACAGAGACAAACCTGCGATATATCGATATATCGCCCAGCCCTACTTTCAATGCTTAAATCTCTACATCCTTCGATTATAAGTTTTTCAGCAATGAAAGTTTTAAAGTAAAAAAAAAACCTGCCTGCATAGCAACTTGTTCTTGTTAAATTACATCTTTAGTTCCAATTCATATGGTTTTTGTCATAGTATTTTCAAAACGATCAACTGGACCTCTGGTTTAAAGTGCTTGCGTTGGATTGGTGAAACAGGGTCATGTGGCCGTGCCCGCTGGAAGAAGTCTATCTCATGAGGCAAATACATGTGTCTTTGCAAGCAGTAACCAATAAGTTGTAAATAAATGGAATGAAAATGTAAATAAATGTAGCGATTGGAATGAAACACAATGTCATGGAGTACAAGTAACATCCTGTCCTAGAATAAGTTGAAACCACTTGTCTCTATGTATTATAGGAGTCTGTACAGTGATGCTGCTCATCTTCTGCCTTCCACCTCCTGATTCCACTGGAAGCCAAAGTAAGAACTGAAAGGTCTTCTACAGCCACATAATAGCTCATGGCTCCTATACAAAATACAAATGCTTTGTTTGCACTGTAAAATATGCAAAATAGTCAGCTTGTAGACCACGCTTGATAGTTTAATAAAAGTTTCCAAGTGGGACACTGAGACTAACGACCTTTTTGCAAGCAGCACTTTCATATTTCACTCCCTTACATAGCCTGCTGCTTGATTAACTGTGCTCTATTTTGGTGTTGCACATTTATCTCTCTGTAGAATCCATATTACCGTATGCATAATTTGCTGACACCAGAGCACCTTCTCATGCATGTTACGTAACAGGGGTAGAACTTGTGTTTGATGAAGAACTTCCCTCGAAGCGGAGCATAAGAAAAGTATACTGTTTTTTCATTTTAAGTATGTCCAACAAAGTTGCATTTAAAAAGCATCACGTTTACACTTGCACAACTCAACATGTCTGAAAAAGAGTAGGAAGAAGCAGATTTGATTTAATCTACAAAATGTCTCATTTTGTTCACTTTGTGTGTTTAAATGTTACCATTTTCTAATGGAGAGAAAAACTATTAAATAATGTCTAATAATAATATGGAGTAATGGAAAAAGTGTAATTTATTCATGTATTTTTATTTATGTATAATGTATTTATGAATAATTAAATTACCAATAAAATAAATATAAATGTTGACACTATTGAAAATAAATGAATACATACATAAATACATTTTAAGGTAAAATACAGTCAGGTCAGTCGCCAGATTATTATTTTTTTAATTTTTATTTTTTTTATTTTTTTTGTCATAAAAAAATACAATCCTGTGTGCTTACGGACTGTATCCATGCTGACTGTATTGATCTATATTGATATATAATGTAGGAACCAGAAATATTAATAACAAAAAGAAACAACCCTTTTGTACGAATGTGTGTGAATGACGGGAGGGAGGTTTTTTGGGTTGGTGCACTAATTGTAAGTGTATCTTGTGTTTTTTATGTTGATTTAATAATAAAAAATAAATAAATAAATAAAATAAAATAAAAATAATTTTATTTCATTTGCGGCCCGGTACCAATCGTTCCATGGACCGGTACCGAGCTGCGGCCTGGTAGTTGGGGACCACTGGTCTAAAGTGCAGCGTAACATTGGCCAAATACAATTTATAGCAATTTAGAAAACAAACTGATAATGTAAATCCTAAAAAGGCTGAGTTATAAAAAATTATTTTTACAAATTAAAAACAAACATGAAAATATTGATAAAGTAGCAACTGCATCTTTAAATTCTTCATTATGCGGCCCTTGGTGGGAGAAGTTTGGACACTCTTGAGGTTCATCTGGATCATTTTTTCTGTGACCACTAAGTGTCACTGTTGCGTCATTGGCATGCTCATGCTGTTTTCTAGGTGGGAATAGTTTGCTTTAACTAAAAATGTAATATCACTCTATTATGCTGTGAATATACATTATACTACAATGTAATGTGGTCTGTAATATTCCTGTATTGAATGAATACATTTAACATTTTTGCCCATTTAATGTAGATATCGCCATATTATTCCTTTTTTTTTTAAATGAACGTGTACACCATTCTACCTTAGAAGTGAGAGGCTTGTAGGAGTGTTTATTTTTAATTTTGGTCAGCTTAGCTCTGATTTACCAAATGTAAAGGCTCATGAAATATTAGAAAATGCTGTAAAATTCATTACTGTCCTGTAAGGTGCAGGGGAGTCGCGTCCCAGTGGACTCGGTCACAGTCACAGCACTAGTATTCCACATCGGTCCACAGCAAGGACCATTAAGTCTTAAGTGTCCTGCTTTTTCCCAACTACAAGCACTGCGATGTTACAATAGTCTGTTTAAGCAGACATATATTCTTTTCTGTACACATTACTTGCAAACATACATTTTGGTAGCAATATCATGACATGGAACATTAAGGAGACTTGTTGACAAACAAAAAAAAAAGATGGTAAAATTGACTGGAGTTGGGTATTGTTTATATATATTCTGATACATATATAAAAAAAAACAATAATCAATTAAGATGATTAAGTGCTATTATATTTTATACAGCCAAAAATACCAAGAAACATATTTCATTTTAGATACTATACTATACTTATATACTATACTATTTTGAGACTAATCAAAATATTTTTTCCTTAGTTGCTTAAAGATACTTGATAAATCACTAATCTATTCCACAAACCGTTATCAATCAATCACAAAACCATGTTTAAATCAAATTACGGTAAAACGAAGCATGTGTGAATATTGACTCACATGTATTTCTCTATTGGAGTGTCTAGGGGCATTTTTTTGTTGACCCATGGTCAATTATACACATATGATATTAGGAAGGTTGGATTAGAGCCAAAAGAAACAGTTATGAGTCAATGATTTTTTTAAATTATTATTACTTGTCACTGAACTACTATGCAATATAGTGCTGTGTATCATAACTCTCATTGTCCAATATCCACTCCATCCATCCATCCATCCATCCATCTTCTTTCGCTTATCCGAGGTCGGGTCGCGGGGGCAGCAGCTTAAGCAGGGAAGCCCAGACTTCCCTCTCCCCAGCCACTTCGTCCAGCTCCTCCCGGGGGATCCCGAGGCGTTCCCAGGCCAGCCGGGAGAGATAGTCTTCCCAGCGTGTCCTGGGTCTTCCCCGTGGCCTCCTACCGGTCGGACGTGCCCGAAACACCTTCCTAGGGAGGCGTTCGGGTGGCATCCTGACCAGATGCCCGAACCACCTCATCTGACTCCTCTCGATGTGGAGGAGCAGCGGTTTTACTTTGAGCTCCCCCCGAATGACAGAGCTTCTCACCCTATCTCTAAGGGAGAGCCCCGCCACTCGGCGGAGGAAACTCATTTCGGCCGCTTGTACCCGTGATCTTGTCCTTTCGGTCATGACCCAAAGCTCATGACCATAGGTGAGGATGGGAACGTAGATCGACCGGTAAATCGAGAGCTTTGCCTTCCGGCTCAGCTCCTTCTTCACCACAACGGATCGATACAGCGTCCGCATTACTGAAGACGCCGCACCGATCCGCCTGTCGATCTCACGATCCACTCTTCCCCCACTCGTGAACAAGACTCCGAGGTACTTGAACTCCTCCACTTGGGGCAAGATCTCCTCCCCAACCCGGAGATGGCACTCCACCCTTTTCCGGGAGAGAACCATGGACTCGGACTTGGAGGTGCTGATTCCCATCCCAGTCGCTTCACACTCGGCTGCAAACCGATCCAGTGAGAGCTGAAGATCTTGGCCGGAGGAAGCCATCAGGACCACATCATCTGCAAATAGCAGAGACCTAATCCTGCAGCCACCAAACCAGATCCCCTCAACGCCCTGACTGCGCCTAGAAATTCTGTCCATAAAGGTTATGAACAGAATCGGTGACAAAGGGCAGCCTTGGCGGAGTCCAACCCTCACTGGAAACGTGTCCGACTTACTGCCGGCAATGCGGACCAAGCTCTGACACTGATTATACAGGGAGCGAACTGCCACAATAAGACAGTCCGTCACCCCATACTCTCTGAGCACTCCCCACAATATCCACTCATTACGGTAAAACCATTCAATCTGTGCAATATTTGTTTATTACTGAAAGTGCAATAATCAAGCATGTGAAATTTTCACGAAAACGCGGAAATCCGCATTTTTTAATCATTCACTTTCATGTCAAAATATCACTTCTGCGTTTTTTTAAACAAAATATCAATAAATATACGACCTGTACAACATTTGTTGAACTCGCTGTTCCTCCAGCCTAAACGCCACACTGAGTTGCAGGACGGGGAGACGGTCAGGAGCACCAAAACAAGTTTACTAGTTAGCTAACCTTTGAGTTAGCTTACCGTATTTTTCGGATTATAAATCGCAGTTTTTTTCATAGTTTGGCCGGGGGTGCGATTTATACTCTGGAGCGATTTATGTGTGAAATTATTAACACATTAACGTAAAATATCAAATCATATTATTTACCTCATTCACGTAAGAGACTAGACGTATATCAGCAATCGTCACACACACACACACACGTCAACCAATACAAATTTGGCGGGGGCTGGTCATGGCAGAAGTGCATTGTGGAAAAAAAAGATGCTACCTGCTACTACAGATTGTTTGGTAAATGTATAGCATGTTCTATATGTTATAGTTATTTGAATGACTCTTACCATAATATGTTACATTAACATACCAGGCACGTTCTCAGTTGGTTATTTATGCATCATATAACGTACACTTATTCAGCCTGTTGTTCACTATTCTTTATTTATTTTAAATTGCCTTTCAAATGTCTATTCTTGGTGTTGGGTTTTATCAAATAAATTTCCCCCAAAACTGCGACTTATATATGTTTTTTTCCTTCTTTATTATGCTTTTTCGGCCGGTGCGATTTATACTCCGAAGCGATTTATAATCCGAAAAAAACGGTACTTGTTGTCGCCTCAGTTCGCTCTCCGAGCCACGACGTTGACGGCTGTCCACTTGGGTTAATTAAAAACCGAACATTGTTAGTTCCGAACCAGTTGTAGTTCTAGAGTATTTATTATTAGCCAGCGAGAAGGTATATATATATATATATATATATATATATATATAATGTTGAATATTCAATAACATGGCAAATTCTTGCATCCAGCACACCTTACAATAGTGGTAATAAAAGATGCAACCTATGCTTGAAAGAGAAACTGTTTATTATATACCGTCCAGACCTGCCATCCCTCAACAAGCGCAGCGAAATTGTATCAGCATGCCGCCACAGACGGAAACACCTCCTAGGTAACACATGAGACAATCACCACGCCCCTACGCCAGCCTGTACCCACCCACTCTGTGCCCTATATAAACCATGGTATGTGAATGCTCCCATTAAAATCTCCTGATGATTGAGGGAACCCCCTCATGAAACAGGCCTGTAGAGATGAAGTAGTCTTGTGATTTTTTTCCCACACATACATATATATATATATATATATATATATATATACTGTGTATATAATTTAACTGTGTTTATGTTGTGTATAATGTGTATTTATAATATGTTGTACAAAGGACATTTCATAATTTTCGGAAGTTCATCTTGTACTTGATATTGTTTATAGGGTTAGGCGCAATAAGTGTTCAACTTCAGCCTAAACCCTTTCGGCCTGCAACATTTTCTTTTTCAATCTATGAATGTACAACTGTTTGTTTATTTTGTTGACCATTGACCGAAGAATAATAATAAACTAAATCGGAAACGTTTTCTGAGTTCTTTGCATGCATGTTATAGAATTTGACATGGTATTTTCAATGATAATAATGTTAGTTAATTATTTACAAACAAATCTGTGGTACAATACATACGGTAGGACATGTAAGTGTCAAAAGGGCAGCCAAAAGATGTTGGTAGATGAGAATAAATCTAAGGGTAAAATATAGTGTAGAATGCACCTAATTGCAGGAATTGTAGTCTTGATTTTCAACATTTTTTTTTTCTTAAATGTTATTTTTTTCCTCTAAGGGTGCTCATATCCCTGAATAATCCATACTGCTATGCAACTTTTTCCACATTGTTTATAGTCAGAACTATACACCTGTTATTCCTTATCCCGTTTTTTATTCCAATTATACCCTTTTTCTTTTTTTTTGCTGTTTTCTATTGCATGTCTGCACAAGAGAAGAAGCTGCTTTTAATCTCATTGTACGTGCGTATAGTGACAATACATTCTATATACTAGGAGGAATAGGTGAACTGTTACCACACTAATTGTAATAGTTATTTGCTTGGTCACCTGTATCACAATTAGTCGATAAATGCTTTAAAATATAAAATCGGAAATTATCGGTATCGGTTTAAAAAAGTAAAATTTCTGACTTTCTAAAACGCCGCTGTGTACACGGACGTAGGGAGAAGTACAGAGCGCCAATAAACCTTAAAGGCACTGCCTTTGCATGCTGGCCCAGTCACATAATATCTACGGCTTTTCACACACACAAGTGAATGCAACGCATGCTTGGTCATCAGCAATACAGGTCACACTGAGGGTGGCCGTATAAACAACTTTAACACTGTTACAAATATGCGCCACACAGTAAACCCACACCAAACAAGAATGACAAACACATTTCGGGAGAACATCCACACCGTAACACAACAGAACAAATACCCAGAACCCCTTGCAGCACTAACTCTTCCGGGACGCTACAATATACACCCCCCGCTACCCCTTACCCCCCGCCCCCATCTCAACCCCGCCCCCTCCAGCCCCACCCACCTCAACCTCCTCATGCTCTCTCAGGGAGAGCATGTCCCAAATTCCAAGCTGCTGTTTTGAGGCATGTTAAAAAAAAATAATGCACTTTGTGACTTCAATAATAAATATGGCAGTGCCATGTTGGCATTTTTTTCCATAACTTGAGTTGATTTATTTTGGAAAACATTGTTTAATGCATCCAGCGGGGCATCACAGCAAAATTAGGCATAATAATGTGTTAATTCCACGACTGTATATATCCGTATCGGTTGATATCGGAATCGGTAATTAAGAGTTGGAAAATATCGGAATATCGGATATCGGCAAAAAAGCCATTATCGGACATCTCTAATCACAATATGTGTTTTTTCCCCATATTTCCACCTACACTGGCTCAGTTGTATTAATGTGGTTCCCACATCCTTCAATTAATTTGTTTGGACTTGTATTGGTCTTCAAAACCGAAGCATCATTGGCCATCAATTAAAAATAAATCCTACCTTTTTAAAGTATGTATTTACTTTGTCTTAGTGCAATGTTGCCTGTCAATGAAGCACTTCCAGAAGAACTGCGACTTGTCATCTTTCTGAGGCCAACACTCGCGCGCTTTGTGCGGTAGGATGTTATTTATATCTACAGGTGAGGTGAAAGCTACAAAAGCCTGATGCTCGCTGGCAATTCATTTGTCTTGTCCTGACCTTTCCTGCGCTCAAAGTCACAACTGCATCGCCTCCAGAACAAATTATAGCAAAGTGTCCAAAGGTGTAACGTATGGCCTTTTGTGGTAGCTCGGCACTCTTTGATTTATGATCTGATATCACGCTACAGAGATTAAGTGTAATTAAATGGATGTGGGATGCAAATATTTCGCTATTTTACAACTAACTACTGTGGTGGGGGTCGTCCTGCATGTTTAAATTAGCTCTGGCACCGCGTCCTGTGAGCCCCAGTCCCGCGTTTGGTATTTGTGCGAAAGGATTAATCTTTCCTAGCACATTATTGAACGACTTCCCCCTGCTTGGGAGCAGCCGATAAATTGCGCTTGTCACAATGCACCGGCACCTGCTCTCCGCGGCCTTGGAATTCTCCAACAAAGCATCACAATTGTGAAGGCGCTCGTAGAAAAATAGAGTCACAACAACGAGGATGGGGGAATGTTTGCCAGGCATGCAAGACGGGGGGTGGGGGGGAAGTAGCCTTAGAAGTAGACGTGTTGCATAGGGAGGCAGGTGGTGTGGAAGCTGTTGTTTTTGCAAAAACATCTCAATGTGGCCAGTTTTTATACAGTATACACACCATAGGTTGTCTTCATTTTTTCACATGCCCGTAAAATGATTTTGTGGCCCCCTCTTTTGGATAGAATGACCCCAGTATTGAATGCCGCTCCTTACATTCTGCTCGAGGCTCCAACCTGGGTCCTCCGATGAGAGTAGAGTGCGCTATGCACTTAACTAAAAGCCTGAGCTGTGAAATTGTTGTCCAGCGCGAGCTCTTAAGGTGTCAGGGAGTGACCTGCCTCGTACACTTGGCACAGCCGTACCTGCTGGCCTCCGTCACACGTACACACTTAAAACGTCATTATTTATATTGTGAGATAATCCTAACTTTTAATCCGTTACTTTTTATCTGTTATGTTTTTTTATTTTTTAAATATATTTTCAAAATATCTTTTATATTATTTTCTTAGATGATGTTAATTTTTAGTTATTGTCTATTGTGGACGACTCAAAGGTTTGCTTATTGTCAATACAGTACTCCCTCGCCGCATCGTGCTTCAATTATTGCGGCTTCACCACATTGCTGATTTCATTATCATCCATCCATCCATCCATCTTCTTCCACTTATCCGAGGTCGGGTCGCGGGGGCAGCAGCCTAAGCAGGGAAGCCCAGACTTCCCTCTCCCCAGCCACTTCGTCCAGCTCTTCCTGTGGGACCCCGAGGCGTTCCCAGGCCAGCCGGGAGACATAGTCTTCCCAACGTGTCCTGGGTCTTCCCCGCGGTCTCCTATCGGTCGGACGTGCCCTAAACACCTCCCTAGGGAGGCGTTCGGGTGGCATCCTGACCAGATGCCCGAACCACCTCATCTGGCTCCTCTCGATGTGGAGGAGCAGCGGCTTTACTTTGAGCTCCCCCCGGATAGCAGAGCTTCTCACCCTATCTCTAAGGGAGAGCCCCGCCACCCGGCGGAGGAAACTCATTTCGGCCGCTTGTACCCGTGATCTTGTCCTTTCGGTCATAACCCAAAGCTCATGACCATAGGTGAGGATGGGAACGTAGATCGACCGGTAAATTGAGAGCTTTGCCTTCCGGCTCAGCTCCTTCTTCACCACAACGGATCGATACAGCGTCCGCATTACTGAAGACGCCGCACCGATCCGCCTGTCGATCTCACGATCCACTCTTCCCTCACTCGTGAACAAGACTCCGAGGTACTTGAACTCCTCCACTTGGGGCAAGATCTCCTCCCTAACCCGGAGATGGCACTCCACCCTTTTCCGGGCGAGAACCATGGACTCGGACTTGGAGGTGCTGATTCCATTATTATATACATATATTTTTTGGAAAGGATATTGTGTCAAACGTACGGTCCGTGGGCTTTATCGGGCCCGCAAACAGGTTTCATCTGGCCCGCGAGATCAATCAATCAATCAAAGTTTATTTATATAGCCCTTAATCACAAGTGTCTCAAAGGGCTGCACAAGCCACAACGACATCCCACGTCAGGGCAAGAAAAAACTCAACCCAATGGGATACAATGGGCTACCGGTGCAATGGACGTCGAGTGGATCTAGTTAATAGTGTGAGAGTCCAGTCCATAGTGGGGCCAGCAGGGGATCATCTTGAGTGGAGACAGGTCAGCAGCGCAGAGACGTCCCCAACTGATGCACAGATGAGTGGTCCAACCCGGGTCCCGATTTTGAACAGCTAGCGCGTCATCTGTAGTCACCTAATAACATCTCCATGCAGGAGAGGGGGGCAGAGCCGAAAAGAGACGGCAGATCAACTGGTCTAAAAGGGGGGTCTATTTAAAGGCTAGAGTATACAAATTAGTTTTAAAATTGGACTTAAATGCTTCTACTGAGGTAGCATCTCTAACTGTTACCGGGAGGGCATTCCAGAGTACTGGAGCCCGAATAGAAAACGCTCTATAGCCCGTAGACTTTTTTTGGGCTCTGGGAATCACAAATAAGCCGAAATTCTTAGAACACAGATTTCTTGCCGGGGCATATGGTACAATACAATCAGCAAGATAGGATGGAGCTAGACCGTATAGTATTTCCAGTGGCCATGGATGAAGTGCTGGCTGTCCAGAGCCGGGACCCGGGGTGGACCGCTCGTCTGTGCATCGGTTGGCAACATCTCTGCGCTGCTGACCCGTCTCCACTCGGGATGGATTCCTGCTGGCATATTATTACTATTATGTTGGATCCACTATGGACTGGACTCTCACAGTATTATGTCAGACCCACTCACCATCCATTGCATTCGGTCTCCCCTAGAGGGGGGGGGGGTTACCCACATATGCGGTCCTCTCCAAGGTTTCTCATAGTCATTCACATTGACGTCCCACTGGGGTGAGTTTTTCCTTGCCCTTATGTGGGCTCTGTATCGAGGATGTCGTTGTGGCTTGTGCAGCCCTTTGAGACACTTGTGATTTAGGGCTATATAAATAAACATTGATTGATTGATTGAGTATTTTATACGTAAGTAGTAAAATCTTAAAGTCACATCTGAGGTGCACAGAAAGCCAGTGCAGGTGAGCCAGTATAGGCGTAGTGTGATCAAACTTTTTTGTTCTCGTCAAGAGCTGAGTTTGCTTAGTATAAAAACGAGCTGACAGGTTTGAATGAAAGAAACTGCTGTTTTAAATGTGTCCACTGGATGTCACAATAGCAATTCTTGGTATACCCTGCGCAAGAGCACGCATGATTTCAGAGGGGGCAGAGCTATGTGCCGTGTTAAGAATAGAGGCAACACTTCCGTGTTTGGACACTACATACTTATTAGTGATAGTGATGATACAAAATGTGGATTGTTACGTTCATGCCTTGATTGTCAAAGATGTTGTTGGTAATGTAACCTGTGACGTTTCTACCTCCCCAAAAATGCTTTCCAATAATTTGTACATTTCGAGTTGTACTTATGACTGCATGGGGACACATTTTCTGAGCGCACATAAATATGCTGAAATACTATGTATCCCCTTCTAACTTCATGTGTGTTTATTGAAATTAGTCCACATTCACAGGTTTTGTTGTAGATGATGCTACATATGTACAGAATAAACCACATTATATTAATACATCACTTGAGGAATTTAGTTAATTACATTAATAACATCCTGTAATTTGATTTTGATATTATTCATTTTATCTTCTGATAGATTAAAAAGTAACACCAATGGGAGCATTTGAAAACTCTGACAGACTCAATTCCACCTATTTGACCGATGAACATTATCACACAATTAGTTTATTATGCTCTAGCTATGAAACTATTCAATTTATAATCCCTACATTTCATTCATTTGTTTATCGTGGTCATGTCCGGAACCAGCGATAAACGAGGGACAGCTGTTATGCCTTGTTTGTGCGTGCGTTTTTTTTTCTTTTGAAATTAATGTAAATTTGCAATTTGTCTGTGTATAAAAAGTGCTATATAAATAACATTTCAATTGATTTAATATCTGGCAATACATGAAGGTTCAATAAACAAGTGTGACTCACTCCGTTAGCTGTGTATGAGTTTGTTTAATATTTCACGATATTAAGGGTTGTGCTGGATGCTAGCCTACATGTAATACAGAATCTTTATTGATCATTAGACAAATTAACTGTATGTTCAATTGCAATGCAATTTTGCCTGATGGCGGCCATGTTTTTCCACCGATCTTGCTCAAATTTCTCAAACATGCTTTTCTTGGTGGCCCAAAGGTAGATGTTACATTTCATGTTGATTCAGCTGAGCTGACGTTGCAGTATGTTCTGTGAGAAATTTCATGTAAAAAAAATAATAGCCACAAGCAACAAAGTTGGGTTGCAGGTTTTGGCACAAATATTTGACACCCCACGAGTTCCCAAATGTTTTTTTGTAAATCATGTTTGTAAAGACATAACATACTACAAATATTTTTTTAAGGTACTAGAAAATGGCAGCGCACTCGCCAGAATTTCACTGTATTGTAAAATTTGCAGAGTTATTTTCACCGAATTATTGTAAATTGAAAAACGCTACCACTGTTCTTTTTACAGTAAAATGCTGGCAACGGAACGATCATTTTTCTTTACCGTAAAATTTACAGTCGTCGTTTTTACAGTTCATTACTGTAATATTTACTGTGTATATATATATATATGTATATATATATATATATATATATATACATATATATATATATATATATATGAGTGTTGTAGTTTTTTTTTAACTACACTTGTATTTACATTTTACTTAATTCTATTGTTTTTATTTACATTTATTTATTTGTGTTTACGTGTTTTAATTTAATTAGATTTGATTCTCTCCTTAGTGACAGAGCAGGGAAGATTTGGCAACACATTTTCATATAAAGTGCCCTGCCACACGTTAATTATATTAATTATGTGTGTACACATATATATATATATATATATATATATATATATATATATATATATATATATATATATATATATATATATATATATATATTTTCGGAGTATAAGCCGCACCGGCCGAAAATGCATAATATAGAAGGAAAAAAACATATATAAGTCGCACTGGAGTATAAGTCGCATTTTTTGGGGAAATTTATTTGATAAAACCCAACACCAAGAATAGACATTTGAAAGGCAATTTAAATAACCAACTGCGAACGTGCCTGGTAAATAACTATAACATAGAGAACATGCTATACGTTTACCAAACAATCTGTCACTCCTAATCGCTAAAGCCGATGAAATCTTATACGTCTAGTTTCTTACGTGAATGAGCTAAATAATGTTATTTTATATTTTACGGTAATGTGCTAATAATTTCACACATAAGTCGCTCCTGAGTATAAGTCGCACCCCTGGCCAAACTATGAAAAAAAACTGCGACTTATAGTCCGAAAAATACGGTATGTATATATATATATATATATATATATATATATATATATATATATAATTCCATCGACATTTTGCAAAGTACTTATAATTCTCACTATATATAGTACGGTAAAAAGTACATTACTTTTAGAACCCAATACGGGCCTCGTACGGGACATTCTGTTTTTTCAGGGAGGGTTGGCAAACCGATACAATCTTATCGTTTTATCAGCCATGAACAACCACTTGAGTATCAGCAGCAAACTAACTAAGCGTGCCTAAAGCAAACCGTGCACAAAAATCAATGAGAATTCTTTATTTCAACGCCTGTTTGAACCCGCTCAGCAATTGAAACAGTTGCCATAACCACGTTTGTGTTGACCGAGCTCCATGCAAGCAATGCTATACTTACACTGTCACCCAGGTCGATATTCTGTACACTTCATTGCCCTGGCTAAAGACTATTGAATATGTCTGTGCGAACCTTGGGCGCGTCTCTCCCACCTACTGTACTCCCCTCTTCATTCACTCTCTCACAAACTGCACCTGAACCTTACAGTGGGTTTGAATGTGGTGATATTTGTAGCATCCCTGGGTTTCTCCATTAGATGGCGCTTTTACACTTGACTTCAGCTGCGTCCTTCACAAGCTCTTTTTCTCCCTGCTCATGCATCTCTATTCACACCCCTCGTCATACTCTTTTTTTTTTTTTTTTCTTTCTTACACCGCGCCCCAAAAGGTCACATGGTGTGTATTTTTCAGTGTTTTTGTTTGTTGTCCGTTGTCACATTTGGTTGTAAATGGTTTGTCGGGCGCTCACACATCAGTGATTTGCTTCATTTGGGAGTCTGCGGAGGAAAATGTGTTTCCCTCCCCAACAAGGCCATTGACACCTGTTAAATGGATTCCTTCACATCTCCCACTCCATCTTCCGCCTCTCTTTTGTTTTCACTCACTCATTCCTCACTCTGTCGTCCACACTCCACACCCCACACGCCCTGGCCGCTCTCTCTCGTTCCCTCTCTCACAGTTTCATCCCCAGAGGTGAAGAGCAGTCTCCTATAATTACCCGAGTGTCTGTGAAATGAATCATTGGGTGGCTGATTGAGCTGCGTGATGGGAAACATCCATCGCGAGTTGTACGACTGAGTACTCGCCGCAGCCCCGCAGCAGCAGCCTGTGTGCTGGTGCTGGAGGCTGCTCGGCACGTACATATTTGATGCCTCTGCTGAGACAGACTGGGTGTGGTCTCCAGCTGCTGCCTGCTACTGCAGCCACCATGACGGTCGGCTGCTTGTTATGTGCACTCTTACGTAAAAGGCACTTGTTTCCACACTGCTGCTGCTTTGAATTTTGTGGTAGGATTTGCGGTTTTGTCTTCCTTTTACCAGTAGCATTTTGGAGGTTATTTCCGAGGAAAACTAGTACCCTGAGCAGGGGTCAGCAACCTGCCTCTCTCTAGCTCTTTAGTGCCGCCCTAGTGGCTCCCTGGAGCATTTTTAAAAAA
This sequence comes from Nerophis lumbriciformis, assembly GCF_033978685.3. NCBI lineage: Eukaryota > Metazoa > Chordata > Actinopteri > Syngnathiformes > Syngnathidae > Nerophis > Nerophis lumbriciformis. The sequence continues at coordinate 17,434,859 of NC_084564.2, read as the reverse complement.
GGATTGAAAATGGAAAAAGATGGGGGGAACATTTGTGAAGGCTAGACCGTCCCAATTCACATTGCTCCAGCTCCAGGACCCATACTTCCTCGACTGCATGGGCTGGATCCTTTTGAAAGATGCAGACGCCGAATTGGCACACAATTGCCTCCTTCAGGCACAAACTAACGCTTTTTGGGATAACGTAACAAGCAATGTAATTGGACATTAAAGGGGAACATTATCACAATTTCAGAAGGGTTAAAACCATTAAAAATCAGTTCCCAGTGGCTTATTTTATTTTTCGAAGTTTTTTTCAAAATTTTACCCATCACGCAATATCCCTAAAAAAAGCTTCAAAGTGCCTGATTTTAACCATCGTTATATACACCCGTCCATTTTCCTGTGACGTCACATAGTGATGCCGATACAAACAAACATGGCGGAAAGAACAGCTAGGTATAGCGACATTAGCTCGTATTCAAACTCGGATTTCAGCGGCTTAAGCGATTCAACAGATTACGCATGTATTGAAACGGATGGTTGTAGTGTGGAGGCAGGTAGCGAAAACGAAATTGAAGAAGAAACTGAAGCTATTGAGCCATATCGGTTTGAACCGTATGGAAGCGAAACCGACGAAAACGACACGACAGCCAGCGACACGGGAGAAAGCGAGGAGGAATTCGGCGATCGCCTTCTAACCAACGATTGGTATGTGTTTGTTTGGCATTAAAGGAAACTAACAACTATGAACTAGGTTTACAGCATATGAAATACATTTGGCAACAACATGCACTTTGAGAGTGCAGACAGCCCAGTTTTCATCAATGAATATATTCTGTAGACATACCCTCATCCGCTCTCTTTTCCTGGGGGTCTGGCGGCAGATTTCTTTGACTTTATCGTTGGAAATGCATCTGCTTTGAGTGTCGCAGGATATCCACACATTCTTGCCATCTCTGTCGTAGCATAGCTTTCGTCGGTAAAGTGTGCGGAACAAACGTCCAATTTCTTGCCACTTTCGCATCTTTGGGCCACTGGTGCAACTTGAATCCGTCCCTGTTCGTGTTGTTACACCCTCCGACAACACACCGACGAGGCATGATGTCTCCAAGGTACGGAAAACAGTCGAAAAAACGGAAAATAACAGAGCTGATTTGACTCGGTGTTTGTAATGTGTTTGAGAGAAGGGCGGATTGTTTCCCGATGTGACGTCACATGCTCCGAGAGCGAATAATAGAAAGGCGTTTAATTAGCCAAAAATGCACCCATTTAGAGTTCGGAAATCGGTTAAAAAAATATATGGTCTTTTTTCTGCAACATCAAGGTATATATTGATGCTTACATAGGTCTGGTGATAATGTTCCCCTTTAAGCAGCCAATCAGGATGGTTCTGGATGTTAGCAAACATGCAAACACTTTTATTGTGCACAAAACACATTTTTATTCACCCAAACATTTTTATGTTTCGCTTGAGTTAAATTTATTTTCAAAATATGTTTGTGCCTGCAAAATATACTATTCTGTTTTCAAAATCTGGCTTTGCGACCTCAAACTTAAGACACAAATATAACTCCATTCACATGTTGCCGGTGTTATTAGTATAAATGGATGAATGAGCAACAACAATAAGTGTGTTTACAAACAAAGCTTACCATAATGGCCACCGGCAATGCATTGCGGAAAAAGTAGAAAAACCCTAAGCCCTATACAGTGGAGGTGGGAATCTTTGGGCACCTCACAATTTGGTTAAATTTGGATTCTCATTTTCAATATAGTTCAAGACCTTTATCGAAATTTCTTTTCCCGGATTTTGTAAACACAAGTTGTTTGAGCGGCCTCTTAAACTGGATTGTATTAGTACGTTGTTTGACTTCTTTGCTTAATCCATTCCAAAATGTAATTCCACATCAGTCTGTGTTGGCCCTGCAATAGGGTGGTGACTTGTCCAGGTTGTACTCTGCCTTCCGCCCGAATTCAGCTGGGATAGGCTCCAGCCTCCCTCCACCCTGAAAGGGACAAGTGGTTGAACATATATAGATGGACACTCCGTGATGGGCATTAACAAGCTACATGTAGCTAAACTACGTAGCTTAACTACGTTTTCCAGTAGCTTGGCTCCTTTTTTTATTAGTAGCTTTTTTTTGTAGCTAGGTGGCTTACACTAAAGCTACAAGCTACAAAGAGAGAACATGAACTGCAAATCTAGGCCCAAAGAAATATGGGGAAAATACAAGGACCTGGATTAATGACAATTTCCATACATACGGAGAAAATACATGATGATTGGGATTAAGCAGTAGAAAATGGATGGATGGATGGATGGTTGGTGTTCGTATAATGGGTCATAATTGGCTAACGTTAGGGCGAAACGTTACGGACTGGCCAATCAGAGGCAAGATAAAGCAGGGCATCAAAACTAGTTAGCTAAATAATAATAATAATACATTTTATTTATAAGGCGCCTTTCTGGGCACTCAAGGACACCGTACACAATCAAAACAATAAAATAAAATTGGATAAAAAACAACAACAACAAAGATAGAGAAAAAAAGATGATTACAATGAATAAGCAGTCAGGAATAGATGTGTTTTGAGTCTTGATTTGAAGAGGGATATTGAATCTAAGTTACAAAGGTCTGGTGGTAAAGAGTTCCAAAGATGTGGCGCAGAGCGGCTGAAAGCTCGGACACCCATGGTGGACAGTTTAAATAAAGGGACAGTGAGATGGATGGATGAAGAGGATATTAGGGAACGTGAGGGCGTGGCGACATGGATCAGGTCAGAGAGATATGATGGAGAGAGGTTATGGATGGCTTTGAAAGTGAGGAGAATTATTTTAAAGTGGATACAATGTTTGATGGGTAGCCAGTGGAGTTGCTGCAGAACAGGGGTGCTGTGCTGGATTGAAGGGGTTCTGGTGATTATCCGGGCTGCAGAGTTCTGGAGAAGCTGAAGTTTGTGAAGTGACTTGTGAGGGAGACCAAACAGGAGAGAGTTGCAGTAGTCCAGGCGAGATGTGACCAGGCTATGGACTAGTATGGCAGCAGTGTGTGGGGTAAGGGATGGGCGAAGACGATTAATGTTCCAAAGATGAAAGTAAGCAGACCGGGTAATGCTGTTTATGTGGGCTTGAAAGGAGCGTGTGCTGTCGAGGATGACACCCAGACTCTTGACTTGGGAGGAGGGTGAGACAGAGGAATTGCAGAGAGTAATGGACAAGCTGTTGGTTTTGGCGAGAATGGTTTTTGTACCGACAAGTAAGATTTCGGTTTTATTTCTATTGAGTTGAAGGAAATTGGATGAGAACCACTGCTTGAGTTCACTGAGGCAGTCTGTAAGGGAGGAAGGAGGAAGAGAGGCAGTTGGTTTGGTTGAGATGTAGAGCTGGGTGTCATCCGCATAACAGTGAAAATGTATTTTAAATTTATGAAAAATATTGCCCAGGGGAAGAATGTAAATGATAAAAATCAGGGGATCAAGAACAGAGCCCTGGGGCACACCAGAGGAAACGGGATACGGAGGGGATTTGAATGAACGGTGTTGAACAAACTGAGTGCGGTTGGAGAGATATGATCTAAACCAGTCGGAGAGATATGATCTAAACCAGTGAAGGGGTGTGCTTGTGATGCTAATACTGTGCAATCTATGGAGGAGGACAGTGTGTGAATTGGTGTCAAAGGCTGCAGTGAGATCTAAGAGGATTAGGATAGTGAGAAGACCAGAATCAGCTGCCAGGAGGAGATCGTTTGTGATTTTTACTAGTGCTGTTTCAGTACTGTACACGGGGCGGAAACCAGACTGGAATTGTTCATATAGGTTATTTAACTGTAGTTGGGAGTGAAGTTGGGAGGAGACAGTTTTTTCAAGGATTTTTGAGATGAATGGCAGATTTGAAATTGAACGAAGATCATTAAAATTATTTGGATCTGAGCCTGTTTTTTTCAAAATTGGTGTTATGGTTGCTGTTTTGAAAGCAGAGGGAACAATTCCAGTGGTGAGAGAAGAATGGATGATATTGGTGTTGAGATGGATCAGTGAGGCGAGGCAGACTTTCACCAAAGCAGTAGGGAGGGGATCTAAAAGACAGGTGGATGACTTTGATCGACGGATAAGTGCAGTGATGTCCAACTGAGAAGGCAGTGAAAAACTAGCAAATGAATGGATGAGGGAGAAGAAGAAGGAAGTTGTTGGTGAATCTGGGTGATTTTGGAAATACAAAATTGCACTAAGGAACACCAAAAAGAAGTTGAGGCCAAATGAGAGGGAAGTGAGTGCGAAGGATTTGAAATTTTGCCAAGAATAGAAAAAAGTGTCTTGGAGTTGCCTTCATTAGAACTGATTAAAGTTGTGTAGTAGGATGATTTGGTGTTGTTTAGGCAGTCTTTGTAGTGTTGAAGGTGTTGGATGTACATGTCCTTGTGTACAGTGAGACCAGTTTTTTTGTAAAGACGTTCAAGTTGGCGTCTCTTTGTTTTTAACTTGCAGAGTGTGGGAGTAAACCAGGGTGCAGAGTTGGTGAAAGAGACGCTTCTGATTTTTTCTGGAGCCAGCATGTCCAGTAGATAATGAAGATTATTGTTGTAGTAGGTGACCAGTTCATCGGGAGAGGAAAGAGAGTCACTGTTGGGGAGGCTGTCAATGGCGGTGGAAAGAGTGTCAGAGTTGATGTCCTTGATTTTGCGAAAACAGATATTGCGGGGAAAGGTAATTGTAGAAAAACTGAATTTGACAGTAAAAGATACTAGCAGGTGATCGGAGTAAGGTAGTGAATTGGAAGTGGCATTAACAACATTTACACCTGAACAGCAAACCAGATCAAATGTGTGTCCTTTACAGTGGGTAGGGAAGTTGATGTACTGCTGCAGACCAAAGCTTTGAAGACAGGATGGAAATCATAACACACACATACACACACACACACACAACGACGGGAAAGTCCGAGATAGAGGGACACTTCAAGCTGACGACTCAAGAAAATATATACTTGAAAATGGCAGAGGAATTCTCTCCCGCAGATTAGATTTTTCCTTTAGTGATGTTGATGACGTGCAGGAAACCCACTATAATGTGTGTCCTTGGCCATATTTATACAAATGTATGTGTTTAGAAAAAAAACAATACCCAAAACCTTAGTTTTTAGTTGTTTACTCTCTAAACCAAAATCATAACTGCTCTCTTCATCGAAGACGTGGAACACAAATTTAGGAACACACATTAAGGTGAGTTGAGTTCATGAAAAGTTTTACTGCACATAACCATTACCAACTGTTCCCAAACAACACATGAGTCATCGTTTTTTGTTTTTTTTGTCAAGATATAGATAGAGGCTGTTTTTCTACTGTAGGCAGAAAAAAAGAATAACATTATAAGCCAAAGAAAATGCAAACTCAATACATACAGTGGGGTGTGGGGACCCCTAGAGGTAGTTGTAGGGTGTCCCCAGCTACATGACAGATAGTTAATAGTAAAGGACCCTTATTTCATTTGTACACTCTCAGTTACATTAACATTGATATTACACCTGTACACGTGGGCCCATAGATATAAATGTCGTTAAAAATGTAGCTTTGATGTGGCAAGCTACTTTTGCCGTGTAGCTTGTAGTGTAGCTTGCAACAATACTCTGGGTAAAGCTTCCCCTGTAGCTTAGCTACATTTTATCGAGTGTAACTCGTAGCTTAGCTTACTACATTTTCTAAGTAGCTTGCCCATCACTGTGGATACTGATATACTACATGTAGAGATGTCCGATAATATCGGACTGCCGATATTATCGGCCGATAAATGCTTTACAATGTAATAATGGAAATTATCGGTATCGGTTTCAAAAAGTAAAATGTATGACTTTTTAAAACGCTGCTGTACGGAGTGGTACACGGAAGTAGGGAGAAGTACGGAGCAGTTGCGTCTCCCAGTCATACTTGCCAACCCTCCCGATTTTCCCAGGAGACTCCCGAATTTCAGTGCCCCTCCCGAAAATCTCCCGGGGCAACCATTCTCCCGAATTTCTCCCGATTTCCACCCAGACAACAATTTTGGGGGCATGCCTTAAAGGCACTGCCTTTGCTTGCCGGCCCGGTCACATAATATCTACGGCTTTTCACACACACAAGTGAATGCAAGGCATACTTGGTCAACAGCCATACAGGTCACACTGAGGGTGGCCGTATAAACAACTTTAATACTGTTACAAATATGCGCCACACTGTGAACCCACACCAAACACGAATGACAAACACATTTCGGGAGAACATCCGCACCGTAACACAACATAAACACAACAGCACAAATACTCAGAACCCCTTGCAGCTCTAACTCTTCCAGGACGCTTCAATATACACTACCCCCTAACCCCCCACCTCAACCCCGCCCACCTCCTCATGCTCTCTCAGGGTGAGCATGTCCCAAATTCCAAGCTGCTGTTTTGAGGCATGTTAAAAAAAATAATCCACTTTGTGACTTCAATAATAAATATGGCAGTGCCATGTTGGCATTTTTTTCCATAACTTGAGTTGATTTATTTTGGAAAACCTTGTTACATTGTTTAATGCATCCAGCGGGGCATCACAACAAAATTAGGCATAATAATGTGTTAATTCCACGACTGTATATATCGGTATCAGTTGATAATGGAAGCGGTAATTAAGAGTTGGACAATATCGGGATATCGGCAAAAAAGCCATTATCGGACATCTTTAACTACATGCCTTAAGTGTTGTACGTATATACAAATGTTTTAAATAAAAAAAATCCCTCAGGTTACATTTCTCCTTTGTTGAGAATAATTGTTGTACATTCTTGGGTAACAAGTCAGTATATCCAAGTTGTCTGTGTTATATAGTTCTCAACATTTTTTCCCAAAGTACCACCTCAGAAAACACTTGGCTCTCCAAGTACAACCATAATGACTAACATTAAAATACAGTAGCTATGTAGGCCTAAGTATTCATTAAAACAAGGCAGAGGTTTTATACATCAGTTTGAACAGTAACCGTTTACATATAGGAAAATAAAAGTCTAATCACTTAATTCAGTGATTCTTTGGTGTACCACTAGTGGTACACGTACCACAGTTTGAGAATCCCTGTTAAAGAGAATATATAACGAAATGGTGGCTGAAATGTGAGGTATGTAAGTGCATAAGCAACAATGTTATTGTGTATTCAGGCGCATTAGTGGACTTCTTAAGCACACAAGGTCACACTTGATAAATAAGCGCTGTGTCTAATGCAGAAATGTCCGCTCTTACGACATCAAGCGAGAGTAGCTTCAAGACTTTTAATAGATGCGAGTTGGCTTCAATCATATTTCTGCTCTAAGTAAAAAGTCATCACACAGGGCTTTGCTTTATTCTGAGTCCACGCCGCCGCTTTGACGAAGAGGCGAGATAGGACAAATGACGTGTGACAACAGTCCTTCTCCCCCGGCTGGCATTCGACGTGGGACTTTGTACTGCCGAGAGGATGAGTGCTGTGACAAAGTCAATAGGACAGAGAGAGGAAGAGGAATGCATCATTGTTTAATTACACTTTATTTCATGCAATGCCAAGCCAAATTGATAAAAAAAGAAAAAGGGAAAAAAACCGGATTGAGGGAAAGTGAAAGCCTGGCATTCTTGGCCGGAACTCATTGTCACAGATTGTGACGGGCTCGGGAGGTTCTGGTTAGTTGCTGATAGTGTTGTTTATTGTCGTCTCCACTCTGTTTCAAGCCAAGACTTAGTCCACAAACAAAGACAATTTCGAAATGGAATTTCCTATATTTATTAAAAGCTGCCTGCACACAAAATGACGAGAAGCTTGTCACTGCTTTTTGTGTCACTTTTTGAAGAGCATCACAGCAACGTCAACCACTGATGCTATCATTTGTCAGAGGAAACTATCCTCTCCTCAGTGGTCCAGGGTTGCAATATTTGGCTAAGATGGCACTGAGGCTACATCCTTTGCCTCAAGAGTTCTCACTCGCTAAGCTGCTTATATTACCTCAGCTGGTGTGTGTGAGTGCAAACCTCAGTGGTACTGGAAGTAGTGTTGAGGACGACAAATGACTTTTGGTTTTTCACCTAGCTAAAAACGACTTAGTATTAGTGGAACAAATAGCGTATTTTTTTTTATTTTTTTTTTATCATGCAGCTTTTATCACAGGCATAGACAATATTGTATCATTGTCTAATTTACTTCATTGACCATGACTCAAAACCTAAAAAAGTTTTTCGTCACAAGAATTTTGGAGTTTTGGATTGAACCGAATCCTCTAGAGCAGTGGTTTTCAACCTTTTTTCAGTGATGTACCCCCTGTGAACATTTTTTTTAATTCAAGTACCCCCTAATCAGAGCAAAGCATTTTTGGTTGAAAAAAAGAGATAAAGAAGCACTATGTCATCAGTTTCTGATTTATTAAATTGTATAACAGTGCAAAATATTGCTCATTTGTAGTGGTCTTTCTTGAACTATTTGGAAAAAAATATATAAAAATAACTAAAAACTTGTTGAAAAATAAACAAGTGATTCAATTATAAATAAAGATTTCTACACATAGAAGTAATCATCAACTTAAAGTGCCCTCTTTGGGGATTGTAATAGAGATCCATCTGGATTCATGAACTTAATTCTAAACATTTCTTCACAAAAAAAGAAATCTTTAACATCAATATTTATGGAACATGTCCACAAAAAATCTAGCTGTCAACACTGAATATTGCATTGTTGCATTTCTTTTCACAGTTCTTTTTGACAGACATTTTAGTGAGAAACCTGAGCTTGTGCTTCACTGAGTTTATGAACTTACATTCATATTTTGTTGAAGTATTATTCAATAAATATATTTATAAAGGATTTTTGAATTGTTGCTATTTTTAGAATATTTAAAAAAAATCTCACGTACCCCTTGGCATACCTTCCAGTACCCGCATTTGAGAACCACTGCTCTAGAGGACTGTTCGGGGTAGCCCCTCTGTCATCTTCTTTCAACAAATCCAAAAAGAATCTGGTGGCATTCGCTACTTTGATGGCTGCAAAACTTATTGTGCTTAACTGGAAGGCTGCAGCGCCTCCCTACCACACCCGCTAGATCAGAGATATTCTTTATTTCCTTAAATTGGAGAAAATTAGGTTGAATTGAATGGTTGTTCTGTAAAATTTAAAGAAGTATGGGGTGCTTTCTTAAAAAATGTAAAGGAGACTGATCTCCAGTTTGGCCCCGATTGAGACATGGTTGATTTAGACTTAGACTTAAACAAACTTTATTGATCCACAAGGGAAATTGTTCCACACCGTAGCTCAGTTACAAAGTATGGAAAGGATAATGCAGGTATAAAGTAGACTAATAATGTACCATAGTAGCAATATAAAATATAACATGTATGTAATATTTACATATTATATATACAGTATATAATATGTAAATATTATATATAATATACAGGGCAACACGGTGGCATAGGAGTTAGTGCATCTGCCTCACAATACGAAGGTCCTGAGTAGTCTTGGGTTCAATCCCGGGCTCGGGATCTTTCTGTGTGGAGTTTGCATGTTCTCCGCGTGACTGCGTGGGTTCCCTCCGGGTACTCCGGCTTCCTCCCACCTCCAAAGACATGCACCTGGGGATAGGTTGATTGTTGTGTGAATGTTGTCTGTCTATCTGTGTTGGCCCTGTGACATACGGTTGTGTTACGGGTACCTTCGGGCCCTTTATGCCTAGGGATGGGCACTGAAACCCGGTTCCATAATGGCACTGGTTCCAGCGTGAGCGGTAGAACACTAGAGAAAAAAAAAGAAAAATAACAATCTATCGGTTGTAAATGAATGCATTTGCAGCCTCCTGCAACAAGTGCTTGGTGATGATATAGTGCAAGTAACATCTTGTCAGTAATGCAGCATCCCAACAGAAGCGCACAGAGTCCAACGCCCTTTTTTAACATTATTGCTGATTTTAACGTGACAACAGCAGCACTCATAACACCGTTATCACCGCAGAGCTAGCTTGTCAGTATAGGGCTGGGCTGATAATACGATATCAATATTAGGGATGTCCGATAATGGCTTTTTGCCGATATTCCGATATTGTCCAACTCTTTAATTACCGATACCGATATCAACCGATACTGATGTATACAGTCGTGGAATTAACACATTATTATGCCTAATTTGGACAACCAGGTATGGTGAAGATAAGGTCCTTTTTTAAATATTAATAAAATAAAATTAGATAAATAAATTAAAAACATTTTCTTGAATAAAAAAGAAAGTAAAACAATATAAAAACAGTTACATAAAAACTAGTAATTAATGAAAATGAGTAAAATTAACTGTTAAAGGTTAGTACTATTAGTGGACCAGCAGCACGCACAATCATGTGTGCTTACGGACTGTATCCCTTGCAGACTGTATTGATATATATTGATATATAATGTAGGAACCAGAATATTAATAACAGAAAGAAACAACCCTTTTGTGTGAATGAGGGAGGGAGGTTTTTTGGGTTGGTGCACTAATTGTAAGTGTATCTTGTGTTTTTTATGTTGATTTAATAAAAAAAGAAAAAAAGATACCGATAATAAAAAAAACGATACCGATAATTTACGATATTACATTTTAAAGCTTTTATCGGCCGATAATATCGGCAGACCGATATTATCGGACATCTCTAATCAATATAAATATATATATATATATATATATATATATATATATATATATATATATATATATATATATATCACCATAGACACGTACTAGATATCAATATAAAATGGGTTCCATAAAATATTCAATATATATTAGTATTTTTTGGTCGGAAGCAAGATTCGTTTCATGAAGTCACTTACGCTTTGGGAAACCAGCTAACAGGAAACAGGAAGTGTCACTGAGCAATGGGAGGGACACGCCAACAACCAATCACGTAACAGTATCAACTCCCGGGTGTTACACCTTTCTTGCTGTTCGGCTCCTAGACCCAGACCGTAGTCGAGGAACGCAGGGGAGACGTTCCCTCCAGGACCAATGTTTTCAACAATGGGTCTGCTAAGCTCTGCTTTCGGGTCGGAAGGACGAGACCGCCGACTCGTGATAATTTTTTCGCTTTATTCTACTACTGCTGCACGTACTGTACATGCTACCGATTGCTCTCTTCACTATTCCACTCACTCATTGAAGTCCCTTACCCAACAGTACACACTGCCATTCTTAAAGGAGCACACACACACACACACATATGCTACTCTCATAACACTAGTGCGGTTGTGCCATTTTTCCTGTCTTGCTGTAGATTTATTGCATGGAGTGAGACAAGAAACTGTAATATCTGGATATATTAACTCAATAACAGAAGCTTGTCTTTAGTTTTGTAATAATTAAGTCATAATATGTCCTGAGTTTATTGCTCTATGTTTGCACTGATTTTAAAGCGGACCTATAATGCAAAACCAACTTTTCTTACCTATTGGTACCTACTTTTGTGTATTTGAAATCTGCACCATTGGAGAGATATTTATAAAACAATCTTGCCTTCCTTCATACTTCTTCCAAATGAGCCGTTTGGAATTTGCACAATTTCCATACATCTCCATTTATTGTAGAAATTTAACCAAAGAGCTTTGTGTGAATCCACCATTGTAGTCCGACGTTGAAGTCATAAAGCTCTTTTTTCTCTATCCTCTTGTTGTGGGGTAGACTGGCTCGTGCATGCACATGCATCCTCCGCTGTTGCCATTTCTAATACAAAGTTGTGTTAAGTTCTTACTTATATCTGTCAGTAGACTCCATAAGGAAGCGCTGAAAACTACAACATGGCTGGTGGATGCACGTAATTACGACCAGCCACAAACGACGCATCCTGTAGAGACTGTCAGAAAGCGGCTTGAAGATTGTCTGTAAAACATAATCTATGCAAAAATGTTCCTAGAAGAACCACCATTACATGTTATGTAGACCACAAGGAAGTGTTTTAAATGTAGAAAAAAATCATCAAGATGTAACGATAATAGATTTTACAAAGAAAAACGTCACTTAGAGGATTGCAACAGTTTCTATATCAACTTGAAACAACGGAATTAAACTTGAAAAATGCTCTGGACGTGGTTTATATTTCTGGATGGCTGATTCGCTCATTTTGCTGTCAATCAAAAAAGAATCAAAGAGATTATCCAATCATTATATCCGTTTCCTTTTATGTAAGCTCAGCTTTCAGGTCAGCCGAGGCCAAGCCCACTTTCCATACACTTCCAGAGAGTGGAACCACCCACTCTGTGCTCCCACATTGAAGTCAATGGACGCTCAGCTTCAACACTGTTTAAAGGCCTACTGAAATGCGATTTTCTTATTTAAACGGGGATAGCAGGTCCATTCTATGTGTCATACTTGATCATTTCGCGATAATGCCATATTTTTGCTGGAAGGATTTAGTAGAGAACATCGACGATAAAGTTCGCAACTTTTGGTCGCTGATAAAAAAGCCTTGCCTGTACCGGAAGTAGCAGACAAGTAGCGTGACGTCACAGGTTGTGGAGCTCCTCACATCTGCACATTGTTTACAATCATGGCCACCAGCAGCGAGAGCGATTCGGACCGAGAAAGCGACGATTTCCCCATTAATTTGAGCGAGGATGAAAGATTTGTGGATGAGGAAAGTGAGAGTGAAGGACTAGATGGCAGTGGGAGCGATTCAGATAAGGAAGATGCTGTGAGAGGCGGGTGGGACCTGATATTCAGCTGGGAATGACTAAAACAGTAAATAAACACAAGACATATATATACTCTATTAGCCACAACACAACCAGGCTTATATTTAATATGCCACAAATTAATACCGCATAACAAACACCTCCCCCCTCCCGACCATATAAACCGCCAATACAACTCAAACACCTGCACAACACACTCAATCCCACAGCCCAAAGTACCGTTCACCTCCCCAAAGTTCATACAGCACATATATTTCCCCAAAGTCCCCAAAGTTACGTACGTGACATGCACATAGCGGCACGCACGTACGGGCAAGCGATCAAATGTTTGGAAGCGTACTCACGGTACCGCGTCTGCGCATCCAACTCAAAGTTCTCCTGGTAAGAGTCTCTGTTGTCCCAGTTCTCCACAGGCCAATGATAAAGCTTGACTGTCATCTTCCGGGAATGTAAACAATGAAACACTGGCTGTGTTTGTGTTGTTGCCGCAGCCGGCCGCAATACACCGCTTCCCACCTACAGCTTTCTTCTTTGCTGTCTCCATTGTTCATTGAACAAATTGCAAAAGATTCACCAACACAGATGTCCAGAATACTGTGGAATTTTGCGATGAAAACAGACGACTTAATAGCTGGCCACCATTCTGTCCCAAATTGTCCTCTACAATCCGTGACGTCACGCGCTGACGTCATCATACCGAGACGTTTTCAGCAGGATATTTCGCGCGAAATTTAAAATTGCACTTTAGTAAGCTAACCCAGCTGTATTGGCATGTGTTGCATTGTTAAGATTTCATCATTGATATATAAACTATCAGACTGCGTGGTCAGTAGTAGTGGGTTTCAGTAGGCCTTTAATGCACTGAGATGCCACCATAATGGACGAGAAGCTGTCGCAAAAGTAGCTGATTCTGAACAAAAGTTGAACGGATTCTAGTGCATATTCAGACACAACAGTACATATATATTTGACCATTTATTTTTGCAGTCTTTGAGCAATTGCCACTTATGTACACATTTTTGTACAGTACATCAATTATCTCACTATATTGTAGTGTCCAGCATGCTTTGCGGGCATGTTGTAATTAACAGTTAAAGTCAGTTTGTTGCTAGCACCTTTAGACGTTGTCACCCTCATAGAATGGCAGTTCATTATTGTTGTGTGTTTACTTGCCTGTCCCATGTTTATTTTCTGAGTAAGTGAGTAAGGCTGTTCTGTTTGATAACTGTCTGTCCGCTTGTCAAAGTGGTCGCTGGCTGCAAATTAACGAGCAACTTCCTTAAGCAAGCTGTATAGATGCCATCTACTGTCAAGAGCTATCACTACAAGCCACTTATTCAGTCATATTATAAAGTGTTAAGCGTCAATCAAAAGAATAAAATGTATTTCTGTGGTGGTCCAAATTTTTCCATGGCAGGCCACCACTAATAAACGAATGTTCGGAAAACACTTGAATGTATTAAAATCTCTCCAAAGTGCCATTTTCAAGCCGTCAAGTCAATTCCTACATCCCTTCATTTATGTGTTTTGAAAAATTATACATTTGTAATAATACTTGCTTTACTTTAACGTTCATTCTCCTGTGGACATCCTTTATATTAAGTTTTTCATATGAATTCCACACTGTAATAAACAAAAGATATTACTTTGTTATCCCCCTCTCCCCCCATGTTTAATTTATGACTTTTTGAGCATTAGTGTCTGGTTATTTGACTTGAGACTTTTTAATATCACTGCTGAAGATGCCGTTGACCAGCCACTGTGTTGGATTGGGGACTAAATGCCTTCAAGGGGGAAGATGGCATGAGAGGAATTGTACAGATATATATTGCATTTTCAAGAGGAAAAAGCAGAGAAAAACACTCAGAATAATAAAGGACCACTGGCTATTTACCTGTAGGGCAATATTTATGACTTTCTTCCTTAGGCAGGGATGTGCCCCCAATAAGCATGGAGTGACATAGGTTAGTCCTTAGGCTGTTTGTAATTATATATCCCTTGTCTCTGGCCACATCCTGCTTTGTTTTATACCTAATACAGTATTTATCTTTTATTAAAGCCCTGCAGTGATAACTTGGACGGGCATCCACTTTGTCCGTGGTCAGACTGACAAATGTCCCATCAGGATGTCTGTTTCTGACTTGCTCTTTGCCACGTTTCCCTCCTGATTGCTCGGCCGAAATCCATTGTGTCACACGATTGTCTGGCACTGCCGCCATCATTTTGATCTGCACCTTATCGAGTGAGACATTTCAATTGAGCGACGTCTCCCTGGTCCACATTTACTCCTTTTAACTGTGACAACTTTAATCAACGGAAATTGAAATTTGAAATGCCACGTCCGGAGCTCCATTAAATCTGTGTCAGAGGTAATAATAGATATCTATAATTTGGAGCAAAGGGTCTCAATCATGGCTTTCCCATGTGGAAGGTATACCATTTTCATGATTGGCATATTCCTCTTCTCAAGAGGCTGGAATGAGCAACAATCCATATTTTTGATGATGCATTAATATCCCGGCAGAGCTGACAGCACAGGTGAGTTAATCCAAAGCGATCACATTCTCACTCTTAATCAATATTGCTCCGTGACAGTCGTTAACTATTTTTCATCATGCTAGTTGTCGGGCGAGAATGATATGTGGCTATTTTCTGGTGAAGCCGCCAGCTCAGCTGCCTGCAGATGGAAATGGGTTTTTTTTTTACAATAATGGGCTTGGGAAGTTATTGATTATAGTATAGTGCTTTGTGGGTGCGGTACCCTCCAAACAGCCACAGTTGTTGTGCATTAATTGAGAAATATACTTGATGGATACTTGATGTCTCAAATAACTTTAATATACAAACTTTTAAAATTATATTCTGTCATACAGGTCCTTATAGGCTGTTTATGAGCACCAAACATGAAAAACATCTATCATCTTTCCTCACTTGTTTGCATGACGTTTGAGAAGACCATTTGATGCCCCAGACGAGGGTGAATATATATATATATATATATATATATATATATATATATATATATACTGTATATATATATAGATAGGTAGATAGATGTGTATATGTGTGTGTAAATATATATATATATATGTGTGTGTGTGTGTGTATGTGTGTATATATGTGTACATTTATATATATATATATATATATATATATATGTGTGTGTGTGTGTGTGTGTGTGTGTGTGTGTGTGTGTGTGTGTGTATATGTGTGTATATATATATGTGTATATATACACACATATACTGTATATACATATATACACACATATATTTCCACTTTGACATATACATATATACACATTTATATACAGGTAAAAGCCAGTAAATTAGAATATTTTGAAAAACTTGATTTATTTCAGTAATTACATTCAAAAGGTGTAACTTGTACATTATATTTATTCATTGCACACAGACAGATGCATTCAAATGTTTATTTCATTTAATTTTGATGATTTGAAGTGGCAACAAATGAAAATCCAAAATTCCGTGTGTCACAAAATTAGAATATTGTGTAAGGCTAATACAAAAAAGGGATTTTTAGAAATGTTGGCCAACCGAAAAGTATGAAAATGAAAAATATGAGCATGTACAATACTCAATACTTGGTTGGAGCTCCTTTTGCCTCAATTACTGCGTTAATGCGGCGTGGCATGGAGTCGATGAGTTTCTGGCACTGCTCAGGTGTTATGAGAGCCCAGGTTGCTCTGATAGTGGCCTTCAACTCTTCTGTGTTTTTGGGTCTGGCATTCTGCATCTTCCTTTTCACAATACCCCACAGATTTTCTATGGGGCTAAGGTCAGGGGAGTTGGCGGGCCAATTTAGAACAGAAATACCATGGTCCGTAAACCAGGCAAGGGTAGATTTTGCGCTGTGTGCAGGCGCCAAGTCCTGTTGGAACTTGAAATCTCCATCTCCATAGAGCAGGTCAGCAGCAGGAAGCATGAAGTGCTCTAAAACTTGCTGGTAGACTGCTGCGTTGACCCTGGATCTCAAGAAACAGAGTGGACCGACACCAGCTGGACTGCTGCTGAGTGGTCCAAAGTCATGTTTTCTGACGAAAGCAAATTTTGCATTTCCTTTGGAAATCGAGGTCCCAGAGTCTGGAGGAAGACAGGAGAGGCACAGGATCCACGTTGCCTGAAGTCTAGTGTAAAGTTTCCACCATCAGTGATGGTTTGGGGTGCCATGTCATCTGCTGGTGTCGGTCCACTCTGTTTCCTGAGATCCAGGGTCAACGCAGCCGTCTACCAGCAAGTTTTAGAGCACTTCATGCTTCCTGCTGCTGACCTGCTCTATGGAGATGGAGATTTCAAGTTCCAACAGGACTTGGCGCCTGCACACAGCGCAAAATCTACCCGTGCCTGGTTTACGGACCATGGTATTTCTGTTCTAAATTGGCCCGCCAACTCCCCTGACCTTAGCCCCATAGAAAATCTGTGGGGTATTGTGAAAAGGAAGATGCAGAATGCCAGACCCAAAAACGCAGAAGAGTTGAAGGCCACTATCAGAGCAACCTGGGCTCTCATAACACCTGAGCAGTGCCAGAAACTCATCGACTCCATGCCACGCCGCATTAACGCAGTAATTGAGGCAAAAGGAGCTCCAACCAAGTATTGAGTACTGTACATGCTCATATTTTTCATTTTCATACTTTTCAGTTGGCCAACATTTCTAAAAATCCCTTTTTTGTATTAGCCTTACACAATATTCTAATTTTGTGACACACGGAATTTTGGATTTTCATTTGTTGCCACTTCAAATCATCAAAATTAAATGAAATAAACATTTGAATGCATCAGTCTGTGTGCAATGAATAAATATAATGTACAAGTTACACCTTTTGAATGCAATTACTGAAATAAATCAAGTTTTTCAAAATATTCTAATTTACTGGCTTTTACCTGTATATGCACATATATACACACGTGTATATATATGTGTGTATGTATATATATATATATATATATGTATGTATATATATATATATACATATATATATATACACACACACATATATATATATAAATACACACATATATATATAAATACACACATACATATATATACATACATATATACATACATACATATATACATACATACATATATATACACACACATTTATACATATATATGTATGTATTTACACACATATATATATATATACATATATACATACATACATATATACATACATACATATATATACACACACATTTATACATATATATGTATGTATTTACACACATATATATATATATATATATATATATATATGTGTGTAAATACATACATATATATGTATAAATGTGTGTGTATATATATGTATGTATGTATATATGTATGTATGTATATATGTATGTATATATATGTATGTATGTGTATATATATATGTATATATGTTTGTATGTAGATGTATATATGTATGTATATATATATATATATATATGAATACATATGTAAATATAGGTATATGTATGTAAATATAGGTATATATATGTGTATATACAGCATATATATATATATATATGTATATATATATATATATATATATATATCCAAAACCAGTGAAGTTGGCACGTTGTGTAAATCGTACATAAAAACAAAATACAATGATTTGCAAATTCTTTTCAAATTATATTCAGTTGAATCAACTGCAAAGACAAGATATTTAATGTTCGAACTGACAAACTTAAGTTTTTTTTGCAAATAATCATTAACTTAGAATTTAATGGCAGCAACACATTGCAAAAAAGTTGGCACAGGGGCATTTTTACCACTGTGTTACATGGCCTTTCCTTTTAACAACACTCAGTAAACGTTTGGGAACTGAGGAGACACATTTGTGAAGCTTTTCGGGTGGAATTGTCTCCCATTCTTGCTTGATGTACAGTTTAAGTTGTTCAACAGTGCGGGGTCTCCGTTGTCGTATTTTACGCTGCATAATGCACCACACATTTTCAATGGGAGACAGGTCTGGACTACAGGCAGGCCAGTCTAGTACCCGCACTCTTTTACTATAAAGCCACACTGTTGTAACACATGGCTTGGCATTGTCTTGCTGAAATAAGCAGGGGCGTCCATGATAACGTTGCTTGGATGACATCATATGTTGCTCCAAAACCTGTATGTACCTTTCAGCATTAATGGTGCCTTCACAGATGTGTAAGTTACCAATGTCTTGGGCACTAATACACCCCCATCCCATCACATATGCTGGCTTTTCAACTTTGCGCCTATAACAATCCGAATGGTTATTTTCCTCTTTGGTCCGGAGGACACGACGTCCACGGTTTCCAAAAACAATTTGAAATGTGCACTCGTCAGACCACAGAACTCTTTTACACTTTGCATCAGTCCATCTTAGATGAGCTCGGGCCCAGCGAACCCGGCGGCGTTTCTCGGTGTTGTTTGATGTATTGCTTTCACTTTGCATAGTAGAGTTTTAACTAGCACTTACAGATGTAGCGACGAATTGTAGTGAGTGACAGTTGTTTTCTGAAGTGTTCCTGAGCCCATGTGGTGATATCCTTTACACACTGATGTTGTTTTTTGATGCAGTACCGCTTGAGAGATCAAAGGTCACGGGCATTCAATGTTGGTTTTCGGCCTTGCTGCTTACGTGCAGTCATTTCTCCAGATTCTCTAAACCTTTTGATGATATTATGGACCATAGATTGTGAAATCCCTAAATTCCTTGCATCAGCTCGTTGAGAAATGTTGTTCTTAAACTGTTTGACAATTATCCCTAAATTCCTTGCAAAAGCTCCTTGAGAAATGTTGTTCTTAAACCATTCGACAATTTGTTGACAAAGTGGTGACCCTCGCCGCATCCTTGTTTGTGAATGACTGAGCATTTCATGGAAGCCTTTACACACTTTTTGATACAGTACCGCCTGAGGGATAGAAGGTCACAGTGTTGGTTTTCGGCCTTGCAGTGATTCATCCAGATTCTCTGAACCTTTTGATGATATTATAGACCGTAGATGGTGAAATCCCTAAATTCCTTGCAACTGCTCGTTGAGAAATATTGTTCTTAAACTGTTGGACAATTTGGACAATCACGCTTTTGTTCACAAAGTGTTGACCCTCGCCCCATCCTTGTTTGTGAATGACTGAGCATTTCATTGAAGCTGCTTTTATACCCAATCATGGCACCCACCTGTTCCAAATTAGCCTGTTCACCTGTGGGATTTCCCAAATAAGTGTTTGATGAGCATTCCTCAACTCTCTGTCTTTTTTGCCACTTGTGTTTTCTTTTTTGAAACATATTGCAGGCATGAAATTCCAAATGAGCTAATATTTACAAAAAATTACAAAGTTTACCAGTTCGAACATTAAGTATCTTGTCTTTGTATATATATTAGGGCTGTCAAAGTTAACGAGATAACACGTTAACTACATTTTAATAACAGCACTGAGCGATCAATGCACACGCATACTTTTTGACCCTGGGGCTGTGCCATAGTGGGGGGAACTTGGCTGCAGTTTACTTGCCACTGATGAGCCACAAGCGAGCAGAAATGGACTAGAAATTACTCTTTTTTTTTTTCTTTTTTTTTTTTTGCCGTGAGAAGAGGCGACATCCCTGCAGCAAACACCTACTGAGCGCGTCGTTCAGAGGTGGGTTGTGCTTCACTTCTGTGTTCAGATTACGGTTGAGGTGCAGTGATGACATAACATTTAAATAAGATGACGTAAAAACTCCACAGAAATGAAAGACGGTGGGCAGGAAGCGGAAAGGAGACTTTTTTTATTGAAAACAGTCTATCCAACATCAAAACATGTCAAAGACACTTTGTCAAACCAATCACACACTTTTCCGGCATCAAAATTAAAGCGCTACGCTATACATCCGGTTTAACTACATTTACTAAATAAAAACTTACACTACGATCATGCTTTGTCAAAACGGATAGGCACTGGATCCGGTACTTTTTTTGGCACCGACAAAAACCAGCCGGGACTACCGGGGACCGATTCACGTAAGATCCAGCGGTGCCATGTTTCGGTGCCTGGGTTGCGGGTGACATCACGTCTACTTGAATAAGCACTTGGGAGTGGCGAGGGCTAGCTAGCACTTGAGAGGAAAACAGGTGATTTTGAAGCGGACATGCTCTTAGTAATCTTGCAACTAGGGATGTCCGATATCGGACTAGCGATATTATCGGCCAATAAATGCTTTAAAATGTAATATCAGAAATTATCTGTATCGGTTTCAAAAAGTAAAATTTATGACTTTTTAAAACGCCGCTGTGTACACGGACGTAAGGAGAAGTACAGAGCGCTTCCTTTGCGTGCCGGCCCAATCACATAATATCTACGGCTTTTCACACACGCAAGTGAATGCAATCACACTTGGTAAACAGCCATACAGGTCACACTGAGGGTGGCCGTATAAACAACTTTAACACTGTTACAAATATGCGCCACACTGTGAACCCACACCGAACAAAAATGACAAACACATTTCGGGAGAACATCCGCAACGTAACACAACATAAACACAACAGAACAAATTCCCAGAACCCCTTGCAGCACTAACTCTTCCGGGACGCTACAATATACACCCCCCACTACCCCCTACCCCCCCCCCCCCCACCTCAACCCCGCCCCCCCCCAACCCCGCCCACCTCAACCTCCTCATGCTCTCTCAGGGAGAGCATGTCCCAAATTCCAAGCTGCTGTATTGAGGCATGTTAAAAAAAAAAAGCACTTTGTGACTTCAATAATAAATATGGCTTTGCCATGTTGGCATTTTTTTCCAAAACTTGAGTTGATTTATTTTGGAAAACCTTGTTACATTGTTTAATGCATCCAGCGGGGCATCACAACAAAATTAGGCATAATAATGTGTTAATTCCACGACTGTATATATCGGTATCGGTTGATATCGGAAGCGGTAATTAAGAGTTGGACAATATCGGAATATCGGATATCATCAAAAAAGCCATTATCGGACATCTCTACTTGCAACCCATCAATGTTTCATGGCAAAAACCCAACCATGCCAAATAGAAAACACTTTAAGTGTGGCTTTTCTGAATGCGATGCCGATGCAGATTACGCTCTCTGCAATATTTGTGACGTAAAAATCAAGGCAAGTGACGGGGAAATTTCCAATCTGAGGAAGCACCTGGTTAAACAAGTGATTTTTCTCATGACTGCAGCCAAGTTAGATGTACGGATGCGACTCCTGCATTTGGCACCTTTAGTGACTCGGCTGCAGCCAACAACACGGGGGAAGAAATGGCGTTAACATTTGGTGCCGATTACAGCGACATCATCATCATCTACGCCTGCTCCATGTAAAAAGCCTACTGTATAAGAATACGTTGGCTTTGCATTCCAACTTGCAATAGTTATCATAATCAGCTCGGTTCCTCGTACTGTACTTTGTAATGTTAATGTAAAGTTTTTGCTTCACTTTCATTTCTAGTTTAATACTTTTGGGGCAAAAAAGGTATTTATTTTTACTTATTCCTCTTCTGCTCATTTGTTTTTAACTTAATTGCCTCCATGGACCCCAAGCACAAATTTACATTTTTATGGCTGGCTAAAATATTGTGTACATTATTTTATAACATGTTCTGGTCGAGTCCTCAATAACAAAATGATTAGCAGGCTGAATATTACATTTTAGTAATTAATAGGGAAAGTTCACACTGAAGAAGACACTGTCGAAACTGGTCTTTGTTTTGTAGCGCCTGCACAGTTTATATTAAAAAAATTATTAGAAGGACACGAGTGTTGCTGGCCTCGCTTTTTCTTTAAGTACACTTTTTGCCGTGCACCTCTTTATTTTTCTTTTATTAAATTTTTTGGAGAGTGCAGGTTTTTTCCTATATAAGGTTCCAACATTGCCATGCAGCAATATGAAGGCCATTAACTTGTACAACATGTAGTTTACAGAATATCAGAAGTATTTATTCAGGTAGAAATATCACAGATTACAAAAGGGACAAGCGGTAGAAAAATGGATGGATGGATATTACCAAACATCTTTGACAATCAAAGCATGATCATAACAATCCACATATTGTGATATTGATTCGTGAAAATGTTATCTCAACATTGTTGCTCCTCCTTGAATGCAAGTGCTCCTAAAGCAGGAATACCAATTCTGTATTTCTACAAAATACAAATTCTGGTAAGACACCAACACACAGGAGGCATTTAGAAAAAAAAAAGTCATTAAATCATGTTTGTCCTTTTTGTGTTGAGCTGTTTAAGAAATCATAATTTCATCAAAGCAAATTAAAATTGCAAATTGTACGTTCATGGTGTTAAAACTTGAAAATGATCTGTCTCGGTACACTTATTTATGAATACAAAATATATGTATCTGCGATTATCGAGATTTTAAGTTAGCTATGAACAAAATGCGATTAATTGCGATTAAATCTTTCAATTGTTTGACAGCCCTAGTAAGTGTGTGTGTGTGTGTGTGTGTGTGTGTGTGTGTGTGTGTGTGTGTGTGTGTGTGTGTGTGTGTGTGTGTGTGTGTGTGTGTGTGTGTGTATCAGTGGCGTGCAGTCACTAGAGGCAGGTGAGGCGGGGCCTCACCTGCCATCATGGAAAGAAAAAAAATGTAAACATATTTTTTTTTTATTAAATTGTTATATGTATCCAGTGATTCTACTATAAAGTTATTTTCCATTTAACTTCACCCGTTTTAGATTATTTTTATTTAAAATCGCTGAATTTTCACATTTGCCGTTCAAATACTGAGAAGAGACGGTGCGGTGAACAGCAGCCAGTTGAGGCACGTCACTCAGTTGTGCCTCAACATGGATTGCGGACTCGGCTAACTGCTGGCCTGCTGTGCAGTGAAACCGTATTGCTATATGAATTATATTATACATTTCCATAGTTTAGTTAGCTGAGGTATATCATGTACAGTGTATTTTGTCAACAACTGTATGTGTGTAACGTATTTCTTGTGCTGAGCGATCATAAAACGGCTGCAAAAGATGCACTGGCTGAGGCTCGCAGTAGTCCCGCCTCCTGCACCCCAACTAAAGCCCACACTTAAACTTTTCATGTGCAAGATTGAATCTATTTAAAAAAGTTATTTCATAAGAAGCCAAAAAGTGCAAAAACAATAATGTTCGTGTTGGAGGAGTTGTGAATGACTGCAGGGCCACAACATTAGGTACACCTATAGACTGCAGGTGTATCTAATTCACAACTCCTCCAACACGAACATTATTGTTTTTGCACTTTTTGGCTTCTTATTAAATAACTTTTGTAACCTATTTATGGGCTTTCCTCTTTGTGATGTTAAGTTCCTGTTATGTGCTGTTATACAGTATATGCCTTGAGCTCTTATTTTGAAGGCGCTAAGAGCGGAAGTGATGACACGTTGGAGTGGAGCGGAGGTTTTTGAAAGAAGGTAAATAAAGTGGTCCTCGTGTAAACTGGACCCTCCGTGTTTGTTATTTTGTAGTTTCATACAGTATAGGCGACATTTATAAACCCTCGGTTACACTTTTTTAAATAGATTCAATCTTGCACGTGGAAAGTTTAAGTGAGGGCTTTAGTTGATATAACACTCCCGTCAGGGGGTGCATTAATCCGGCACAGCAGCGGCGCATGGACTTCATTTATAAGACCATAATAAAGTTTTTTTTATTAAATGTGCTTTTTTGTGTGCTACAGTTTGTATGTGTAAAGTTAAAGTTAAGTTAAAGTACCAATGATTGTCACACACACACTAGGTGTAATGAAATTTGTCCTCTGCATTTGACCCATCCCCTTGATCACCCCCTGGGAGGTGAGGGGAGCAGTGGTCAGCAGCGGCGCCGCGCCCGGGAATCATTTTTGGTGATTTAACCCCCAATTCCAACCCTTGATGCTGAGTGCCAAGCAGGGAAGAATACTGGTATGAGCTTTTAAACATAACCCGTTAACTGCTGCCAATCAAATGGTGAATAGGATACTCTTTAGGGTTCATATGTTTGTAAATCTGACTGTGATGAAGTCAGTGCCTCACCAGCCATGAACCTCACAGCACGTCACTGGTGTCTATATATATATATATATATATATATATATATATATATATATATATATATATATATATATATATATATATATATATATATATGTATATATATATATATATATGTATATATATGCATATATATATGTATATGTATGTATGTATGTATGTCCTATATTAGTTTTACTTTGTAAATGTAATTGCTTGAATAAATGTACCATTGCACAATATTCTAGTTTATATTTATATATATATATATATATATATATATATATATATATATATATATATATATATATATATATATATATATGAAACTCAAAAAACTAGAATATTGTGCAATGGTACGTTTATTCAAGCAATTAAGTAAAACTAATATATGACTCATAACATGCAACTCAAGATATTTCAAGCCTTCTTTTGATATAATTTGGATGATTATGGCTAACAGTTGATAAAAACTGAATTGAAAATGGCAGAAATGTAGGGATTTTCAAAATCTGTACTCTGGGATAAGTGAAATTGTTTAAAAATAACGTTGTATCATATCTTTAGGAGCCAGCATAAGACTGTTGGCTGCAACATGGACTTAGCGATAAAGCTATGCTAATAATTTAATGAGGAATACCAACCACAGATGAGCTTCACATCCCCCTTCCGTGTGTTCAATGAGTGAACTTTCCTTGAAGGTTAGCTAAATTATTAACGACAATGATGGACATTACGACATCACATTTAACAGTAGCACTTGCCTTGATTAACGAGACACACAAATGTGATTAAGATGTCTCTGATTGTGCTGTCAATCTTGCAAATGGACAGGACCCCGGTGGTCACCCCCGTGCCCTTCCAGTCCGAATGGCCGGGCGTGGGGATGCGCCTCCACATTCCCAGCACTCACTCATTTAAAAGACCCCTCCACTTGTCACTAAATCTCCTTTCCTACCCATCTGGAGACAGGGCTCTACACGGGACAGAAGTCCACTCAGGCTAGCCATCACCTTTACAGTCCTCCCTGATACAGCACTCCATTAGCATTAACACCGGGCTACACGTCAGGAAATCGAAGCGAGACAGTAATAAGAGAGGTGGAACACTCTGCATTAGATGAGGGCATGTTTGAGTACTTAATACAATTAAGTGTGTATTTAGTGTATAAATACCAGCTGGTTTCTTCGTCTGTGGTATGTATTAGGGGCGTCAAAAAGAGCAATTTTTGAATGAATCACGATTCTTATGTGTAACAATTCTTAAATAGATAAAAAAAAAAAAAATCAATTTAAAAGTGTGTGTATCTATATATACAGTCGTGGTCAAAAGTTTACATACACTTGTAAAGAACATAATGTCATGGCTGTCTTGAGTTTCCAATCATTTCTACAACTCTTACTTTTTTGTGATAGAGTGATTGGAGCACATACTTGTTGGTCGCAAACAACAAAGTTTGGTTCTTTTATGAATTTCTTATGAGTCTACTGAAAATGTGAGCAAATCTGCTGGGTCAAAAGTATACATACAGCAATGTTAATATTTGATTACATGTCTCTTGGCAAGTTTCACTTCAATAAGGCGCTTTTGGTAGCCATCCACAAGCTTCTGGCAAGCTTCTGGGTGAATTTTTGACCACTCCTCTTGACAAAATTGGTGCTGTTCAGCTAAATTTGTTGTTTTTTTGACATGGGCTTGTTTCTTCAGCATTGTCCACATGTTTAAGTCAGGACTTTGGGAAGGCTGTTCTAAAACCTTAATTCTAGCCTGATTTAGCCATTCCTTTACCACTTTTGATATGTGTTTGGGGTCATTGTCCTGTTGGAACACCCAATTGCACCCAAGACCCAACCTCCGGGCTGATGATTTCATGTTGTCCTGAAGAATGTGGAGGTAATCCTCCTTTTTCATTGTCCCATTTTAGTCGCCAGAAAAAAGCCATCACTCCAAATGACTTTGTTCCAGAAGTTTTGAGGCTTGTGTCTGTGCTGTTTGGCGTAATGTAAGCGGGATACTTTGTGACTTTGTGGCAGAAATGGCTTTCTTCTGGCGACTCGACCATGCAGCCCATTTTTCTTCAAGTGCCTCCTTATTGTGCATCTTGAAACAGCCACATCACAATTTTTCAGAGTCCTGTATTTCAGCTGAAGTTATTTGTGGATTTTTCTGTGCATCTGGAACAATTTTCCTGGCAGTTGTGGCTGAAATCTTTGCTGGTCTACCTGAATCCCTCATTTTCCACTTCTTAATCAGCGTTTGAACACTGCTGATTGGCATTCTCAATTCCTTGGATATCTTTTTATACCCCTTTCCTGTTTTAGGCAGTTCAATTACCTTTTCTCGCAGATCCTTTGACAATTATTTTGCCTTCCTCATGAATCAGAATCCAGAAACATCTTTGCAGCACTGGATGAAAGATGCAATGGTCTGTCAGAAGCCCAGAAACTCACTGACCTTTTATACACACACATTAATTACAAACAAACATGTCACAGGTGAGGATTGGAACCTCGATTAGCCATTCAAACCTGTTTGTGTCAACTTTTGTGCATGTTATCAGATCAAAGTCACTGGGGTATGTACATTTTTGATCAGGGTCATTTTGGTACTTTCTTTTGTCATTTTGATTTGAAAAGAGTAAACACAGTTGTTTGCCAATAAATAGCTTCACACAACCATTAAGCATGAGTGAAAGAAAGGTTTTTGTGTTTTCTCTGAAGAATGGCCAAGAAATCATAAATTCTCCCAGGGTATGTAAACTTATGAGCACGACTGTGTATATATATATATATATATATATATATGTATATATATATATGTATATATATATACATGTATATATATATATATATATATATATATATATATATATATGTATATATATATATGTATATATATGTATATATATATATGTATATATATATATATGTATATGTATATATATATATATGTATGTATATATATATGTATGTATATATATATATATATATATGTATGTATATACAATGGGGCAAAAAAGTATTTAGTCAGACACTGATTGTGCAAGTTCTCCCACTTAAAATGATGACAGAGGTCTGTAATTTTCATCATAGGTACACTTCAACTGTGAGAGACAGAATGTGAAAAAAAATCCAGGAATTCACATTGTAGGAATTTTAAAGAATTTATTTGTAAATTAGGGTGGAAAATAAGTATTTGGTCACTTCAAACAAAGAAGATCTCTGGCTCTCACAGACCTGTAACTTCTTCTTTAAGAAGCTCTTCTGTCCTCCACTCGTTACCTGTATTAATGGCACCTGTTTGAACTCGTTATCTGTATAAAAGACACCTGTCCACAGCCTCAAACAGTCAGACTCCAAACTCCACTATGGCCAAGACCAAAGAGCTGTCGAAGGACACCAGGAAAATAATTGTAGACCTGCACCAGACTGTGAAGAGTGAATCTACAATAGGCAAGCAGCTTGGTGTGAAAAAATCAACTGTGGGAGCAATTATCAGAAAATGGAAGACATACAAGACCACTGATAATCTCCCTCGATCTGGGGCTCCACGCAAGATCTCATCCCGTGGGGTCAAAATGATCATGAGAACGGTGAGCAAAAATCCCAGAACCACACGGGGAGACCTGGTGAATGACCTGCAGAGAGCTGGGACCAAAGTAACAAAGGTTACCATCAGTAACACACTACGCCGACAGGGAATCAAATCCTGCAGTGCCAGACATGTCCCCCTGCTTAAGCCAGTGCATGTCCAGGCCCGTCTGAAGTTTGCCAGAGAGCACATACCTACATAATCATACATACCTACTCAGTGGCCTAGTGGTTAGAGTGTCCGCCCTGAGATCGGTAGGTTGTGAGTTCAAATCCCGGCCGAGTCATACCAAAGACTATAAAAATGGGACCCATTACCTCCCTGCTTGGCACTCAGCATCAAGGGTTGGAATTGGGGGTTAAATCACCAAAAATGATTCCCGGGCGCGGCCACCGCTGCTGCCCACTGCTCCCCTCACCTCCCAGGGGGTGATCAAGGGTGATGGGTCAAATGCAGAGAATAATCTCGCCACACCTAGTGTGTGTGTGTGACAATCATTGGTACTTTAACTTTAACTTTAACATGGATGATACAGCAGAGGATTGGGAGAATGTCATGTGGTCAGATGAAACCAAAATATAACTTTTTGATATAAACTCAACTCATCGTGTTTGGAAGAAGAAGAATACTGAGTTGCATCCCAAGAACACCAAACCTACTGTGAAGCATAGGGGTGGAAACATCATGCTTTGGGGCTGTTTTTCTGCTAAGGGGACAGGTCGACTGATCTGTGTTAAGGAAAGAATGAATGGGGCCATGTATCGTGAAATTTTGAGCCAAAACCTCCTTCCATTAGTGAGAGCTTTGAAGATGAAACGTGGCTGTGTCTTCCAGCATGACAATGATCCCAAACACACCGCCCGGGCAACGAAGGAGTGGCTCCGTAAGAAGCATTTGAAAGTCCTGGAGTGGCCTAGCAAGTCTCCAGACCTCAACCCCATAGAGAATCTGTGGAGGGAGTTGAAAGTCCGTGTTGCTCGGCGACAGCCCCAAAACATCACTGCTCTCGAGAAGATCTGCATGGAGGAATGGGCCAAAATACCAGCTACTGTGTGTGCAAACCTGGTAAAGACCTATAGTAATCGTTTGACCTCTGTTATTGCCAACAAAGGTTATATTACAAAGCATTGAGTTGAATTTTTGTTATTGACCAAATACTTATTTTCCACCATAATTTACAAATAAATTCTTTAAAATTCCTACAATGTGAATTCCTGGATTTTTTTCCCCCACATTCTGTCTCTCACAGTTGAAGTGTACCTATGATGAAAATTACAGACCTCTGTCATCATTTTAAGTGGGAGAACTTGCACAATTGGTGGCTGACTAAATACTTTTTTGCCCCACTGTATATATATATGTATGTATATATATATATGTATATGTATATATATATATATGTATGTATATATATATATATATATATATATATATATATATATATATATATATATATATATATATATATATATACACATTTCAGGTGACTACCTCTTGAAGGTCATCGAGAGAATGCCAAGAGTGTGCGAAAAAGTAATCAGAGCAAAGGGTGGCTATTTTGAACAAACTCGAATAAAAAAACGTGTTTTCAGTTATTTCACCTTTTTGTTAAGTACATAACTCCACATGTGTTCATTCATAGTTTTGATGCCTTCAGTGACAATCTTCAATGTAAATAGTCATGAAAATAAAGAAAATGCATTGAAAAAGAAGGTGTGTCCAAACTTTTGTCGTGTACTGTGTCACTGAAGGCATCAAAACTATAAATGAGCACATGTGGGGTTATGTAATTAACAAAACAAAAAAGAAAAGAAAAGTATATATATATATATACACACACACACACACACACACACACACACACACACACACACACACACACACACACACACACACACACACACACACACACACACATTTCCCCCAAAATATGTCCTGTTCAGCCAATCTAGTAAATATTTGGGTAACATTTTTTCAAACAAAACAGTTTTCTTTTAACTAATATATAAATGTATCAGAGCTGTTTAACTATTTTATGGAGGAATGTGATTAATCATAGAACTGGCACTCAATGTTATTAAAAAATTTTTAGATTTTGAATCGAGAATCATTTTGAATCGAGAACTGATTCTGAATGGTATAGCTACCCCAGGAATCGAATTGAAAAATTCCCAAAGATTCACATCCTTAGTATATATTAAGAGTGAAAATGTGTTGCGACTTAACAGAACCCTTTTGCCCTAATGTAGTTACCATGAATACTGTCATAAAGCCTCCATTATTAATGCAGTATTGACACATTACACCACATTAACCAGCTTTCCCCAAAGGACATGTGTCATTGCATTTGTCAAGTACACATGTAATTCCGACTACACAATATATTTCGTTCCTTTGACATTTTCATCTCATTGCATCACGCCGGCGGCACCATTAATTATTCCGGCCGTGCCGTTACATGAACTTTACCGCTCACATTGGATTTTTGTTGATAAATGGCGCGTCCGCGTTGTTGTTGTTTGCGCACATACAAGCTCCGTAGGAGGGCCATTCATCAAATTAAGCCGAAAAGCCAGGCTGATTAATGATTATGACATTATGTTTGGAGAGCAAAATCAAATGAAATGTACACACTCTTTGGCAGACAACGTGCTCCAGTGGTCAGAGATGATGTGCTTACAGTCAAATATGGTAAATATTTACCAGGCGCGGCATGATGCAATGCGGTGCAAATAATAGGAAGCGTCATTTGGTTTTGCATTGGATCTTAGAAGAAGGACTTAGCTTAGCACCCTAGGGCTAAATCCTTACTGGCGAGAGCTGGAGAAGGTGACGGGGAGGAGAGACGAGTGACGGGGCGAGCGCTGGGACAGAGGAGGTGTCAGCGTTACTTTAGGAGGCAAAGCGTAACGTGGGCTGACAGGTGAACTCGGGAGAGGTGGGAAAGGGTGATCGAACGGCGTGCATCCAGCTCCTCTGGCACCGACAGAGCTTACGTGTCAAACAGGCAGAAGGTGTGTGTGAGAGGACAGAAGGATCCCTACATATGGCTACAGAGACATGCACAGCTGTGGGACGGCGCACCCCCCGCCATACCACCCCATGCTAAGCGGCTTTATTGAGCACCATGTAACAACAGCAGAGGACACAAGGACACGGCAGTGATAATCTTCTCGCATATGCCGATGTTCAGATGGTTGCCATGCCGTATTGGAACCAGGGTTGTCCCGATACGAATATTTTGCTACTGGTACCGGTACCAAAATGTGTTTTGATACTTTTCGATACTTTTTAAAATAAAGGGTTTCACAAAACAAATGTCATTATAGGCTTGATTTTAACATACAATCGTATGATACATTAAACATATGTTTCTTATTGGAATCAAAGAACAATTTTTGGCTTTAGAAAACATAATGAATGTACTATACAACTTGTCTTTTAGTTGTAAGTACAAAACCCAAAACCAGTGAAGTTGGCACGTTGTGTAAATCGTAAACATACTTGCCAACCTTGAGACCTCCGATTTCGGGAGGTGGGGGGTGGGGGGCGTGGTTGGGGGCGTGGTTAAGAGGGGAGGAGTATATTTACAGCTAGGATTCACCAAGTCAAGTATTTCATATATATATATAAAATAAATGCTTGAATTTCAGTGTTCATTTATTTACACATATACACTACATAACACTCATCTACTCTTTGTTGAGTTAAGGGTTGAATTGTCCATCCTTGTTCTATTCTGTCACTATTTTTCGAACCATGCTGAACACCCTCTCTGGTGATGCATTGCTGTGTGGCACGCAAAAAGTGCTTTCATCAAATGCACTAGATGGCAGTATTGTCCTGTATAAGAGTGTCACAACATTGCTGTTTACGGCAGACAAACTGCTTTACGGTACACGAAAACGTGACTGCTGTTGTTGTGTGTTGTTACCGCGCTGGGAGGACGTTAATGAAACTGCCTAACAATAAACCCACATAAGAAACCAAGAACTCGCCCTCGATCATTCTACAGTTATAACGTGATTGGGCAGGCACGCTGTTTGTATTGTGGGAAAGCGGACGTGAAAACAGACTGTCGACACGTCACTCAGGTCCGCCGGAATTCCGGGAGATTTTCGGGAGAAAATTTGTCCCGGGAGGTTTTCGGGAGAGGCGCTGAATTTCGTGAGTCTCCCGGAAAATCCGGGAGGGTTGGCAAGTATGGCTGTAACATAAAATGTAGAAAAAGTGAAGCGCTGTAAATACTTTCCGGATGCACTGTTGAGCTTTTTGAGACCACGCTGGTTGATGAGACGTTCAAAACATTAAGTTGCCCTCCCTTGCAGCCCTTAGTTGTGGTATATAGCAGCACCTTGTTACCCCCAAAAGGGATTTTCTAGTAAATATTCTGTTAATACCACGACAAGATGGTAAAAAATCATCCGTTAAATCCCGAAAATATACCAGCCCAGATTTCAAAATAAAAGTTGGAGGTGGATAAGCTGCCAATGTTGAGTTAATGACTAATTTACAGGGCCCAGCTGGCAAACTTACCCCTTTTGGTTTCTAAGACCACCCTTGAATCAAAGACAGTTGGGGAGTAATTAGCTAATTAATGAGCAATGAAAAGTGATCCTTCTTCAATTAACATCCCTTTGATGAAAATACTTTCCTTGCAAAATGTAGCACCTGCATCAAGATCTAGTCACAGAGTCAATATAAAGTTTTAGATCTTAGTCGACTGGGACGGAACGCAGCGATTTGTTCACATCAGTCCCTTGATTGTGCCATCTGGAAGGTTTGGTAATGAGCGCAGGTTTGTCAGTGTTAATGGCACTTGGGTCGCTCTGTTTGTTCATTGCTAATGATGTCATACTGGCTCTTAAAGTCTTCCTGCAAAGAGTCCAAAAAATATTGCATATTTTAGAAAAAAAACAAAAAACCGCTCGCCCAGTTTGTCTGGTGGCTTCAAGACCTCAAGGATGCCTCTCCTTTCCTGCAATCTGTAATGTTCCATTCCAAGTTCCCGACTCAACACAAATTACACTCCAAATTGAATGGGCTGTCCAGCATTCCATTGGGTATCAGTCTAATTATATATGGAAGATAATGATTTTACAGTATGTAACACGCTAATAGGATGCCAAATCCCACCTTAATTTACAGTATGAGGGGTTAATAGAGATTAAATACACAGTTTACCTTTGCGCCAGCTGTTCCTCAGTAGGGTAACATTTAAGAGTCAGCGAATCTCTTTACTCAGGTGAGTGCACCATCTGGAAAAAGATGCGTGCCAGCAGGTCCTGCAAATGCGGTTTTGCATCAGTTATTTGGGAAACAAGACGTATAAGGTCTTAAAGAATGCTATTTTTCAACAACTTTAAACGCGTCCCACAATATCGTAATGGCAGGGTGATGTAATGTAGCTGGAATTTATACATTTTAGAAAGGGCTTTTAGTAGGCGTTACTGCATACTTGCCAACCTTGAGACCTCCGATTTCGGGAGGTGGTGGGGGTGTGGTCGGGGGTGGGGCGGGGCGTGGTCGGGGGCGTGGTTAAGAAGGGAGGAGTATATTGACAGCTATATATATATATATATATATATATATATATATATCCTGAAAATATGCAAACAAAACTGTGTTTAGATAATTGATATTTCAAACTTGCATAAATAAATCTTAAGGAATATAACATAACTTGGCTTCTGAGAGCTTCAAAATGTAATGAATAAAATGCTAAAGTTGTTGATAAACAAGCAATTATTTTAATAATTAAATATGGTCATTTTAAATGAATTATTATGATAATTTAAAATTAATTATTTCAAATATGTTTATATTAATGTATAGATCTATGGCTGGATGTAATAAGGAGTCAAAAAAAATACAAATAAAAATACAATTAATTTTGATGTTTTTAGCAAAAATATAGTAAACATTTATTTATTTATTTATTTTTTTAATTAATAAATATATTTATTTTTAGGTAAGATAAACATAATAATACAATTTATCCCTAGTCTGGATGATTTAGTTCTTGTCACCCTGTTGTCCTCCCGTAGGGAAAAAAGGCTGTCCTCACTCAGGTATGCATGGAGCTGGAGGGGGCGTGGCCTCCAGCTCCGGCTGAAAATCGGGAGATTTTCGGGAGAATATTTGTCCCGGGAGGTTTTCGGGAGAGGCGCTGAATTTTGGGAGTCTCCTGGAAAATTCGGGAGGGTTGGCAAGTATGCGTTACTGGGAACACACTGGTTTGTGTGTCTGTAGCTTTAATGCTAATGCGATTTTTTTTGTCTGACATCGGGCTGGGTGATATGGCCTTTTTTTAATATTTCGATATTTTTAGGCCATGTCACGATACACAATATATATCTCGATATTTTGCCTTAGCCTTGAATGAACACTTGATGCATATAATCACACCAGTATGATGATTCTATGTGTCTACATTAAAACATTCTTCTTCATACTGCATTAATATATGCTCATTTTAAACTTTCATGCAGAGAGGGAAATCACAACTAAGTCAATTGACCAAAACTATTTATTAAACAGTTATTAAGCAGTGGCACAAACATTCATGTCATTTCCAAAACAGAAAGTGCAAGATTGTCAGAGACGTTTTAAAACAAGCTATGAGTGCACTTTTGTGAATGATGTCACTAAGATGACATATAACAACACTAAATGAAAGTGTACTTTTTGTACAGAACGCCACTACAATAGTTTAAAACAAATAAAGTGCACTTTTGTGCATGATGTCACACAAGATATTTCAATAACTGTCAAATAAAAATGAGCTGCATAATAGGAAATCAAATAGTGTATGTCCTTCACTATGTGGTAGGTTCCTGCGGACGTTATCTCCTTCTGTTGTTGACTATTTTTTTCATACCGTGTTGATGTGGAAATGGTTGCTTGGGCATTTTGTGGGTGTGGCACCGGCCGGAGATGTTGACATGCGGAGTTTCAACCACTTTTCATTCTCTAGCAGGTGACTTTTCAAATGATGCTACATATTAGCAGTAATGCTACTTTTTGTAGCAACGCTTTTGCCCCACACTTGACAAATTACGGTTGTCTGTTCGACATATTCCCACTTGAAGCCAAACCACCGCCAGACGATGGACCCCCTGCTGTTTTTCTTGGGAATTAATTCTTCCTTCATTTGTTACCAGATTCGCACCTTCTTTCTCTCGTATTACCACTCGCACCACAGCTAACGTTACACATGCTTCGCGAGGGCGTATACGTATGTGACGTATGTAAGAAGGTGCGCTTGTTTTAAGTCTCTGTGAGAAGGAGAGACAACAAAGAGTGAGAAGAGCCTGTAGTGTAATGCCCGCAGCTAAACGCAACTGCGTGAGAACGTATACTCAAATATCACGATATAGTCATTTTCTATATCGCACAGAGATAATATATATAAAACATACATCGATATATCGCCCAGCTCTACTGGGAACACACTGGTTTGTGTGTCTGTAGTTTTAATGCTAATGAGATTTCTTTGTCTGACAGAATGCATTACGAGAACACAATCGTTAGTAACACTGGCACTTTATGGGTAGTGCTGGGCATCCATGACAACCGGGTCTTACATTCCAATTGTTATGGAACCGTCCACATTTTTAAACATTGATTCCTATTTCCGATGCTCAGTCCGCTGACCGGAAGAAGGGGGCAGCTTTGCGTCTATCTCCATACACTGTGTGGAGCCACTCCCCTAAGTCAATAATTCTACCCTGCGGCAAGTAAACTGCAGTTATTACAAGTATTTTTTTTATCACTGAGGGACGAAGCGTAATATTTTACACATGGAGGAAGAGCAAGAAGAAGCAGGTAAGATAGCCGCGAAGCTAGCTTTAAACAACACTAAGAAATAAGTGCTTAATAAGCTTTAAGAAGTATAGATGGAACCTTCTAACAGCAAAACATGACAGCTCTGAACAGGAAAAATAACAAGTATATTATTAGGAGTCTAGAGCAGAGGTCCCCAAACCAGATACAGCCCACGAGCGTCAAAAATCTGGCCCGCAGGTAGTCCCGAGTAAAAAATAAAAAAAATAAAAAATAAAAAAATAAAAATTTGATTGATTTGTTTATTAAATGTTTTAATTATTTTATTTTTTTATCTGTCTTTTCTAGCCCATCCATCAATCCATTTTCTACCGCTTGTGTTACTCTCGGGGTCTCCTAGCCACTCAGGCAAAACAATTGTCTAAAAATGCATTTTCCCATCGATTAGGTGACGTCATCACGCTTGTGCCGCGGTGAAGGGGGAGCACGCGGCAAGTGTGCACTCTTTCAGTCAATTAGTGCACGAGGCTAAAAAAATGACAGAATCGTTGGGGAAACATAAAATAGACACCGAGTGTGAAGTTTTTAAACATCAGTGGACATATTACTTTTTTTTTGTTTAGTGTAAGGAAAAGGCAGTTTGTCTAATCTGCAATGAGACCGATTATATATATCCATCCATCCATCCATCCATCCATCCATCTTCTTCCGCTTATCCGAGGTCGGGTCGCGGGGGCAGCAGCCTAAGCAGGGAAGCCCAGACTTTCATCTCCCCAGCCACTTCGTCCAGCTCTTCCCGAGGCGTTCCCAGGCCAGCCGGGAGACATAGTCCTTCTAATGTGTCCTGGGTCTTCCCCGTGGCCTCCTACTAGTCGGACGTGCCCTAAACACCTCCCTAGGGAGGCGTTCAGGTGGCATCCTGACCAGATGCCCGAACCACTTCATCTGGCTCCTCTCGATGTGGAGGAGCAGCGGCTTTACTTTGATTTCCTCCCGGATGGCAGAGCTTCTCACCCTATCTCTAAGGGAGAGCCCCGCCACCCGTCGGAGGAAACTCATTTCGGCCGTTTGCACTCGTGATCTTGTCCTTTCGGTCATAACCCAAAGCTCATGACCATAGGTGAGGATGGGAACGTAGATCGACCGGTAAATTGAGAGCTTTACCTTCCGGCTCAGCTCCTTCTTCACCACAACGGATCGATACAGCGTCCGCATTACTGAAGACGCCGCACCGATCCGCCTGTCGATCTCACGATCCACTCTACCCTCACTCGTGAACAAGACTCCGAGGCACTTGAACTCCTCCACTTGGGGCAGGGTCTCCTCCCATACTTGCCAACCTTGAGACCTCCGATTTCGGGAGGTGGGGGCGGGGGGGGGGTTTGGGGCGTGGTTAAGAGGGGAGGAGTATATTTACAGCTAGAATTCACCAAGTCAAGTATTTCAAATATATATACATGTAAGAAATACTTGACTTTCAGTGAATTCTAGCTATATATATATATATATATATATATATATATATATATATATATATATATATATATATATATATATATATATATATAAATAAGATAAATACTTGAATTTCAGTGTTCATTTATTTACACATATACACACACATAACACTCATCTACTTATTGTTGAGTTAAGGGTTGAATTGTCCATCCTTGTTCTATTTGTCACTATTTTTCTAACCATGCTGAACACCCTCTCTGATGATGCTTCGTCTCCTTGTTGTGTGCGCAGTTGTGCACAGCACTCTCTAAAAGCCCTAGATGTTATTGTCACATATGCATGTACAGTAGATGGCAGTATTGTCCTGTTTAAGAGTATCACAACATTGCTGTTTACGGCAGACAAATTGCTTTACTGTAGACGAAAACGTGACTGCTGTTGTTGTGTGTTGTTGCCTCGCTGGGAGGACATTAATGAAACTTCCTAACAATAAACCCACATAAGAAACCAAGATTTCACCCTCGATCAATCTACAGTTATAACGTGATTGGGCAGGCACGCTGTTTATATTGTGGGAAAGCGGACGTGAAAACAGGCTGTCGACACGTCACTCAGGTCCGCATGGAGCTGGAGGGGGCGTGGCCTCCAGCTCCGCCTGAATTTCGGGAGATTTTCGGGAGAAAATTTGTCCCGGGAGGTTTTCGGGAGAGGCGCTGAATTTCGGGAGTCTCCCGGAAAATCCGGGAGTGTTGGCAAGTATGTCTCCTCCCCAACCCGGAGATGGCACTCCACCCTTTTTCGGGCGAGAACCATGGACTCGGACTTGGAGGTGCTGATTCTCATCCCAGTCGCTTCACACTCGGCTGCGAACCGATCCAGTGAGAATATATATATATATATATATATATATATATATATATATATATATATATATATATATATATATATATATATGTATATGTATATATAGCCCAGCCCCATGCCAAAATTGTTTTAACCCAAGGCGGCCCCCGGGTCGAAAGGTTTGGGGACCCCTGGTCTAGAGACATGATAATATGACTGTTGGTTTGGCTGCTCTGTTTGTGTTTAACGGCCACTGCCAGGCATACGCAAACGTGGAAAATGGAACGATCCATAAATCGATGGTGTTGACACCATGGGTAGTATCACTATATGATAGATACAAGAGTGGCAAGATCGACAGTTTGTTTCTCAATTGTTTGTTGTTGTTGTCATTTTTGTTAATGTTTACAAACTCAGTGACTAATTCCCTGAAAACAGGATGATTTAATTGAGTCGTAGATAGTAGTATTTACTGTTGTTTAGTTGTTGTGTAGTATTGACTTTGTTTTGATCAAATGACTGTATGTAGTAAAAGAAAATAAGGAATTGTTTAAATATTGTGTTGATATTGTTACACTCAAATGCACCTACCATAGATACATTTAAAAGTTACAGTTAATGTGATCAGTATCAACCGATTTTACTCATGTATCATCTGTATCGAAATCGGCAGCATAAAACCCTGATGGAACATCCCCATCTCTAACATATATATATACAACAGAATATGTGAAAATGTTTTTTATAAGGCTTTCAAAAAATAAAGTTATTCGTTTTTAAAGTTTACTTCATAACATATATATTGACATTTAAAGGACTGATATTTCTAAACTGGTTGAAAATAGCCTGGTGAGAAATTCATAATACATTTTTGACCTTGCCCTTTAAAAGAATGTCAATTGAGAATCGTTTGGAATCAGAATCCAAACAAAGAATTCAAACGATGCCGAATCCTGAAAGTAAGCGACAGTACCGACATTACTCTCACATTTTAACATCAATATCATGCTAGATTAGCCTAGTCGTTGAATAAAAACAATACAAACTCACTGCTACCACGTTTGTAGCTGACTGATGTGTAGTTGGCAGAGCTTTATACCTTTTATATTAAAATGTGCAGAGACCTGTTTTTTATCTTGTATTTTATTTATAGAAAAATGTTGGAATTATTAATAGGGTGGGCTTATCTAGATCATACTTGCCAACCTTGAGACCTCCGATTTCGGGAGGTGGGGGGCGAGGCGGGGGGCGGGGCGTGGTTGGGGACGTGGTTAAGAGGGGAGGAGTATATTTACAGCTAGAATTCACCAAGTCAAGTATTTGTTATATATATATATATATATATATATATATATATATATATATATATATATATATATATATATATATATATATATATAAATATATGGATATATATATATATGTATATATATATATATATATATATACCGTATATAAAGAAATACTTGACTTTCAGTGAATTCTAGCTATAAATATATATTTCTTTTATTATTTTTTATATATATATATATATATATATATATATATATATAACAAATACTTGAATTTCAGTGTTCATTTATTTACACAACACTCATCTACTCATTGTTGAGTTAAGGGTTGAATTGTCCATCCTTGTTCTATTCTCTGTCACTATTTTTCGAACCATGCTGAACACCCTCTCTGATGATGCATTGCTGTGTGGCACGCACAAAAGTGCCTTCATCAAATGCACTAGATGGCAGTATTGTCCTGTTTAAGAGTGTCACAAACATTGCTGTTTACGGCAGACGAACTGCTTTACGGTAGACGAAAACGTGACTGCTGTTGTTGTGTGTTGTTGCCGCGCTGGGAGGACGTTAATGAAACTGCCTAACAATAAACCCACATAAGAAACCAAGAACTCGCCCTCGATCATTCTACAGTTATAACGTGATTGGGCAGGCACGCTGTTTATATTGTGGGAAAGCGGACTCAGGTCCACATGGACCTGAGTCCGCCTGAATTTCGGGAGAAAATTTGTCCCGGGAGGTTTTCGGGAGAGGCGCTGAATTTCGAAGTCTCCCGGAAAATCCGGGAGGGTTGGCAAGTATGATCTAGATATATAGGGTCACAATAGAGGTGGTATAATTTCCTTCATGACGTCATAAAAAGCGACCATTCAAGCAGCTCTCAAAAATGTAGCAAAGTGGGAAAGAGATGATAAATTATTCTCACATTTGGTGCTCATAACAAGTAACGTGTGTCACTGTTAGAACATAATGAAATAGTCACTTTAGGACAACATAGTTATTTATCCACATATAAATATCCAGCCATACTTGAAATCAATGCAAGTATGACTGTATTACAAGTCAGTGTTATTCCCCACCAGAACCAATAGTATTTTTTTTTTTAGCAAAAAATCAGTGACAAATGTCAAAAAGGCATTGTTGCCCTTTGCAGGTGGCTTTCATCCGACTTTGTGCAACCTTCAAGTTCGACCCGGGCTAACTGTCAGTGCTGTCAGCACAGTTTTGAAGTGGACGACACTCAGCGCCCCGGTGCAATTTCAAATGTGTTTTTCCAGGCCCTTTTTACAGAAGAGCTGCCACTCTGTCATGTCCCCGGGCTGTTCCTATACCTGCTGCTGCTCCTTATATACAAAAAAAAAAAAACTCAATACATCACGTGACGAGTTTATTTCCATCTCTCTTAGTCTGTTAAGGGACCGGTGGCTCCACATGAACCATCGTATTGTGGAGCCAACCATTGGACTCCCTCTAGAATCACACATGTGTCCCTTCTGCTTTGCAATACAGGCTTCAGTGGAACCTCCCATTTGTTTGGATTTCCCTGAGGACAGAATGGAAATTAAAATTGTATTCCATTTGCAACTACAAAACCTGTTTCCATATGAGTTAGGAAATTGTGTTAGATGTAAATATAAACGGAATACAATGATTTGCAAATCATTTTCAACCCATATTCAGTTGAATATGCTACAAAGACAACATATTTGATGTTCAAACTGATGAACATTTTTTTTTTTTTGCAAATAATCATTAACTTTAGAATTTGATGCCAGCAACACGTGACAAAGAAGTTGGGAAAGGTGGCAATAAATACTGATAAAGTTGAGGAATGCTCATCAAACACTTATTTGGAACATCCCACAGGTGTGCAGGCTAATTGGGAACAGGTGGGTGCCATGATTGGGTATAAAAGTAGATTCCATGAAATGCTCAGTCATTCACATACAAGGATGGGGTGAGGGTCACCACTTTGTCAACAAATGCGTGAGTAAATTGTTGAACAGTTTAAGAAAAACCTTTCTCAACCAGCTATTGCAAGGAATTTAGGGATTTCACCATCTACGGTCCGTAATATCATCAAAAGGTTCAGAGAATCTGGAGAAATCACTGCACGTAAGCAGCTAAGCCCGTGACCTTCGATCCCTCAGGCTGTACTGCATCAACAAGTGACATCAGTGTGTAAAGGATATCACCACATGGGCTCAGGAACACTTCAGAAATCCACTGTCAGTAACTACAGTTGGTCGCTACATCTGTAAGTGCAAGTTAAAACTCCTATGCAAGGCGAAAACCGTTTATCAACAACACCCAGAAACGCCGTCGGCTTCGCTGAGCCTGAGCTCATCTAAGATGGACTGATACAAAGTGGAAAAGTGTTCTGTTGGTGGTCCACATTTCAAATTTTTTGGGGAAACTGTGGACGTCGTGTCCTCCGGACCAAAGAGGAAAAGAACCATCCGGATTGTTATAGGCGCAAAGTTGAAAAGCCAGCATCTGTGATGGTATGGGGGTGTATTAGTGCCCAAGACATGGGTAACTTACACATCTGTGAAGGCGCCATTAATGCTGAAAGGTACATACAGGTTTTGGAGCAACATATGTTGCCATCCAAGCAACGTTGTGTCTCCTCAGTTCCCAAACGTTTACTGAGTGTTGTTAAAAGGAAAGGCCATGTAACACAGTGGTGAACATGCCCTTTCCCAACTACTTTGGCACGTGTTGCAGCCATGAAATTCTAAGTTAATTATTATTTGCAAAAAAAAAAAAAGTTTATGAGTTTGAACATCAAATATATTGTCTTTGTAGTGCATTCAACTGAATATGGGTTGAAAAGAATTTGCAAATCATTGTATTCCGTTTATATTTACATCTAACACAATTTCCCAACTCATATGGAAACGGGGTTTGTATAATACAAGTGTAAAACAAGTCACCCACTATAAAACACAGCAACTCTTACTTTCATAAGAGCGCACACGCTGACACCAAAGTCTTACTGCTTTTGATGTTTCACCCTTTTTAACACAACTTTAGA
Source organism: Nerophis lumbriciformis (assembly GCF_033978685.3). Taxonomy (NCBI): domain Eukaryota; kingdom Metazoa; phylum Chordata; class Actinopteri; order Syngnathiformes; family Syngnathidae; genus Nerophis; species Nerophis lumbriciformis. Next base: position 17,392,197 of record NC_084564.2, on the reverse strand, counting down.
GGCATATTTATCATGAATTGTGTTCATAATCCTTTGAAATACAATATATTACACTGTACAGTGCAACAGCTGGCACAGTACAGTATGTGCATGTAAAGCTGGGCTGTCAAACTTGTTTTCATTGAGGGGCACATTGCAGTTATGGCTGCCCTTAAGGGGTCACTTGTAACAGTGAATACTGTAAACCAGTTCTGTCAAAGTCGAGGCCCACGGGCCAGTTATCTATCATCACTAGTGTGCCGTGAGATACAGTCTGGTGTGCCGTGGGAGATTATGTAATTTCACCTATTTGGGGTAAACATATTTTTTGCAAACAAGTAATTATAGTCTACAAATAATGTGCCGTTGTTGAGTGTCGGTGCTGTCTAGAGCTCGGCAGCGTAACAATGTTATACTCTTCCATATCAGTAAGTGGCAGCCTGATTGATTGAAACTTGTATTAGTAGATTGCACAGTTCAGTATATATTCCATACAATTGACCACTAAATGGTAACACCCGAATACGTTTTTCAACTTGTTTAAGTCGGGGTCCACGTAAATCAATTCATGGTACAAATATATCAGTGGTTCTTAACCTGGGTTCGATCGAACTCTAGGGGTTTGGTGAGTCAGCCTCAGGGGTTCGGCAGAGACACAAGACACAGCCGACTCATCGTGTAAATAAAAACTTCTCCCTGTCGGCATATTATGGATACCCCCAAACAATGTTCCCTCTAATTTTCCATATGTGTGAGCAAATGCAAAAACTCTTTGAGCATTCGGTGAAGCACATGTGAGCGACGTCAGACGTGCACATGCACTGTGGTCACACCTGCAGCACACCTGTCCCAAACCTGACTAAATAACAAGTTCAATGTTTTATTATTGTAATCAAATGACAGCAGTCATTTCCATGAGATTATTTTCTAATATCCAATCCACTTTATTTATATAGCACATTTAAACAACAAAATGTTTCCAAACTGCTGCACAACAATATTAAACACAATTAAAAACAATATAAAATAAATATGATTTAAAAACAATTTTAAAGGGTAAAACCAATTAAAACAGTAAATAAAAATAACAATTTTAAAAACACAGAGGACCACACAACTCACGTAGTGTTAAAAGCCAGAGAATAAAAGTGGGTCTTAAGACGAGACTTAAAGCACTCCACTGTGGGAGCAGTTCGAACTTGGAGGGGCAGAGTGTTCCAGAGCTTAGGGCCGACCACAGAGAAGGCCCTGTCTCCCCTGATTTTAAGTCTCGTCTTGGGCACCACGAGCTGGAGCTGGCTCTCGGATCTCAGAGCGCGCGCAGGATTGTAAGTTTGGATGAGGTCCGAGATATAATGAGGTGCCAGTCCATGTAAAGCTTTAAAAACAAACAGCACGGTTTTAAAATCAATTCTAAAATGATCAGGGAGTTCAATATACGTGTTTTGGCCCAATTACAATGACTATAACATATTGTTATATACTGTGTACTAGTATTATATGTCTGGGTGGTTCCTGCTTTGGAAATAATGTGTACCCCTTTCAGATATCGCATTTAGTTCCCACTAAAACATTCACATGTTGCACAATGATATGTAAACATGGGATCATGTGTACATTCCTGTAACTTTGTTTGTAAAACATATCTTTATTAGTATTTATTTAACATAATTACATCGTTTTATGATTATGGTTCGGGTTCGATGAATGCGCATATGAAACTGGTGGGGTTCGGTACCTCCAACAAGGTTAAGAACCACTGAAATATATACTATCATCATAATACAGTCATCACACAAGTTAATCAGTTAATCAGCCGGTAGCTAATTGCTGTGTAGATGTCGGGAACATGGTTTGTCGTGGTCACTACATGCAGATGACAGTGGGAGGCAGCGTGCAGGTGAAAAGGTATCTAATGTTAAAACCAAAAATAAACAAAAGTTGAGTGCCCCTGAGAAAAGGCATTGAAGCTTAGGGAACAAAACTAAAACTGAACTGGCTATAAAGTAAAGAAAAACAAAATGCTGGACGACAGCAAAGACTTACTGTGGAGCAGAGACGGCGTCCACAATGTACATCCGAACATGACATGACAATCAACAATGTCCCCACAAAGAAGGATAAAAACAACTGAAATATTCTTGATTGCTAAAACAAATTAGATGCGGGGAATATCTCTCAAAGGAAGACATTACACTGCTACAGAAAATACCAACAAAACAGGAAAAGTCACTGTGAAGAAAACATCCTGAAGTTGTCTTTATTTTTTAGTTTTAATGCCATGATTATTATTATTATTAAAGTCAACAGTCCCAAATGTTCAGAAAGAGATTGGCCGCATTGATATGAATATGCAATATGCAATAATAATTGTGGTGCACAGTGATAGTCAAGGTCTCATCACATCACTTGTATTCATCAGATGAACATTAGACATTTTCTGATTTGTTTTCCAACATACATACACGTGAGGATGAATGAACGCTACAAAAGCTGCACACTGTTGCCTTCCCACCTCCCCTGCTTGGAAACCGATCCTGTTTTTCCTGCAAGAGAGCAGAGGAGAATGTGATTATGGACTTCTTCAGTACGAGTGCACTTCTACTGCAGCCTCGTTTTGAACTGGATGCTGGGGAGGTGAGGCGGTGTTTCATAGCGACTTGCTTATTACGCTCATTCCATTTGAAGTGATCAAAGGTGCTGCTGGAATAGGAAGCGTGAGCTGGGTGGAAGCACGCGTGGATGCTTTAGCCCGAGGGTTGTTGGAGGTAACTAGGAAGTGTCTGCGAGCTGATGTGATTGTTGGTGAGGATGTCAGCTAATAGTTGTAGCTTTCTACTGGCACTGTGTGTCGCATGGGAGCTCATTTTCTCAAAATGACAGCTTGCCAGCGACTAAATGCCCAAACATACTCGGGCGGAACGGAGCCCCCCTAAGGTTCACGTTTACTAAAAGTGGATGTTCGCAATGATTACTTAGTTTTTACCGTATAGCAGGGGTCTCAAACTGGGCTGCACAAAATATTCATTTCAAAATGTGTCAACAGCACGGTGAAACAGGGGTTAGTGCGTGTGCCTCACAATACGAAGGTCCTGGGTTCAATCCTGGGCTCGGGATCTTTCTGTGTGGAGTTTGCATGTTCTCCCCGTGACTGCGTGGGTTCCCTCCGGGTACTTTGGCTTCCTCGCACCTCCAAAGACATGCACCTGGGGATAGGTTGATTGGCAACACTAAATTGGCCCTCGTGTGAGAATGTGAGTGTGAATGTTGTCTGTCTATCTGTGTTGGCCCTGTGATGAGGTGGCGACTTGTCCAGGGTGTACCCCGCCTTCCGCCCGATTGTAGCTGAGATAGGCTCCAGCGCCCCCCGCGACCCCGAAGGGAATAAGCCGTAGAAAATGGAAATGGAAAATGTGTCAACTACTTCTACCAGCAGCTACAGAATAGTAAACCTGGGCTATGGTAGGCCTATAAAGGGAAGTGCACTTTTTTTTTTAGAATTGTGTGCCTATTGTTCACAATCTTAATGAGAGACAAGAAGACAAAAGTTTTTTTTTTTTTTTTTTTGCATTATAATCAGAGGTGGGTAGAGTAGCCAGAAATTGTACTCAAGTAAAAGTACTGTTACTTTAGAGATGTATTACTCAGGTAAAAGTAAGGAGTAGTCACCCAAATATTTACTTGAGTAAAAGTAAAAAGTATGTTGTGGAAAAAACTACTCAAGTAACTGATGAGTAACTTGTTCGTTTAATGATGACGGCAACAAATAATGCACAAAAACATAAAAATAGCAATGAGCACATTCAGAGCCAGGGATATCTCTTAAGCAACTAAAACAATAATATATATTAAATAATAAAACATTAACATAAAAAAAATTAAGCCAAATTGAGCCACAATAACTTAACAGCACCATAAGCTCAGTAGGCAGAGATTACAAAGGAAAATAACAAGTTAGCCTTTACGCAAACCATTAACTGATAGGTGTGGGCTGCATGAATTGATTCACGTGGACCCCGACTTAAACAATTGTACGGAATATGTACTGAACTGTGCAATCTACTAATAAAAGTTTCAATCAATCAATCAATCACCTGAGAACACATTGTGCACTTCTGATTGGTGTTTCTATGCATGTGTGTGTGTGTGTGTGTGTGTGCGACTGTGCATGTGAGTGTGTCTTTGTCTTTCTGTCTATGACTTTTTGATTGATTGATTGAAACTTTTATTAGTAGATTGCACAGTTCAGTACATATTCCGTACAATTGACCACTAAATGGTAACACCCGAATAAGTTTTTCAACTTGTTTAAGTCGGGGGTCCACGTAATCAATTCATGGTAACATGAGGCTGCAATGCGTTAATAAATGTCCCCACACGATGTACATTTGACAGTGATTCATAGCAGGGAAGCTAACATCAGCCTACGGTGACAGCCAAAATATCTACTAACGTTACTTACCGCGATGTGCTTCCTCAAATTTGAAGTTGAGTTCATGTAAGCTTAAGCTTGTTGTTTGCCGCTGAAACTTTATGTGCGGTTAATCATGTGACCGCCTGGCTCTGTTTGATTGGTGAAACGGAGTCAAACGTCACCAGTGACTGTATTTGATTGGTGAAAACGCAGGCATGTGATAGATCCTACTTTTAAGGTCTGTCTGACAAACCAAAACAAACAAAGCGTACATGAACAGATCGATAAAAATCAGTAGCGAGCTGAATGTAGATAAATGGAGCGGAGTAAAAGTAGCGTTTTTTCTCTATAAATATACTCAAGTAAAAGTATGTTGCATTAAAACTACTCTTAGAAGTACAATTTATCCCAAACGTTACTCAAGTAGATTATAATTTGTAAAAATTGGCTTATTCTTGGTGGCTGGCAATGCAGCTAATGGGAGCAATCCATTATACCGCTAAATCACTTTAAAAATGCATCGAAAAACCGCCAACAATACTTCACTTACCTGTATAATAACCAAGCGGTAGCAACACTGTTATTGTAAGAGGGAACACTTAGGAACTCTTTTTCTAGCTTAGTAACACATCGTCTTGGGGCGGCATGCTAGGACATTAGCCGTAAGCTAGCTACGGAAAGAGCTAAGATAGCTTTTGCGTCAGAAGCTGAATGGCTTTTCAGTTTATAATGCTCAACACAATGCAATAGGACAGCAATCTGTACTGACTGAAAAACATGAACCATTATATTACAGTGTCTGTAAAGTATTAGCCCACATTGCATGGTTTGTTTGTACACAGCTAGCGGCAGCGTATGTACCGTATTTTTCGGACTATAAGTCGCAGTTTTTTTCATAGTTTGTGAAAGTTGCATAATGTTTTTTTTCCTTCTTTATTATGCATTTTCGGCAGGTGCGACTTATACTCCGGTGCGACTTATACTCCGAAAAATACGGTAGTTGTAATACGGGGAAGCATTGCGTAGTGGGTAGAGCGGCTGTGCCAGCAACCTGAGGGTTGTAGGTTCGCTCCCCGCCTCTTCAAATCACTGCCGTTGTGTCCTTGGGCAGAACACTTCACCCTTGCCCCCAGTGCCGCTCACACTGGTGAATGAATGATGAATGATAGGTGGTAGCTTACCACCACCAGGTGTGAAGCGCTTTGAGTGTCTAGAAAAGCGCTATATAAATCTAATCCATTATTATTATTAGAGATGTCCGATAAATGCTTTAAAATGTGATATCGGAAATTATCGGTATCGGTTTCAAAAAGTAAAATTCATGACTTTTTAAAAATGCCGCTGTACGGAGTGGTACACGGACATAGGGAGAAGTACAGAGCGCCAATTAACCTTAAAGGCACTGCCTTTGCGTGCCTGCCCAATCACATAATATCTACGGCTTTTCACACACACAAGTGAATGCCACGCATAATTGGTCAACAGCCATACAGGTCACACTGAGGGTGGCCGGATAAACAACTGTAACACTGTTACAAATATGCGCCACACTGTGAACCCACACCAAACAAGAATGACAAACACATTTCGGGAGAACATCCGCACCGTAACACAACATAAACACAACAGAACAAATACCCAGAACCCCTTGCAGCACTAACTCTTCCGGGACGCTACAAAATACACCGCCCCGCTACTCCCTGCCCCCCCCACATCAACCCCGCCCACCTCAACCTCCTCATGCTCTCTCAGGGAGAGCATATCCCAAATTCCAAGCTGCTGTTTTGAGTCATGTTAAAAAAAAAAAATGCACTTTGTGACTTCAATAATAAATATGGCAGTGCCATGTTGGCATTTTTTTTCCATAACTTGAGTTGATTTATTTTGGAAAACCTTGTTACATTGTTTAATGCATCCAGCGGGGAATCACAACAAAATTAGGCATAATAATGTGTTAATTCCACGACTGTATATATCGGTATCGGTTGATATCGGAATGGGTAATTAAGAGTTGGGGAATATTGGATATAGGCAAAAAAGCCATTATCGGACATCTCTAATTATTATTATTATTATCATTGTAATAACACGCATGACGAGCTGCATAAAACACACGCACACTTGATAGCACACACAAAGTTGATCTACTAAACTTGTGAAAAGTGGATTGCGTCTCTTTAGTAAGCAGAAAAAGGAGCGCAATCTATTTAGCAAGTCTGTCTTCTTTAATATGCAGAATATATGCTAATCATTAGAACGCCCACAATGTGAGGAGAAGATAATGATTCTGCACACGCAATGTCATTTATCATGAATAAAACTCAACTGCGAACGCTATTTTGGGTGTTTAAAGTTAAAGTTAAAGTACCAATGATTGTCACACACTAGAGATGCGCGGTTTGCGGGCACAACCGCGGATTATCCGCGGATCGGGCGGATGAAATAAAAAAAAAAAAAGATTTTATCCACGGGTCGGGTCGGGTCGGGCGGTTGAAATAAAAAAAAATTAGATTTTAAATAGATTCAGGCGGGTGGCAGTTAAACCAATTCGGAAATATATATACATAGTTAAATGTTGTTACCCACATACGAAAAACGAGCAGGCACCTGCAGCATATGCCACAACAGAAGAAAAAAAAGAAAAAGAGATGGACACTTTTACGGAGCGGAGAAGGGACGCCTCGCCGGGGTCCGGGACCGAGGCCCCTTCCCCCGAGAGGGCCCCACCGGGAGCCGTAGCTGAGGCGATCCGCGAGAAGGGCCCGACGCACGTCCAAGGTCACCACCGCGCCCACCGCACCGACACCCCGCCTCGTCCGCCTTCGCCGCGGCCGGCGTCACGCGCAGCAGGTAAGCAGCTTACCTGCCCGCCACCCCCGTGGCCGGGGGCTCGTAACAGGGGTCACTCCGCGCGCTCCGCCCGCGCAGCTTACCTTCCCGCCACCCCTGTTGCCGGGGGCGCGTAACAGGGGTCACTCCGCGCGCAGTGCGCTCACGAAAGGGGTGGGGCTCACCCTGGTTGATATAGACAGCAGGACGGTGGCCATGGAAGTTGGAACCCGCTAAGGAGTGTGTAACAACCCACCTGCCGAATCAACTAGCCATGAAAATGGATGGCGCTGGAGCGTTGGGCCCATACCTGGCCGTCGCCGGCAGCGAGACGCGCTTGGAGGTGCGCTCAGCGCGGCTCCCATATGATTGCGCACTGGTGTGCGTCTGGGTCGTGACAGCGTGGCACGCGAATGTCTGTGCTGCATTGGATCAGTCTCCTTTCTTTAACAGGCAAAAGCTTTTAACCTCACTAATGCCTTGCATCGTCTATATTAGATATATAACAACGGGCGGGTGCGGGCGGGTGCGGTTCTGATCAAATGTTAGAAACGGGTGGATGGCGGATGGTTGACGACTTTCTGATGCGGTTGCGGATGAAATAATTGCCTATCCGCGCATCTCTATCACACACACACTAGGTGTGGCGAAATTATTCTCTGCATTTGACCCATCACTCTTGATCCCCCCCTGGGAGGTGAGGTGAGCAGTGAGCAGCAGCGGTGGCCGCGCCTGGATATCATTTTTGGTGATTTAACCCCCAATTCCAACCCTTGATGCTGAGTGCCAAGCAGGGAGGTAATGGGTCCCATTTTTATAGTCTTTGGTATGACTCGGCCGGGGTTTGAACTCACAACCTACCGATCTCAGGGCGGACACTCTAACCACTAGGCCACTGAGTAGGTTCAGGTTATTTAGCACAAAAAGCATTGTGAGAAAGGAGGCGATTGTGCAAAAATTCCGTCATACACGTGCTTGTCAACATATATCGACTGTCATAAATAAAAATATCAGACATTTTGTCTATTCAGCAATATTGTTTTATAATTTTACATCTGCTGGATGACTTAAGGGGCCGATTAAGACAAATTCAACTGATGCGTTTGGGTGTGCTGTTATTTGGACGTTGTTTTTGTTCATATAGAACACATTGACATATCTCTGATGTGAAAAATTCTTCTTGCAATATGCATTTTCTTGTATTTTCCTCTTCACATTTGCAGTCTCCCAATAGCAAACCAAAAAAATATATATACCGTATATTGGCTTCAAAAGGACTGCTTCTAAAATGCCCCGAAAAGTGGTTTATGTCTGCTGCTTGTTTGAAAACATAGTTTATCTCAACATGAATGACAACATGAATGTGCAGTGAATGATCGAGTGTCTCCGTGGAGAAAGCCGCGTGTGGTACACGCCAAAACCAAAACCTTGTTTAAATAAGGCGGTCTGCACCACTTTTCAATTGCGATGTTAGTAGAGCACTCGCAACACGCCCACTAAAATTATATGCAATTTTATTTTGTTCGTGGTTTTTGGATCTTATTAGATCAGACCCTAGGGTGTTCTACCATGTGCTTAAGTGAAAAAAGCTGCACAATTGCGCTGATTCTCCCCCTCCACTTTTAAATCTGTCACTGTGCGGCTTCACTTAAGATGCCAACCTTGCCTTCTACGTATTCTCCCATCGACTTAAGTGCTTTTTCTCCTACGCGCTTCTGAGGCTGCAATAAGTCCAACGCCTCAGGAAGGTTAAACATTATATAGCGCTTGAAGTTTGGATACGGTGTACCCACACATTATAACATGATAAAAAGGACTGTCAAAAAACTATTCTGATCGTTTCAATGGAGACACATGGAAACATCCATTGAGTTGAGGACACAAGGACAATAATGCCACTCTGAATTAACTATCAAAAATCAAAATGCACAATGTTGTCTCTGGGTCTCACGGCATTTATTGCAATGATTTCAGCTGGACCGTGATCAATAAAATATGTGATTATTTAATAGAAAACACACATAAAGAAGGCATTTATCGATTGATTATATTGACTTTTTTTGACAGTTGATATCAAACTGACAGTTGTCACACTCCCCTTGGCAAGCAAACACACACAGCTGTCTAAGCCCATCCATCCATTTTCTACCGCTTGTCCCTTCAGGGTCGCGGGGGGTGCTGGAGCCTATCTCAGCTGCATTCGGGCAGAAGGCGGGGTACACCCTAGACAAGTCGCCACCTCATCGCAGGGCCAACACAGATAGACAACATTCACTGTCACATTTACACACGAGGGCCAATTCAATGTTGCCAATCAACCTGTTGGCACGTAAATAAAAACAGAATACAATGATTTGCAAATCCTTTTCAACTTATATTCAATTGAATAGACTGCAATAATGAGATATTTAATGTTCGAAGGGAGATTATTTTTGCAAATAATCATTAACTTAGAATTTAATGGCAGCAACACATTGCAAAGAAGTTGGCACAGGGGCATTTTTACCACTGTGTTACATGGCCTTTCCTTTTAACAACACTCAGTAAACATTCGGGAACTGAGGAGACCAGTTTTTGAAGCTTTTCAGGTGGAATTCTCTCCCATTCTTGCAGTCCGGGGTCTCCGTTGTGGTATTTTAGGCTTCATAATGCGCCACACATTTTCAATGGGAGACAGGTCTGGACTACAGGCAGGTCAGTCTAGTACCCGCACTCTTTTACTATGAAGTCACGCTGTTTTAACATGTGGCTTGGCATTGTCTTGCTGAAATAAGCAGGGGCGTCCATGATAACGTTGCTTGGCTGGCAACATATGTTTCTCCAAAACCTGTATGTACCTTTCAGCATTAATGGCGCCTTCACAGATTTGTAATTTACCCATGTCTTGGGCACTAATACACCCTCCATACCATCACAGATGCTGGCTTTTGAACTTTGCGCCTATAACAATCCGGATGGTTCTTTTCCTCTGTGTTCCGGAGGACATGACGTCCACAGTTTCCAAAAACAATTTGAAATGTGGACTCGTCAGACCACAGAACACTTTTCCACTTTGCATCTGACCATCTTAGATGAGCTTGGGCCCAGCAAAGCCGGCAAAATTTCTGGGTGTTGTTGATAAATGGCTTTCGCTTTGCATAACTTGCACTTACAGATGTAGTGACAAACTTTAGTTACTGACAGTGGTTTTCTGAAGTGTTCCTGAGCCCATGTGGTGATATCCTTTACACACTTTTTGATACAGTACCGCCTGATGGATAGACGGTCACAGGCATTCAATGTTGGTTTTCGGCCTTGCAGTGATTTCTCCAGATTCTCTGAACCTTTTGATGATATTATGGACCGTAGATTGGGAAATCCCTAAATTCCTTGCAACAGCTCGTTGAGAAATGTTGTTCTTAAACTGTTGGACAATTTTCTCACGCATTTGTTCACAAAGTGGTGACCCTCGCCCCATCCTTGTTTGTGAATGACTGAGCATTTCATGGAAGCTGATTTTATACCCAATCATGGCACCCACCTGTTCCCAATTAGCCTGTTCACCTGTGGAATGTTCCAAATAAGTGTTTGATGAGCATTCCTCAACCTTCCCAGTCTTTTTTGCCACTCGTGCCAGCTTTTTTGAAACATGTTGCAGGCATCAAATTCCAAATGTGGATTTGAAAATCATTGTATTTGTTTTTATTTACGATTTACACAACGTGCCAACTTCACTGGTTTTATACATCCAGCCAGAAGAAGGCACTGTTGCGTGTGCATACACGCGTTTCATCACAATGACGACACACGCACACATGACAAAGACTGCCTGGATAGATAGTGTTTCAATTATAAACTGATAATTGTTTGGGCGGATTTCAATGACATTCACGATAAAACTCCATGTTCCATGATTTCCACACAACCGAATAAGAAAGGCATCAAAGCACAGCCCGCCTTATGAAGTATTAGTCCAGACTTAGGCACTTGTCTCTCCTTTACACAGTGCGGGACTGTCCGTAAACTGAATGGGAGAATACGAATAAGGGAAACGTGAGTAAATTAAAACATTTAAGCACTAAGAAGATAATATGGCCCCAAAGGAATGACAACAAAGTGCAGACCAAGTATCCTTTTTTTAATCATTTTTGGTCAGGCCCAGAGTACCCAACCCCACAAGTGAACACAGCACAAGTTAGATTTTCTCCCTCTGTCCGTCCCACAGTGTTGTGCGTGTTCATAATGAGCTTTTCTGCTGCTGATCCAGGTCCACCTTCTGGCATTTCCGCCATAGTTTTTTTTTTGCGTTTGATCACAAACAACCCTTCCCAGTGGAATCACTTTGTATTCTCCAGGCAAACAAGCCTCAGGAAGGCCGGATGATCGATTGGCCAACACTCTAGTGGTTTGCAAATGTATGCGATTCAAATGAAGGCGAGCGCCCCACAGCTGATGTGAGATAATGATTTATTTCTAGAGGCACATTGACTTCAGATAACTACCCATTTCTTGCCTTTTCCGTAACATTACCTATTGTTGTTTTCTGCTTAATGTGTCGCTATAGTATATGTAGCATTGGTGGCTGTATACATGTTTGAATGCTTGGAGTACAACTCTGGACAGACAACATCTAAATGTCCTCCAATAAGCACACACGGTTGGTCTTTCCATGTATTTTAGTGAAGTCATTTGCAGAAAGTAAACATGGTAGGCTATAGGCTACTAGGAGCTAGCAGCTACACAACAGCTAAGCACAGAAAAATACACAAGCTAGACATACATAATTAATGTCCATAATTGAACAACATTGCTGTCAAAAACATTTGTCTATACAAACACATATCAAATAATCATCATTACATGTTACTTAGAGCACACGCGTTGAACACGAGGCCCAGGTGCCAGATCTGGCCCCCACGTCATTGAATGTGGTTCGCCACATCATTGAATGTGGTTCACCATGTTACTCAATGTGGTTCACCACATCATTTAATGTTGATCGCCACGCCATTTAATGTGGCCCGCCACATCATTCAATGTGGTACGCCATGCCATTCAATGTGGTTCACAATATCATTGAATGTTGATCGCCTCACCATATAATGTGACTCGCCACATCATTTAATGAGGCCCACCACCACATCATTCAATGTGGTCTGCCACGTCACTCAATGTGGTTCACCACATCATTTAATGTTGATCGCCACGCCATATAATGTTACCCGCCACGTCATTTAATGTGGCCCACCACCACATGATTTAATGTGGTCCGTTACGTCAGTTAAGTGGCCCACCATCACATGATTTAATGTGGTCCGCCACATCACTCAATGTGGTTCACCGCATCATTTAATGTTGATCGCCACGCCATATAATGTAACCCACCACGTCATTTAAGGTGTCACACCACCACATTAATTAATGTGGTCCGCCACGTCATTTAAGTGGCCCTCCAACACATGATTTAATGTGGTCCGCCACATCACACAATGTGGTTCACCACATCATTTAATGTTGATCGCACGCCAAATAATCTTACCCACCATGTCATTTATTGTGGCCCACCACCACATGAATGAATGTGGTCCGTCACGTCATTTAAGTGGCCCACCACCTATTGATTTAATGTGGTCCGCCACATCACTCAATGTGGTTCACCACATAATTTAATGTTGATCGCCACGCCATATAATCTTACCACCATGTCAATTATTGTGGCCCACCACCACTTGAATTAATGTGGTCTGCCACATCATTTAAATGGCCCACCACCACATGATTTAACGTGGTCCGCCACATTACTCAATGTGCTTCACCACATTACTCAATGTGGTTCACCACATCATTTAATGTTGATCGCCACGCCATATAATGTTACCCGCCACATCATTTAAAGTGGCCCACCACCACATGATTTAAAGTGGTCCGCCACATCACTCAATGTGGTTCACCACATCATTTAATGTTGATCGCCACGCCATATAATGTAACCCACCACGTCATTTAAGGTGTCCCACCACCACATTAATTAATGTGGTCCGCCACATCATTTAAGTGGCCCTCCACCACATGATTTAATGTGGTCCGCCACATCACACAATGTGGTTCACCACATCATTTAATGTTGATCGCCACGCCATATAATGTTACCCGCCATGTCATTTATCGTGGCCCATCACCACGTCATTAAAAGTGGCCCACCACCACATGATTTAAGGTGGTCCGCCACATCATTTAAATGGCCCACCACCACATGATTTAATGTGGTCCGCCACATCACTCAATGTGGTTCACCACATCATTTAATGTTGATCACCACGCCATATAACGTGGTCTGCCACATAATTTATTGTGGCCCACCACCACATCATTTAATTGGTCCGCCACGTCACTACATGTGGTTCACCACATCATTTAATGTTGATCGCCACGCCATATAATGTGACTCGCCACGTCATTTATTGTGGCCCACCACCACATCATTCAATGTGGTCCGCCACGTCACTCAATGTGTTTCACCACATCATTCAATGTTGATTGCCATGCCATTTAACGTGGTCTGCCACATCATTTAAGGTGGCTCACCACCATATCATTTAATGTGGTCTGTCACATCATTCAATGTGGTACGCCACGTCACTCAATGTGGTTCACCACATCATTTAATGTTGATCGCCACGCCACATAATGTGACCCGCCACATCATTTAATGAGGCCCACCACCACATCATTCAATGTGGTCCGCCACGTCACTCAATGTGGTTCACCACATCATTTAATGTTGATCGCATCGCCATAAAATGTTACCCGCCACATCATTTATTGTAGCCCACCACCACATAATTTATTGTGGCCCACCACCACATGATTTAATGTGGTCCGCCACATCACTCAATGTGGTTCACCACATCATTTAATGTTGATCACCACGCCATATAACGTGGTCTGCCACATAATTTATTGTGGCCCACCACCACATCATTTAATTGGTCCGCCACGTCACTAAATGTGGTTCACAACATCATTTAATATTGATCGCCACACCATATAATGTGACCCGCCACATCATTTAATGGGCCCACCACCACATCATTCAATGTGGTCCGCCACGTCATTTAATGTTGATCGCCACCCCATGTAATGTTACCTGCTACGTCATTTATTTTCGCCCACCACCACGTCATTTGAGGAGGCCCACCACCACATCATTCAATGTGGTCCGCCACGTCACTCAATGTGGTTCACCACATCATTTAATGTTGATCGCCACGCCATAAAATGTTACCCGCCACATCATTTATTGTAGCCCACCACCACATGATTTAATGTGGTCCGCCACATCACTCAATGTGGTTCACCACATCATTTAATGTTGATCACCACGCCATATAACGTGGTCTGCCACATAATTTATTGTGGCCCACCACCACATCATTTAATTGGTCCGCCACGTCACTAAATGTGGTTCACAACATCATTTAATATTGATCGCCACACCATATAATGTGACCCGCCACATCATTTAATGAGGCCCACCACCACATCATTCAATGTGGTCCGCCACGTCACTCAATGTGGTTCACCACATCATTTAATGTTAATCGCCACGCCATAAAATGTTACCCGCTACGTCATTTATTGTGGCCCACCACCACATCATTTAAGGAGGCCCACCACCACATCATTCAATGTGGTCCGCCACGTCACTCAATGTGGTTCACCACATCATTTAATGTTGATCGCCACGCCATAAAATGTTACCCGCCACATCATTTATTGTAGCCCACCACCACATGATTTAATGTGGTCCGCCACATCACTCAATGTGGTTCACCACATCATTTAATGTTGATCACCACGCCATATAACGTGGTCTGCCACATAATTTATTGTGGCCCACCACCACATCATTTAATTGGTCCGCCACGTCACTAAATGTGGTTCACAACATCATTTAATATTGATCGCCACACCATATAATGTGACCCGCCACATCATTTAAGGAGGCCCACCACCACATCATTCAATGTGGTCCGCCACGTCACTCAATGTGGTTCACCACATCATTTAATGTTAATCGCCACGCCATAAAATGTTACCCGCTACGTCATTTAAGGTGGCCCACCACCACATCATTTAAGGAGGCCCACCACCACATCATTCAATGTGGTCCGCCACGTCACTCAATGTGGTTCACCACATCATTTAATGTTGATCGCCACGCAATGTAATGTTACCCGCCACGTCATTTATTGTAGCCCACCACCACATAATTTATTTTGGCCCACCACCACATCATTTAAGGAGGCCCACCACCACATCATTCAATGTGGTCCGCCACGTCACTCAATGTGGTTCACCACATCATTTAATGTTAATCGCCACGCCATAAAATGTTACCCGCTACGTCATTTATTGTGGCCCACCACCACGTCATTTAAGGAGGCCCACCACCACGTCATTTAATTAGGCCCACCACCACATCATTCAATGTGGTCCGCCACGTCACTCAATGTGGTTCACCACATCATTTAATGTTGATTGCCACGCCATATAACGTGGTCTGCCACATAATTTATTGTGGCCCACCACCATATCATTTAATGTGGTCTGCCACATCATTCAATGTGGTACGCCAAGTCACTCAATGTGGTTCACCACATCATTTAATGTTGATCGCCACGCCACATAATGTGACCCGCCACATCATTTAATGAGGCCCACCACCACATCATTCAACGTGGTCCGCCACGTCACTCAATGTGGTTCACCACATCATTTAATGTTGATCGCCACGCAATGTAATGTTACCCGCCACGTCATTTATTGTAGCCCACCACCACATAATTTATTTTGGCCCACCACCACATCCTTCAATGTGGTCTGCCACGTCACTCAATGTGGTTCACCACATCATTTAATGTTGATCGCCACGCCATATAATGTTACCCGCCACATCATTTATCGTGGCCCGCCACGTCACTCAATGTGGTTCACCACATCACTTAATGTGGCCCACCACCATATCATTTAATGTGGTCCGCCACGTCACTCAATGTGGTTCACCACAGCATTTAATGTTGATCGCCACGCCCTATAATGTGACCCGCCACACCATTTAATGAGGCCCACCACCACATCATTCAATGTGGTCCGCCACACCATTTAATGAGGCCCACCACCACATCATTCAATGTGGTCCGCCACGTCACTCAATGTGGTTCACCACATCATTTAATGTTAATCGCCACGCCATAAAATGTTACCCGCTACGTCATTTATTGTGGCCCACCACCACATCATTTAAGGAGGCCCACCACCACATCATTCAATGTGGTCCGCCACGTCACTCAATGTGGTTCACCACATCATTTAATGTTGATCGCCACGCCATTTAATGTTACCCGCTACGTCATTTATTGTGGCCCACCACCACGTCATTTAAGGAGGCCCACCACCACGTCATTTAATTAGGCCCACCACATCATTTAATGTTGATCGCCACGCCATATAATGTGACCCGCCACGTCATTTAACTGGCCCAACACCACATGATTTAATGTGGTCCGCCACGTCATTTAAGTGGCCCAACACCACATAATTTTAATGTGGTCTGCTACATCACTCAATGTGGTTCACCACATCATTTAATGTTAATCGCCACGCCATAAAATGTTACCCGCTACGTCATTTATTGTGGCCCACCACCACATCATTTAAGGAGGCCCACCACCACATCATTCAATGTGGTCCGCCACGTCACTCAATGTGGTTCACCACATCATTTAATGTTGATCGCCACGCCATTTAATGTTACCCGCTACGTCATTTATTGTGGCCCACCACCACGTCATTTAAGGAGGCCCACCACCACGTCATTTAATTAGGCCCACCACATCATTTAATGTTGATCGCCACGCCATATAATGTGACCCGCCACGTCATTTAACTGGCCCAACACCACATGATTTAATGTGGTCCGCCACGTCATTTAAGTGGCCCAACACCACATAATTTTAATGTGGTCTGCTACATCACTCAATGTGGTTCACCACATCATTTAATGTTGATCGCCACGCCACACCTGAGGGCAGCCATAATTGCGATGTGGCCTTCAATAAAAACGAGTTTGACACCCCTCACTTAGAGATACAAAGTCTACAAGGCAGAAGCGTATTAAAAAGTATCCAATAACGAACATCACTCAACTTACTGCTCCCTGAGCTTAACCTAATGAATTATTGTGACTACTAGGTGTTTCTAAAAAAAACAAATGTCCGCTCTACTTAAATCTAAAGACAGTCATGAGGTTAATAATAAATAAGTTAGTGTTTTATTGTATAAAACATAGGCTGGTAACATTACTCACCTTTTTTTCTGGTGTTACTACAGTGAAAGGGGGATTGATATGTCACAATTTACCCGACACATGAAATGTGACAAATTGGGAGGTAGCAGTAGAGTGTAGAATATCTTAATGTTTTTTTCTGGTAATTCCTACTTTGACGACAGTGTCAATTGCAATGTAGCATGGTGCTTTCAATCATTTTAAGCAGACTGCATTACAAAATCCCTTCCCTACTATGCATTAGAGATAAGTAGGCCTGGGCCGATATTCGATAAGTCAATTAATGGATGATAAAGGAAAATTACTCTGTAAGTTTTCCAGCGTCGATAAATCGGAATGGAAAAAAAACACATTACTGTTGAAACAACTGAGCTACAGTATTTATATTCAATCAATCAATCAAAGTTTATTTATATAGCCCTGAATCACATGTGTCTCAAAGGGCTGCACAAGCCACAACGACATCCTCGGCTCAGATCCCACATCAGGG
This sequence comes from Nerophis lumbriciformis, assembly GCF_033978685.3. Lineage (NCBI taxonomy): Eukaryota > Metazoa > Chordata > Actinopteri > Syngnathiformes > Syngnathidae > Nerophis > Nerophis lumbriciformis. The sequence continues at coordinate 17,374,158 of NC_084564.2, read as the reverse complement.
CAAGGAAAAACTCAACCCATATTAAACATAAAGGACGTGCTGTTTTTGCACAGAGCGATCGATAAACTCAACAGTGTCAAGTTGAAACAGGCGGACACACATAAGGTCCGTTCAACAGGAAGTGACCTCACGTGACGCATAAACCGGAAGTGAAACAACCTGATCACAATTTACAATGCAAGATAAACATATTTAAACTAAAAACTACAAATAGTTAGGTGTGGAGGTTGGCCTCCTGTGGGTTCTTCTGACACAAATATCCTTCGTGAGCCCGGTAGTCTGAGGTAACACGTATTTTTATTTTCATAAGCAGTGTGGTTTTGCTTTCCAGCAAAATGTCTCTTGCTCTCATGCCTCTGCTCACCAGCAACTCCCAGAAACGTCTCTCGTTCCGACTGCTGCTAATAAGGGTGACAGGTGATTAGATAACAAGCCCCAGCTGGGCAATCTACTCACCTGCCACTGACTTCGAGGCCGGTCCTTACACACCCCGCCCCGCGGCAGGCCCGCAGACCACGCCCCCCTCCACATTAGGCTTTTATAAAGCCAGAACAATATTTAATGTTTACTGTGCCAAGAAAGTACATTTTGTCTATTTATTTTAGTTATTTAAAAAAAATACAACTTGATTAAAATATTTTAGTGTGTGTATAAGTACTTTTTGAGTACATTCAACAACAGCATGGTAATAATGATAACTTTGGTCACAATAACTTTATTTAGCCATTTTGTTTATTGTTTTGGTTGTGTATATTTGAGGTTCCCCACCTCGTTCATTACAGAGACAGAACCTACTTTATTGTTTTTGGTTGTAATTATTAAAGTGCAAAATTTTGCTTTGAGACTAAGTATGTTTTATTTTTATTATTTGTTTGTTTTATTTAACTTGGTATTTAAAAGTTTACATTTCAATCACAATGTTAAAATATACGAGAAATACAAGTTTGGAATGGTATATTTTCCATTATTATGTATTGTCACTACATTAGTGGAGAATTTGGTCTCCAAAAAATAATGTGCATTTCAATTAGAGATGTCCGATAATGGCTTTTTCGCCGATATCCGATATTCCGATATTGTCCAACTGTTAATTGCCGATTCCGATATCAACCGATACCGATAAATACAGTCTTGGAATTAACACATTATTATGCCTAATTTTGTTGTGATGCCCCACTGGATGCATTAAACAATGTAACAATGTTTTCCAAAATAAATCAACTCAAGTTATGGAAAAAAATACCAACATGGCACTGCAATATTTATTATTGAAGTCACAAAGTGCATTTTTTTTTTTTAACATGCCTCAAAACAGCAGCTTGGAATTTGGGACATGCTCTCCCTGAGAGAGCATGACAAGGTTGAGGTGGGCGGAGTTGGGTGGCGGGGTTGATGTGGGGGGGTAGGGAGTAGCGGGTTGTGTATTTTGTAGCGTCCCAGAAGAGTTAGTGCTGCAAAGGTTCTGGGTATTTGTTCTGTTGTGTTTATGTTGCGTTACGGTGCAGATGTTCTCCCGAAATGTGTTTGTCATTCTTGTTTGGTGTGGGTTCACAGTGTGGCGCATATTTGTAACAGTGTTAAAGTTGTTTATACCGCCACCCTCAGTGTGACCTGTATTGCCATTGACCAAGTATGCTTTGCATTTACTTGTGTGTGTGAAAAAACGTAGATATTATGTGATTGGGCCGGCATGCGAAGGCGGTGCCTTTAAGGTTTATTGGCGCTCTGTACTTCTCCCTACGTCCGTGTACACAGCGGCGTATTAAAAAGTCATCAATTTTACTTTTTGAAACCGATACCGATAATTTCCGATGTTACATTTTAAAGCATTTATCGGCCGATAATATCGGCAGCCCAATATTATCGGACATCTCTAATTTCAATATATCCTCAAGCAAAATTTGTTATGGACCCAGGCCTGGAGATAAGTATTGGCAGCAGGTGGCAATTTGCAGTCGAAGCGGGAATTTTTGTCCATTCTTCCAGACGAACGTTCGTGTGGTCAGGTAGCCATCTTGGCTCCTGTTAGTCCCACACCTATTTCCAGCACTTTAAAGTCAAAACCACACATTTCACGGCTCAGACTTTTGCTGCGTTTCATAACCCCCGTCCCCCTCCCCCATTTATGCTTCTTCTCTGCTCGTGAAGTCTGTTGACTCGAGATTTACGATATCGCTTTGCAATCAGGACAGCTCGAAAGTGTGATTGCACGTTTGTGGCGGCGGCTTCTTGACAAGCAACATTTCTCTTTCTGGCGTTTATCCACATTTTCAGCCTCTCCCGCTCTGCGCTTTGACAGTGATTTGTGTGGGCGCCCACTGTGACAAAAGCTGAGAGGATGGAAATGCAGTCAGACTTTGTTTTTTCTTTCTCCTATGAAAGTGCTTGATTTTATAGTCAGACATCAATAGTGGCAGTCTTTGTTAAAACTAACACTGAGTTAGGAGACAACTTTGTATCATAAAAGACTTCTTTCTTGGCACTTAATTGGATATTACATGGGAGTCAGTTATGCTCAATTTATTCTTAGCTTAATGCCCTTTTGTTTTACTTTTGGTGAGTTACCTCCTGCGTCTACGAGACTGCCATCTTAATAACATCATTAGGGTTAGCCTCTATTACAAGTGAGTAATGTTACGTTGCTTTGCTGCACTCTGCTAATGCCCGCCGTTAGGAAAGAACACACCATTTTAATTCTGCAGACGGCAGCGCTGGGTGTAATTGAGATGTTATAGTGTTTTGAGAAACGAGAGGGCCGCCGCCGAGGCGAGAGCGCTAGCTGTTGAAAACAGTTATTAAATTGAGTGTCTTATATCGAGTGCACGCGACTATTTGTCTGAAGGGCCGGTGACCTTGATCAGCTCGGCCAGCGGTCGCTGTGTGTAGCTCTTCAACCAAATTGTGGCTGGGAGAGGAGCATGCCAATTGTAAAGTGTTGGTTTGCGTTGTGATTACACACAAGTGATATCCTCAAGGAAAATGTTCGAGCTAAACTCCTGTCTGGTGAGAGCCGTTTTTGGTTTGCAATACAAAACTGCAGAGTGGTGCCTGTCAGGAAGAATATTTAGAAACTGTGAAGAATGTGTGTGTATATATCAGTGACGTGCAGTCACTAGAGGGGCCTCACCTGCCATCATAGAAAGAAAAAAAATGTAAAAAGAAAAAAAATAAATTAAATTGTTATATGTATACAGTGATTATACTATAAAGTTATTTTCCATTTAACTTCACCAGTTTTAGATTATTTGTATTCAAAATCGCTGAATTTTCACATTTGCCGTTCAAATACTGAGAAGAGACGGTGCGGTGAACAGCAGCCAGTTGAGGCACGTCACTCAGTGCCTCAACATGGATTCCGGACTCGGCTAACTGCTGGCCTGCTGTGCAGTGAGACTGTATTGCTATATGAACTATATTATACATTTCCATAGTTTAGTTAGCTGAGGTATATAATGTACAGTGTATTTTGTCAACAACTATATGTGTGTAACGTATTTCTTGTGCTGAGCGATCATAAAACGGCTGCAAAAGACGCACTGGCTGAGGCTCCAGCAGCCCCGCCTCCTGCACCCCCGCCGTAGAATTGTTATATCAACTAAAGCCCACACTTAAACTTTCCACGTGCAAGATTGAATCTATTTAAAAAAGTTATTTCATAAGAAGCCAAAAAGTGCAAAAACAATAATGTTCGTGTTGGAGGAGTTGTGAATGACTGCGGGGCCACAACATTAGGTACACCTGCAGACTACAGGTGTATCTAATTCACAACTCCTCCAACATGAACATTATTGTTTTTGCACTTTTTGGCTTCTTATTAAATAACTTTTGTAACCTATTTTTATGGGCTTTCCTATTTGTGATGTTAAGTTCCTGTTATGCGCTGTTATACAGTATATGCCTTGAGCTCTTATTTTGAAGGCGCCAAGAGTGGAAGTGATGACATGTTGTAGTGGAGCGTAGGTTTTTCAAAGAAGGTAAATAAAGTGGTCCTCGTGTAAACTGGAGCCTCCGTGTTTGTTATTTTGTAGTTTCATACAGTATAGGCGACATTTATAAACCCTCGGTTACACTTTTTTAAATAGATTCAATCTTGCACGTGGAAAGTTTAAGTGAGGGCTTTAGTTGATATAACACACCCATTAATCCAGCACAACAGCGGCGAATTGACTTTATTTATAAGTCAAGGTAAGACCATAATAACGTTTTTTTTTATTAAATGTGCTTTTTTGTGTGCTACAGTTTGTATGTGTAAAGTTAAAGTTAAGTTAAAGTAGCAATGATTGTCACACACACACACTAGGTGTGGTGAAATGTGTCCTCTGCATTTGACCCATCCCTTGATCACCCCCTGGGAGGTGAGGGGAGCAGTGGGCAGCAGCGGCGCCGCGCCCGGGAAAAATATTTGGTGATTTAACCACCAATTCCAACCCTTGATGCTGAGTGCCAAGCAGGGAAGAATGCTGGTATGAGCTTTTAAACATAACCCGTTAACTGCTGCCAATCAAATGGTGAATAAGATACTCTTTAGGGTTCATATGTTTGTAAATCTGACTGTGATGAAGTCAGTGCCTCACCAGTCATGAACCTCACCGCACGTCACTGATATATATATATATATATATATATATATATAAATATATATATATATATATATATATATATATATATATATATATATATATATATATTACCGTTCAAAAGTTTGGGGTCACCCAAACAATTTTGTGTTTTCCATGAAAAGTAACACTTATTCACCACCATACGTTGTGAAATGAATAGAAAATAGAGTCAAGACATTGACAAGGTTAGAAATAATGATTTGTATTTGAAATAAGATTTTTTTTTACATCAAACTTTGCTTTCGTCAAAGAATCCTCCATTTGCAGTAATTACAGCATTGCAGTCCTTTGGCATTCTAGCTGTTAATTTGTTGAGGTAATCTGGAGAAATTGCACCCCACGCTTCTAGAAGGAGCTCCCACAAGTTGGTCTGGTTGGATGGGCACTTCTTGCGTACCATACGGTCAAGCTGCTCCCACAACAGCTCAATGGGGTTCAGATCTGGTGACTGTGCTGGCCACTCCATTACCGATAGAATACCAGCTGCCTGCTTCTTCTCTAAATAGTTCTTGCACAATTTGAAGGTGTGTTTTGGGTCATTGTCCTGTTGTAGGATGAAATTGGCTCCAATCAAGCGCTGTCCACTGGGTATGGCATGGCGTTGCAAAATGGAGTGATAGCCTTCCTTATTCAGAATCCCTTTTACCCTGTACAAATCTCCCACCTTACCAGCACCAAAGCAACCCCAGACCATCACATTACCTCCACCATGCTTAACAGATGGCATCAGGCATTCTTCCAGCATCTTTTCAGTTGTTCTGCGTCTCACAAACGTTCTTCTTTGTGATCCAAACACCTCAAACTTGGACAACACTTTTTTCCCAGTCTTCCTCTGTCCAATGTCTGTGTTCTTTTGACCATCTTAATCTTTTTATTTTATTGGCCAGTCTCAGATATGGCTTTTTCTTTGCCACTCTGCCATGAAGCCCAGAATCCCGCAGCCGCCTCTTCACTGTAGATGTTGACACTGGTGTTTTGCGGGTACTATTTAATGAAGATGCCAGTTGGGGACCTGTGAGGCGTCTGTTTCTCAAACTAGAGACTCTAGTGTACTTATCTTCTTGCTCAGTTGTGCAACGCGGCCTCCCACTTCTTTTTCTACTCTGGTTAGAGCCTGTTTGTGCTGTCCTCTGAAGGGAGTAGTACACACCGTTGTAGGAAATCTTCAATTTCTTAGCAATGTCTCGCATGGAATAGCCTTTTTTAAGAACAAGAATAGACTGTCTAGTTTCAGATGAAAGTTCTCTTTTTCTGGCTATTTTGAGCGTTTAATTGACCCCACAAATGTGATGCTCCAGAAACTCAATCTGCTCAAAGGAAGGTCAGTTTTGTAGCTTCTGTAACGAGCTAAACTGTTTTCAGATGTGTGAACATGATTGCACAAGGGTTTTCTAATCATCAATTAGCCTTCTGAGCCAATGAGCAAACACATTGTACCATTAGAACACTGGAGTGATAGTTGCTGGAAATGGGCCTCTATACACCTATGTAGATATTGCACCAAAAACCAGACATTTGCAGCTAGAATAGTCATTTACCACATTAGCAATGTATAGAGTGTATTTCTTTAAAGTTAAAACTAGTTTAAAGTTATCTTCATTGAAAAGTACAGTGCTTTTCCTTCAAAAATAAGGACATTTCAATGTGACCCCAAACATTTGAACGGTAGTATATATATATATATATATATATATATATATATATATATATATATATATATATATATATATATATATATATATATGAGTTATTTATTTCTATTCATAGTCATAATTGAAAACAGCTAGTGTTTTTCCATTTGTTCTCTTTCTATTTGTCCGCAAGTAAACTGTGTGTTAACCTTGATGACTTGGAATGTAGGACTCGAGTACTCCCTTATATCTTATCTTTAGTTGAACAATGAGCCTATATGTCCCATCTGGGGAGGCTGGGGGCTGTTTGCAGATTCAAGAAGTAGTCTCTTCCGTATGAGTGTTAGAACAACTTGGGAAGCCGGTATGAATGTAATAGCCGAGGTTGTTCTCCTGAAATTTCAGTAAAACTTGGGATTGACCAATAACTTAAATTCCCTTGGAGGAAGAACTGGTCAGACCCAACAAAACCCATATAAATGGAAATAATAGAAATAAGAACAATCCGTTCCAGGGTCAGATATAATATGCCCGTTGCTACACTACGTTGCAGGAAGTTTCAAATCTGGTACTATGGCGAAATGGACTAAAATCTACAAACCCCGTTTCCATATGAGTTGGGGAATTGTGTTAGATGTAAATATAAACGGAATACAATGATTTGCAAATCGTTTTCAACCCATATTCAATTGAATGCACTACAAAGACAACATATTTGATGTTCAAACTCATAAACTTAATTTTTTTTTTTTGCAAATGATAATTAACTTAGAATTTCATGGCTGCAACACGTGCCAAAGTAGTTGGGAAAGGGCATGTTCACCACTGTGTTACATGGCCTTTCCTTTTAACAACACTCAGTAAACGTTTGGGAACTGAGGAGACACATTTTTAAAACTTCTCAGGTGGAATTCTTTCCCATTCTTGCTTGATGTACAGCTTAAGTTGTTCAACAGTCCGGGGGTCTCCGTTGTGGTATTTTAGGCTTCATAATGCACCACACATTTTCAATGGGAGACAGGTCTGGACTACAGGCAGGCCAGTCGAGTACCCACACTCTTTTACTATGTAACACGTGGCTTGGCATCTTGCTGAAATAAGCAGGGGCGTCCATGGTAACGTTGCTTGGATGGCAACATATGTTGCTCCAAAACCTGTATGTACCTTTCAGCAGATGTGTAAGTTACCCATGTCTTGGGCACTAATACACCCCCATACCATCACAGATGCTGGCTTTTCAACTTTGCGCCTATATCAATCCGGATGGTTCTTTTCCTCTTTGGTCCGGAGGACACGACGTCCACAGTTTCCAAAAATAATTTGAAATGTGGACTCGTCAGACCACAGAACACTTTTCTACTTTGTATCAGTACATCTTAGATGAGCTCAGGCCCAGCGAAGCCGACGGCGTTTCTGGGTGTTGTTGATAAACGGTTTTCGCCTTGCATGGGAGAGTTTTAACTTGCACTTACAGATGTAGCGACCAACTGTAGTTACTGACAGTGGGTTTCTGAAGTGTTCCTGAGCCAATGTGGTGATATCCTTTACACACTGATGTCGCTTGTTGATGCAGTACAGCCTGAGGGATCGAAGGTCACGGGCTTAGCTGCTTATGTGCAGTGATTTCTCCAGATTCTCTGAACCCTTTGATGATATTACGGACCGTAGATGGTGAAATCCCTAAATTCCTTGCAATAGCTGGTTGAGAAAGGTTTTTCTTAAACTGTTCAACAATTTGCTCACGCATTTGTTGACAAAGTGGTGACCCTCGCCCCATCCTTGTTTGTGAGCATTTCATGGAATCTACTTTTATACCCAATCATGGCACCCACCTGTTCCCAATTTGCCTGTTCACCTGTGGGATGTTCCAAATAAGTGTTTGATGAGCATTCCTCAACTTTATCAGTATTTATCGCCACCTTTCCCAACTTCTTTGTCACGTGTTGCTGGCATCAAATTCTAAAGTTAATGATTATTTGCAAAAAAAAAAAAAAGTTTATCAGTTTGAACATCAAATATGTTGTCTTTGTAGCATATTCAATTGAATATGGGTTGACAATGATTTGCAAATCATTGTATTCCGTTTATATTTACATCTAACACAATTTCCCAACTCATATGGAAACGGGGTTTGTATATCGCAATATATATTGCAGCCTACTAGTGGTGTGCTGTCAGGGCCAGCAAGGCCTTCTCTGCTGGCCTAACATAACCAGAAGTCATGATCATAATTAAAGATATTTTTTAATTTACTTTCCCAAAATATCCAAAAGCATTCATATTCTCTTCATGTCATATTATGCTCCTTTCAGTGCTGTTGTTTTTAGGTTAGAGTTTGTATCCAATCAGAATTCAGCTAGCTTTTGTTGCCATGCTGTACCAAATCTGCCAGAGGCCTTCAGAATCAACAATGCGGGCGTCCGTGCACTGTAAGTGAATGGGCGCATACAGTTGATAGATAATTGCGATAGCCAATCGGATCACGAGTTGTTGTCAGTAAGGCCTTCTAGCTGGCCTCACGTAGAACGTGACATTTGCGCGTCCTGTGATTGGATACTCATCGGGACCGTTAGAACACATAGAGTTGATAGACAGTTGCAATAGCCAATATAGGTAGCCTGACGTTAACGAGACTGTGATTGGATACTCACTGAGTATCCAATCACAAGTTGCAATTTAGCAGAAAGCAAAAAATGTTGCGCCGTAACCCACAAAGAAGGAGAACAAAACGTTGATTATGTGGCAGATATATATTTGCAAGGCCATTTTGAAGAAGGATATTTAAAGAGAAACTTCATCTTGTGAGACGATGTCGGCCAACCCCGGAAGCTAGCTCAGCTGTTCCGGCGATGAAATGGGGAAATGCTCGCCAGTTCCACTCGAATCAACCGACTACGAGCGGTACCACTGGCTTATACGGCGTCGAATGGGTCCTACAATTAAAGTTAAAGTTAAAGTACCCATGATTGTCACACACACACTAGGTGTGGCGATATGATTCTCTGCATTTGACCCATCACCCTTGATTACCCCCCTGCGAGGTGAGGGGAGCAGTGAGCAGCAGCGGTGGCCACGCCCGGGAATCATTTTTGGTGATTTAACCCCCAATTCCAACCCTTAATGCAGAGTGCCAAGCAGGGAGGTAATGGGTCCCATTTTATAGTCTTTGGTATGACTTGGCCGGACCAACGCGTACACTCTAACCACTAGATTGTGAGTTCAAATATTTTATTTCATCAATTTTTCACGTTTAATATGTTTTTTGCCATTTTAATATTGACTGTACCACATAAGATATGTTTTAATTGCTGTTGCGGGTTTATTGATTTTTAAATGCGCCAGAAAATAACCAGTTTTGTACACTGTTGAGGTGTTTCAATGGGGAGTAGTGTGTAAATGTATTTCTGTTTAGTATTTCGCCAGCAATGGTCATGTGGTGACATAAATTATGGTATTTTGAGAGGTAATCTTTGAAGTCGGATATCACTGAAGGCCTAGTTGGGAAACGCACGGCCCGCCACTGGATAATGGTATATGTCACGGTATAATATTTGGTTTGTACTTATAATAGAGACATTTCAAAAAGGGTTATTAGAAACAAGCAGACAAATATCAACAATATCGATTCTGATGCTATAATGATTATATTGATGTTTAAAATATTTAGTAATTTTTATAAATGTTTACAAACCCAGGAAATAAGTCCCTGGTCACAGGAGCGCTTTAGGGGAAAAAATAAGAATTTAAATTATAGCTTATAGTAGGAATTAATTTAAATATTTAAAGGTGCCATATGTAATAATTTCATGTCAAGTCATCATTAAACGGCCCTGATATGTCAAAGTGCATTAATAAATCATGTTGTTTTCGAATGCCTGTATAACTGATAACAGTAGTTCAGCTGGGATGTGCTCATTTCAAAAAGTAGATTTACAGCCCCGAAATATTGTTATTGTTTTCATTTCGATGCCCTGCCCTCCACAGTTTGACCAATTAGAAAGTCTGTGAGTGTGTCACATCCAGGTTGCCAGTTTTGCACCGCCCTCTTCGTCGAGCTACTGCCACTGGTAAAGTTACTAAACATGTCAGGAGGGGACTACAACATTTTGACCATGATTGCAGTAGATTGCAGTCTTTTCTGCTCTAAGTTAATTATTATTTGCAAAAAAAAAAAAAAAAGTTTATGAGTTTGAACATCAAATATCTTGTCTTTGTAGTGCATTCATTTGAATATGGGTTGAAAAGGATTTGCAAATCATTGTATTCCGTTTATATTTACATCTAACACAATTTCCCAACTCATATGGAAACGGGGTTTGTACTAGACAACTTGTCTTTTAGTAGTAAGTAAGCAAACAAAGGCTTTTAATTTAGTCTGCTGACATATGCAGTAAATTATTGTGTCATTTTCCATTCTATTATTTTATCATTATTATTAAGGACAAGTGGTAGAAAATGAATTAATAATCTACTTGTCCATTTACTGTTAATATCTGCTTACTTTCTCTTTTAACATGTTCTTTCTACTCTTCTGTTAAAATATAATAATCACTTATTCTTCTGTTGTTTGGATGCTTGACATTAATTTTGGATGATACCACAAATTTGGGTATCAATCCGATACCAAGTCGTTACAGGATCATACATTGGTCATATTCAAAGTCCTCATGTGTCCAGGGACATATTTCCTGAGTTTATTAGTTGTATTTATGTTGTGTGCTTTTTGTTTAGAAATGCTGGAACTAAACTCTTGCTTGTCTTTAAAACAAAAAGCTGAGGGCGGGGTGGTCTGTTTGACTGACAGTTCTAGCGGCCAATGGAGACACTAGTTATGAACCTGGCATTATAAAACACACTTTCATTGGTAAAACTACATTTACAGTATGTGATTTATTTGCTGCACAGTTCCACGCGTCCTGAACTCACTCGTCCTGCATTCCTGATAAAATTTTAACTTTGGCGTAACTCATGGATAAAACATGTCGTTCTCTACCGGTCTGCCGCTGTTGAATATATATGACCATTCACGCTTAACCTCATCATCTCGTAATCGTCTATGTAATTAGTCATAAATTGCACAAATGTTCCTTTGGACCCATGAATAAACGGATTGCATTTTGTGAGTTAGCTTCACTGTGGCTGCATTTAATAGGGTTGTAATGTGATTTTTTTGGTGCAGAACATTTGATACAGTATAAAGGTGTATATTACAGGTGTCAAACTGAAGGCCCGGGGGCCAGATCTGCCCCGCAACATCATTTTATCTGGCCCGCAAACACCTGGAAATATGTCAATAAAGTACTTAATATTTTCTCACAAAATGTAATTGATTTTTTTCAATTTGACAGAATAAAATATGTGCACCGCTTGAAATTGCATACCTTATAAACTTTAATAGTATCCAATATTGCACCAAATATTACAGTATTTTATTATAATTTTCAAGCATGTTTTTGTCTAAATAAAAATAAGTAAAAATACTTAACTTTACAGCAAACTACCCATCAAATTAATGAAAATGACAATGAATTGTACGTTGTTCTTTACAGCATATTACTGTAAATTGAAAAAAACTACTACGGTTTTTTTCGTGTTAATATTCTGTTGACTGAGCTGCCAGTTTTTGACTGTAAAATCGAGTGGATAAGGCGAAAGCAGGCTCGAGCGATTGATACGGTCACAGCATGTCGGCTGTTGGCGTGACCCCAGGAGGCAGAGGTGGTAGGTGAAGGGCAGATAAGAGCAGATGTGGGTAACTTCATTAAGAAACAGTGGTGAAGACATTGCAAGACTAAACCACAACAGGAAGTGGAACAAAAATAAGAACGTTAGACAGGAAGAAACACTGAACACAGAAAAAACGATACAAAACCCCCCCAAAACTGTCACGCCGACCGTGGCAGATACTGCACTTAAGCCAATAAGAAACGTTTAATTCCTTTAAATTAATAAGTCAGACTCTTCCAACTGTTACTCTTATCTGCATTGTTACACTTTCATAAAAAGAAACGTTCTAAACTGTTATGCATAGTGATGGCAGTCATGGCCAATTTCCATTTTGATTTATAAGGTTCTTAATCCATTAATTATGTTTAAATTCGATTCAATCCGCGCTTAATATTGAAAATGTCAACTCCGATGCAAAAGACAAATCCTTACAATTGAACAACTTTGGGCGACTTGAACTCTAAAAATTACTGTTTTAAAACTCAAAGTACAATTTTTTTTTAAATAAGTGCAAGTGAATGTGCACCTGTATTGCAACAGTCCATTACTGCATTAAGTTAATGCTTCTTCAAGTGCAAAGTGGGAGGTGTTTAGGGCACGTCCGACCGGTAGGAGGCCACGGGGAAGACCCAGGACACGTTGGGAAGACTATGTCTCCCGGCTGGCCTGGGAACGCCTCGGGATCCCCCGGGAGGAGCTGGACGAAGTGGCTGGGGAGAGGGAAGTCTGGGCTTCCCTGCTTAGGCTGCTGCCCCCGCGACCCGACCTCGGATAAGCGGAAGAAGATGGATGGATGGAAAATACGCAGGCTCTTTTTCTGGAGGGGCTTATTTTTTTGTCGTGCATTCGGACAGGATGCACAAATGCAATCTTATTCAAGTGTGCTCTTGATTTTTTTCTGGTGCTTGGCGAGGAGGTTTGTAAACAAAAGTACCTCCTGAGTTATGGCGGCCCGTCCTTTCTTCATCATGAGCTTGCACCACTTCAGAAATACTCTAATTCAAATATAATCAAGAAAAATAGCAGTTTTAGTCCAACGTTTATGTTAAATAATTATTACTTTGAGCACATATACGAGCTGCCCTAAGCTGGAAATTGCGGGCGTAAGTTTTTACCCGTACCAATTGCAAAAGTCTCTATTACTGTATATTATTTTATCTTCATGGGCCGTGGAGAATCTGGTGATAATGCTAGTAGTCTTAAGTCCCTCAGTGTCTTCCCAGCAGGCACAAGACTAAAACAACATTGAGAACTTGTTGAATTAGGTCCTGACGTCAAGCAACTGAAACCTAACGTTGAAACAACATGCTTTTTGACGACATTTAATCAATGTTGGGTTCTGACGTTGATTTGACCATTGAAATTTGGTCGTTTCCCAACTAAAATTCTACAACACAAATACAACGTTGAAACAACATACTTTTTGACTACGTTTATTCAATGTCAGGTTGTGACGTTGATTGAAATTTGGTCAAACAAGACAAGAAGCAAGGAATCAAACAGAGACAGAATTAAATGTGGCTCAATTGAGGAGAAACGTCTGGGCTGTACTCTTGTTCTCTTCACCACGCTCTGACGAAAGATTGTACGCCTCCTCTTTTATTTGGACTTTCCCTGATTACATGGCAACAGCTGTTTCTAAGGGAGGGGGGTCGTAAACAGCCATCACCTTTGATTAAAAACAGTTCAAAGAAAAGGTTGTAAAAGAGTTCAAAGAAGAGGTCGTAAAACAGTTCAAAGAAGAGGTGCCTGGAGCTTGGGCAGGTCCTGCTTCCTCTCCGCTTTGTAGTTCTCGGGTCAAGACAACATCTTTCTGTGGATTACAATACATCAAAGAAACAGAACACCTTCATGTTGCTTCCCATCCTACACAGTGGAGTTTTACAAGCCTTGCTTCTTGGTAGGATCAAAGACAGCTTTTGTCCTCTCGCAGGGCGAGCTGAACTCAATGTAACACAAAGTTTTGTGATAATTTAGATACAATTATTCTGACGATTTCCCAACCAACAACGTGTATCCAACGTTGGATCAAGGATATCTCAATTTACACAATACTATTTTGCAAAGTTGTTTCAAAGTCAGTTTTAAAGGACACGTATGTATAATCAACGTATCAATGTCTTTGGGTTATGTTTTGCCCTGGATGACCTATTGTTGGAAGCTAAACTTAGTACTCAATTGTTTTCTGTTAGACCCCCATTCCTGGGTGGATCTCGCATGAGAGGAAGAGGTGAGGTAAATCATTTTGCAATGCAGCCTGCCAAACGCCATTCTACATAGCAACTGACGCTGTGGTCAAAGTAGGAATTGCCACAAAACACATATTATGATATTCAACACTCTACTGCCATCTGACATGTTGATAGTGCAACCCCATAAGTCGTCACGTTTCATGTGTCAGGTAAACCGCGACAATTGGGGCCATGTGAAACCCCTTCCTATTGTAGGAAGAAAAAAGAGGCCCCCTCACACCACTATTCTCTGCAACGACTGTAAATAGTAGAATCGGTCTATAAAATTGCTATAAGTACGCCACATATATATTGTATCCTCATAAAACAAATAAATAAAAAATAAATACATATGGATAAACTTACAACAGAGAATATAACTTTATTGAAATATTTTTTTTAGTCTGTTACAGAAAATATTAGAAGTGCATTAATTTGCCTGAAAAAAAATTAAATCCTCATTTAAATTATGAATCATTTTTGACCGACTTGACCCATTTCATGCTGAAAAATAAAATGGAATAAACCCAATAATTATTATTAAATTTTAATTTAACAGCAACATTAACTCAGGAGCATACTCACCTACAAAACAACAATAAAAACAACAATTATAAAATGAGGAAGTTAATGGCTAAATTGAGCACCTTTTGTAGTGCACAGCTTTAGAAGCAGAGTTTGAAGCATGATTCTGCATGATACTGATAAAGCATGTTCGTCGTGGTCACATGCACCCCTCCTGGCATCGCACTGCACCCTCCAGACAAGCCCGTCCCATTTTTGAGAAGGACTGGCACAGTGTGACACTGCTGTTTCACATGCAAGACTGCTCGGGGATGGGCGGGGATCACTATCGTGCCCAGTGAATGCAACATTTTTAAAATAACAATCCATTATCGATTAAATAGGTATTTATACATAATTATATATTTAATATTGTGATTTATTTTTATTTATTTAAAATTTTAATTTAAGATGCTAGCAATTTGCTAATTTTTTTTTTCATTTAAAAGTACAAAATAAAGCTGTTTACACAAAAGCTAAGCATTTTGTTCTTTCGCTGTTCTAAAATAAACCGTCACCTTAAAACTAGTGCCGTCACATGATTGCATTTTAAAATCTGATTAATCTCACTTTTGTCTTTTGATTAATCACAAATAATCGCTGTAAAGTACCTGCATGCATAATTTGAATTAACTTTAAAAAAGACCCCAATATTTAGACACAAAGGACATTTTATTGTAAGAATTAATTTGTTTATATTTTTTTATGGGGTGCACGTCATTTATTTGTTCAGCATTAAGGGTTGGAATTGGGGGTTAAATAATAATAATAATAATACTAATACTAATAATAATAATAGATCTTATTTGTAAAAATCACTTTACATTGAGTAAACAACATCAACGTGCTACAGTGTATTAAAAAAAATAAAAATAAAAAGATAATAAAAAAATAAAATAAAAATAAAAACTGGAACAGCCAAATAGCTAAAACTAGTATGCATATATCTAAAAAAAGGCTTTTTTTTATTTTTTATTTTTTTTTAAAAAGAAGGGTTTTTAAACCTTTTTTAAAAGCATCCACAGTCTGTGGTGCCCTCAGGTGGTCAGGGAGAGCGTTCCACAGACTGGGAGCGGCGGAGCAGAAAGCCCGGTCTCCCATTGTTCGTAGCTTTGTCCTCGAAGGTTGGAGGTGGTTAGCCTGTCCGGAGCGGAGGTGTCGTGTGGAGGATTTGGGGGTGAGTAGTTCTTTGAGGTAGAGGGGGGCATTTCCATGGATGCACTGGTGGGTTAGTAGGGAGACTTTGAATTCAATCCTGAGTGGAACAGGAAGCCAGTGAAGGGATTTGAGAGTTGGTGTGATATGGTCATATTTCCGCACTCTCATCAGGATCCTAGCAGCACTATTCTGTATGTAGTGCAGCTTCTGGATGTTCTTGCTGGGGATCCCGACAAGAAGTGCATTGCAGTAGTCTAGCCTAGATCACCAAATGATTCCCGAGCATGGCCACCGCTGCTGCTCACTGCTCCCCTCACCTCCCAGGGGGTGGAACAAGGGGATTGGTCAAATGCAGAGGGTGATTTCACCACACCGAGTGTGTGTGTGACTATCAGTGGTACGTTAACTTTTAACTTTAACTAAAGTCATTCTTGCCAACCTTGAGACCTCCGATTTCGGGGGTGGGGTGGGCATGGTCGGGGGCATGATGGGGGGAGGGGGGGCGTGGTTGGGTCGGGGCGTGGTTAAGAGGGGAGGAGTATATTTACAGCTAGAATTCACCAAGTCAAGTATTTCGTAGATATACATATATATATATATATATATATCCAATAAATACTTGACTTTCAGTGAATTCTAGCTATATATATATATTATTATATATATATGTATATATAAATAAAAGAAATACTTGAATTTCAGTGTTCATTTATTTACTCATATACACACACATAACACTCATCTACTCATTGTTGAGTTAAGGGTTGAATTGTCCATCCTTGTTCTATTCTCTGTCACTATTTTTCTAACCATGCTGAACACCCTCTCTGATGATGCATTGATCTGTGGCACGCACAAAAGTGCTTCCAACAAATGCATTAGAGTCTGGAATCTTCCATCTCTCCCTAGCATGGCCCAAAACCGGTCAATCCTTGCTTCCTGAGGAAGATATTCAGTGCCAAGCACTTGGTAGTCTGCTACTTCTTCCCGGAGGCTATACAGGTCCAATCGCAGCTGCGGCTTGGAACTTACAAGCTGTTATGAGAGTAGCGTATGTGTGTGTGTGGCCCTTTAATAGGTGAGCATGTGAGGTGAGTGACGTCAGTGAGTGTGTGGGCGAGAGAAGAGAGGGAGCGGTAGCGTGAGTGCGGGCGGGGACTAGTTTGTTTTGTGTTGGATTGGCTTTGTGCAAGCAATCAATAAAGCAAGATTTTCAACTAATCGCCGGACTCAGGCAGGAAAGGTGCAACAAAGCGTATTTCTTCATCTTACTCGTCGTCGGCGTCGCCATGGCTGTATCTTCCTCGTTCTTCTGCTTCGTCTCCTTGTTGTGTGCGCAGTTGTGCACTGCACTCTCTAAAAGCCGTATATGTTATTGATGTTATAGATGGCAGTATTGTCCTGTTTAAGAGTGTCACAACATTGCTGTTTACGGCAGACAAACTGCTTTACGGTAGACGAAAACATGACTGCTATTGTTGTGTGTTGTTACCGCACTGGGAGGACATTAATGAAACTGCCTAACAATAAACCCACATAAGAAACAAAGAACTCGCCCTCCATCATTCTACAGTTATAACGTGATTGGGCAGGCACACTGTTTATATCGTGGGAAAGCGGACTGAGGTCCGCATGGAGCTGGAGGGGGCGTGGCCTCCAGCTCCGCCTGAATTTCGGGAGATTTTCGTGAGAAAATTTGTCCCGGGAGGTTTTCGGGAGAGGCGCTGAATTTCGGGAGTCTCCCGGAAAATCCGGGAGGGTTGGCAAGTATGACTAAAGTCCCGTCTGGGTGTACGTTTTTTGTGAAATGTGCAAGTAAGCGGAGTCTCTTCACTCATCTTTGCACTGAGGTATGCATTGACTCGATCACTGACCATACCAGAAACTGGCAGGTACCAATCCCCGGTTAAGGTAAAGGAGCATGTGCGGTCAAAATGAAATGCGCAATTAATCCGCAATTACACTTGATCGGTGCAATCATGTTTTGTGATTAATCGCATGAGTTAACTCGTTAACTTTCACAGCCCTACTTAAAACCAAAGGACATACCCAATCATGATTATGGTTCACTATTACACCTCGAGTATTTACCAGTGACTTTGTGCTGGTGTGGTTTGGAAAAAAAGATGGATGGAGGTGACGGAACGCTTCCGGCTGTTAGCACACGCACCGCCACAAAAAAAACCAACCCTGTGCAAACATGGCAGTGTTGCTTTTTTTCAGCGCCTGCTTTCCAGCGTGTGATGCTCTATTAAGTCAATCTGCCAATACATTCAGAATGCACTATGGAGGTTATTAACATGCCCTTGGCAGAAAAAAAAAAGGGTTGAGCTCCGCAGGCGTGGGCATCTCCATAAATCGCCCAAGAGGCGTTTTTATTGCTGGTTGTAAATAGAACCCCGTGCTGTTTTTTATGACAGCCATCAGTAACTCATTCAGATTCTTATTACTGCTCTGTTCTTTGACTGGATTGTTCATTCCCACGCGCCCTGTGTGCACACGTTTATGCAGTATAAGGGAACGTAATCTTGAGGTAATTGCACCTTTGACTTGTGACTCAATTTGGACTTCATTTGCAGCGCTCACGTACGTCACAATAAGCCTATAGCAGCTTTCTGAATGACTATGCCTGATATTTACATACGGACGCCTGCACCCGTGTTTAACGGAGGTGCAGACAACCCCAGAGTTATGATTATTTTAGAAATTGGATCATCTGCAGTATGTTGTTTTTCCCGCAAATGCTCTGTGATTTAATAAAAAAATGCCACCATATTATTATATCCCACGGGCATACTTGGATTTCCTGTGCCGGTGTATGTGAACACAGGTTAGAGTTTTATGTGGAACACAGCTGGGATAGGCTCCAGCTTTGTTGGCACGCTAAGGCGGACAAGTGCAAGAGAAAATGGATTTTTTCCCAAAAAAATAAGTATCTCCAATGGAAAAATTATTTGAAACGTTTTTTTCCCGTAGGAGAACCTGGAATGATCTGTTCCAGTGTCAAACCGTCATGAAACATTTGTAGCTGTGCTATGTTGCAGTGACTTCCATTTTTGCCATCAAGTACCCTTCAGACTACTTCTACAAAATGAAAATTCCCAAGAGCTAATATTTATTTTAATTGCTTATTTCAACCCCAACCAAAGTGAATAAGCGTGTTTTCTCACAAAATGAACATTTTCACAAAACTTAAAAAAAACAAAACTATTTTTGTTCATCTGTATCTTGTATTTCAGTATTTTTTCTTCATGGTCATTCTGATGTGAAAAAATGAATGCTGTGAAATGATGCTGAATATTGCATATTTTACTGAATCATACACTGCAGATCAGACAACCCATTGTTTACATTTGTTAAACGAAACTCACCTATTCATGAAAATATAAAGTGCTCTGTTTCTTATTGGTATTTGAACCTTATTATACACAGTATTTATACATTCGTAAATATATACTGTATAAATGTGTATATATATGTATATATATACTATGTGTGTGTATATATATATTAGGGCTGCGAATCTTTGGGTGTCCCACGATTCGATTCAATGTCGATTCTTGGGGTCACGATTCGATTCAAAATCGATTTTTTTTTTCAATTCAACATGATTCTCGATTTAAAAACGATTTTTTCCCGATTCAAAACGATTCTCTATTCATTCAATACATAGGATTTCAGCAGGATCTACCCCAGTCTGCTGACATGCAAGCAGAGTAGTAGATTTTTGTAAAAAGCTTTTATAATTGTTTTATCAACTGATTGCAATATTGTAAATTTGTTTTAACTATTAAATGAACCAAAAATATGACTTATTTTATCTTTGTGAAAATATTGGACACAGTGTGTTGTCAAGCTTATGAGATGCGATGCAAGTGTAAGCCACTGTGACACTATTGTTCATTTTTTTTTTTTTTTACAAGTGTCCGGATTTTCCGGGAGACTCCCGAAATTCAGCGCCTCTCCCGAAAACCTCCCGGGACAAATTTTCTCCCGAAAATCTCCCGAAATTCAGGCGGACCTGAGTGACGTGTCGACAGCCTGTTTTCACGTCCACTTTCCCACAATATAAACAGCGTGCCTTCCCAATCACGTTATAAGTGTAGAATGATCGAGGGCGAGTTCTTGGTTTCTTATGTGGGTTTATTGTTAGGCAGTTTCATTAACGTCCTCCCAGCGCGGTAACAACACACAACAACAGCAGTCACGTTTTCGTCTACCGTAAAGCAGTTCGTCTGCCGTAAACAGCAATGTTGTGACACTCTTAAACAGGACAATACTGCCATCTACTGTACATGCATATGTGACAATAACATCTACGACTTTTAGAGAGTGCAGTGCACAACTGCGCACACAAAAAGGAGACGAAGCAGAATGCATCATCAGAGAGGGTGTTCAGCATGGTTAGAAAAAGAGTGACAGAGAATAGAACAAGGATGGACAATTCAACCCTTAACTCAACAATGAGTAGATGAGTGCTATGTGTGTGTATATGTGTAAATAAATGAACACTGAAATTCAAGTATTTCTCTTATATATATATATATATATATATATATATATATATATATATATATATATATATATATATATATATGAAATACTTGACTTGGTGAATTCTAGCTGTAAATATACTCCTCCCCTCTTAACCACGCCCCCGCCCCAACTCCCGAAATCGGAGGTCTCAAGGTTGGCAAGTATGGTCTAATGATAATGTCAATGAGGGATTTTTAATCACTGCTATGTTGAAATTGTAACTAATATTGATACTGTTGTTGATAATATTCTTTTTTGTTTCACTACTTTTGGTTTGTTCTGTGTCGTGTTTGTGTCTCCTCTCAATTGCTCTGTTTATTGCAGTTCTGAGTGTTGCCGGGTCGGTTTTGGAATTGGATTGCATTGTTATGGTATTGCTGTGTCTTGTTTTGTTGGATTGATTAATTAAAAAAGAAAATAAATAAATAAAAAAATAAAAATCTATTTTTTTTAAATGAGAATTGATTCTGAATTGCACAACGTGAGAATCGCGATTCAAATTCAAAATTATTTTTTCCCACACCCCTAATATATATATATACTGTGTGTGTGTGTGTGTGTGTGTGTGTGTGTGTGTGTGTGTGTGTATATATATATATATATATGTGTGTATATATACTGTATTTTTGTGTGTGTGTATATGTGTGTGTCTATATATACATATATAGTGACTGCGTGGGTTCCCTCCGGGTACTCCGGCTTCCTCCTACCTCCAAAAACATGCACCTGGGGATAGGTTGATTGGCAACACTAAATTGGCCCTAGTGCATGAATGTGAGTGTGAATGTCTGTGTTGGCCCTGTGATGAGGGGCCGACTTGTCCAGGGTGTACCCCGCCTTCCGCCCGAATGCAGCTGAGATAGGCTCCATCAACCCTGCGAACCCGAACAGGACAAGAGGTAGAACATGGATAGATGGATATATATATATGTCTATGTACAAAGTTAAAAAGACTTTGACTTCTTCTGGACGTAACAACACAATTACCTGAAAAACGACACATTCAGTAATTATTTTTAGAGCGCACCCAGATATTAAGTATACAATATTAGTTTTCATGCAAATGATTAGTCAGTTGTTTTTTTTCATTCAATAATGTGCATTACAACACAAAATCTGCTCGCCTGTGTTCAGGGACCCAGGGCCGGCCCGTGGCATAGGCCGTATAGGCAAATGCTAAGGGCGCCGTCCATCAGGGGGCGCCACGCAAGTGCCACAAATGTTGGAGAGAAAAAAAAAGAGAAAAAAAGTTGGTACTATTATTTCTAAATACAAAAAATAATCCCACGTTAATTAAAATGCAAAGTAAAGCCTATTTAATAGAAATATTATTTGTTACAACACCCCCCCCCCCCCCCCCCCACCCCCCCCGCACGGTGCGCCCCCTCCCTTCCCGTATCATGACTCTTTTTGGACGTCACCACATCAAAAAAATCAACACAAGATGTCAAAACGGCCAAAACTGTCAGGTGCCCAGGGAAGAAAAAAGAGAAAAGAAGAGGAGGAGAAACGAGAAAAGACAGAGGTAGCAAGTAGGTAACGTTAGCCTACATGAAATGATTTGTCTGTTACAGAATGTGATAGTAACCTGGCTTTTTAGCATTAAGCTAATGTTACATGAGTCGGCAATTGCTAATCAATAAATAGCTAGTTCTGTTTTTAACGTCGGGTTAATATTGTGGAGGCGGCTAAATTGTTATGGAAAATAATAATGTAACGTTAGGTAATTACAGTACTCCCACCTACATTCCTCTGGGACATTTGTATTATATATTTTAAGCAGGTGTTTTTTGTTTACATTGTTATTGCCTTCTGGTTAGCTAATGTTTGCCCTGCAGGTAATAGTCACTTTTCCACCCCTTTATATATTAGGTATAGTTGTAAGTAAAAAAAAAAAGGTCAAAGACAAAGCTATTCGGTTTCTTGTGAGTATATACACTTCACTGCCGATGTGGGGGGGCGCCACCTAAAATCTTGCCCAGGGCGCCAGATTGGTTAGGGCCGGGCCTGCAGGGACCCTATTTGGCATGGAATTGACCAATCACAGTTCTGCGCTCTGCGTCGCTGGCGATGCCAACCTAGGATTTTTTGCAGGTGCACATAAACTACGCGGAAAACTACACTTGCCTACGCAAGTTAAGTGACGTGGGATTATACACCAGGCTTAACAAGGGGCTCTCTGCAACCTGGGTGTGTGTGTAAACTAGCAGTCCTGTCTCCCACCACAGAGACTAAGATTGTGGATGACTGACAATTATTAATCATTTATTGCTGAGAGCAATGCACAGAGTTAAATTTTTTTGTACCCGGAAAAAAACGATTTAATGATGATGGTACATTATTATTAAGAGTTTCACACCAGCTACGTTAAAGTGCATGCAGAGGTAGATAAAGCAGCTGGATGCTGACCACTCACAAGACAAGTCAAATACAGTTACTGCCATCTTTTGGAGTAAATAAACAACTACATCAGGAGGTTGCCTACAGCCACAGCCAATGTGTTTTTTTTTTACTAATTAGAGACCCCAGTGGTTATTTGCTTTTATAAACCATTCCCCCGGCAACTATAGGAGACTCCTGGTTTAAATGGAGGCATTCATTTGAACATTTACTGTATTTTTCGAGGAATTTTTGATTGGATTATGTATTGTATGACTTCTGAGGCATTCAGATTTAGATCTGTCACTTTTGATATATTGGTTAAAATAGCGTATGGGATGGTAAGCGAGCTTAGAGATGGCATAACACAATAAGACTCTTGGATTGCACGCTTCCAAAGTACGCCGCCGTCCTGTGCCGGGACACATATGGGCGTAGTGAGCGCGAGCCGCCTGGATTAGGAATGCTGGAAGCGAGTAGATTATCCAGTATCTGGGCAGGCAGATGCGCGGAAGAGAAAACGACGAGACAAAGAGCCAGATCTCCATCAGGGGATCAAGTCATTGTGCTCGCTCTGTCACTTCCTTTGGAAAAGCAAATTTCACGCTGTGTTTCGGAGAGGCTGGCTTCAGGAAAAAAAAAAAAAAAAAAAAATTAAATAAAAAAAGCACATCAAGACGACAGTTTTTCTGTCTTTGTCTCACATATTTCTTGATCCCCTCCTACTCTTAAGATTTACAGTCCGTCCTCACTTTTCCTGCCATGAACATGACACACGCACACACACTATGCTTTAACCCATATTTGCTGAGTATGGTAAAGGCCTCTGTGTAAATTTTTAAAGAGGTTTAGCCAAGTCAGTGCTGGAAAGAGCGTGGCTGTTGGCTGTGCGTCTCCCCCCCCTTCCTCCCCCCTCCCCATTTTGCCCGGTAGAGCCTCATCCTTATCGCCGTCCTGCACCCCATCACTGCAGCAGCCGGCCTCCTCTCCTGCTTGACCACATTTATCCAGAGGGCTCTTGTCTGGGGGTGATAAGCAGTCAAACGTACCAGTACGGATGTGGAGCGCTTCCCACTTGTCTACTACACTGACTACTTTACGTACTGTCAACAGTCATTAGGGGGAATTCCACACAAACGTACTCCAACAGCGGAACGTCCAAAGTCGAACACTGTCTGTTTTTTGGCGCCGCTTAAGTTCCACGTCGTTTCACGTCGGATAATGCAAGTGAAATGAATGAATCTGTTGACATATTGACATGTTTGACTGTGTAAACATATCAAGGAAAACCATATAAAACTCAAACAAAACAAAACTAAGAAAGCACTTTGAGAGCACAGGCCTGCGCCACAGTGACGTGCAGTCAGGGGAGGCAGGTGAGGCGGAGCCTCACGTGCCATCATGGAAAGAAAAAGAATGTAAAAAGAAAAAAAATTCATTAAATTGTTACATGTATCCAGTGATTATACTATAAAGTTATTTTCCATTTAACTTCACCAGTTTTAGATTACTTTTATATTCAAAATCGCTGAATTTTCACATTTGCCGTTCAAATACTGAGAAGAGACTTGCGGTGAGTCAGCAGCCAGTTGAGCCTCACCATGGATTGCGCAATGACTCGGTTAACTGCTGGCCTGCTGTGCAGTGAGACCGTATTGCTACATGAATTATATTATACATTTCCATAGTTTAGTTAGCTGAGGTATACAAACCCCGTTTCCATATGAGTTGGGAAATTGTGTTAGATGTAAATATAAACGGAATACAATTATTTGCAAATCCCTTTCAACCCATATTCAATTGAATGCAGTACAAAGACAAGATATTTGATGTTCAAATGGGTTTTTTTTTGCAAATAATAATTAACTTAGAATTTCATGGCTGCAACACGTGCCAAAATAGTTAGGAAAGGGCATGTTCACCACTGTGTTACATGGCCTTTCCTTTTAACAACACTCAGTAAACGTTTGGGAACTGAGGAGACACATTTTTTAAGCTTCTCAGGTGGAATTCTTTCCCATTCTTGCTTGATGTACAGCTTAAGTTGTTCAACAGTCCGGGGGTCTCCGTTGTGGTATTTTAGGCTTCATAATGCGCCACACATTTTCAATGGGAGACAGGTCTGGACTACAGGCAGGCCAGTCTAGTACCCGCACTCTTTTACTATGAAGCCTCGTTGATGTAACACGTGGCTTGGCATTGTCTTGCTGAAATAAGCAGGGGCGTCCATGGTAACGTTGCTTGGATGGCAACATATGTTGCTCCAAAACCTGTATGTACCTTTCAGCATTAATGGCGCCTTCACAGATGTGTAAGTTACCCATGTCTTGGGCACTAATACACCCCCATACCATCACAGATGCTGGCTTTTCAACTTTGCGCCTATAACAATCCGGATGGTTCTTTTCCTCTTTGGTCCGGAGGACACGACGTCGACAGTTTCCAAAAACAATTTGAAATGTGGACTCGTCAGACCACAGAACGCTTTTCCACTTTGTATCAGTCCATCTTAGATGAGCTCAGGCCCAGCGAAGCCGACGGCGTTTCTGGGTGTTGTTGATAAACGGTTTTCGCCTTGCATAGGAGAGTTTTAACTTACACTTACAGATGTAGCGACCAACTGTAGTTACTGACAGTGGGTTTCTGAAGTGTTCCTGAGCCCATGTGGTGATATCCTTTACACACCGATGTCGCTTGTTGATGCAGTACAGCCTGAGGGATCGAAGGTCACAGGCTTAGCTGCTTAAGTGCAGTGATTTCTCCAGATTTTCTGAACCCTTTGATGACGGTGAAATCCCTAAATTCCTTGCAATAGCTGGTTGAGAAAGGTTTTTCTTAAACTGTTCAACAATTTGCTCACGCATTTGTTGACAAAGTGGTGACCCTCGCCCCATCCTTGTTTGTGAATGACTGAGCATTTCATGGAATCTACTTTTATACCCAATCATGGCACCCACCTGCTCCCAATTTGCCTGTTCACCTGTGGGATGTTCCATATAAGTGTTTGATGAGCCTTCCCCAACTTTATCAGTATTTATTGCCACCTTTCCCAACTTCTTTGTCACGTGTTGCTGGCATCAAATTCTAAAGTTAATGATTATTTGCAAAAAAAAAAAGTTTATCAGTTTGAACATCAAATATGTTGTCTTTGTAGCATATTCAACTGAATACTGTTTGTGTTGAAAATTATTTGCAAATCATTGTATTCCGTTTATATTTACATCCCACACAATTTCCCAACTCATATGGAAATGGGGTGTGTATAATGTACAGTGTATTTTGTCAACAACTGTATGTGTGTATCGTATTTCTTGTGCTGAGCAATCATAAAACGGCTGCGAAGACGCACTGGGTGAGGCACGCAGTTCTCCCGCCTCATGGTGGTAGAGGGCGCTAGTGATCCCAGGGATCATTCTTGCGACTACTCGGCTGCAGAATAAGTGACAACAAGCTAGAAGTACTTTGACTCGCCACACTGGGAGAAGTGCGAGCAGACACATGTCTCTCCAGCGGAAGCCAGCCTTCTTTTTCCTTTTTTTCAAAACTGTCTTTATAACCAACATGGCATTTTTATTAGAGTAAACCAGCGTTTGTGGGTGTGTTTTGTCAGATGCAAAAATATTGTTTAATTGCTTGCAACAACATTAAATCAAATGAATGTGTCTGCCAATATGGAGGATTATATACTGTATCCAAGATGAAATACTTCTCTAAACTGGACTTTAAGGCAAAATGAATGTGATCATACAAAGTAGGTTTTCATGGAGGATAGCTATTGCTGCTTCAGATACAAATACAGAAAGGTAAGATACACTCACAATGCTTGATTTATTTTGTTAAAACCAAATGGGACCAAAAAGTATTTAATAACAACTTTATCAAATACTTTTTGGACCCATTTATCGTATCATAATATCATTATGATAATGTTTTTATGAAAGCAAATAAATCCCTTCTTTTTCTTGTTATTCTAATGTGCAACCTAATGATTAGAGCTGCACATATGAATTTAAGTAAAAAAAACGAGAAAAAAAAACCTCCAACTGCCGATAGTAAAAATAAATAAATAAATAAAAAAGTCCTGAATCCAGACGGTGATCCGGGTCAGCACCAAAATGTATTCACTCGTTCCTTATCCTATGTCTGACATTTACTGAAAATCCGCCCACAATTTTACGGGCTAGCTATAGCGGAATGAAAAAAAAAACGAAGTGAAGCCTCTTGTCTTTATACACTATATTGCCGAAAGTATTTGGCCACCTGCCTTGACTCACATATGAACTTGAAGTGCCATCCCATTCCTAACTCATAGGGTTCAATATGATGTCGGTCCACCTTTTGCAGCTATTACAGCTTCAACTCTTCTGGGAAGGTTGTCCACAAGGTTGCGAAGTGTGTTTCTAGGAATTTTTGACCATTCTTCCAAAAAGAGCATTGGTGAGGTCACAAACATGTTGGTCGAGAAGGCCTGGCTCTCAGTCTCCGTTCTAATTCATCTCAAAGGTGTTCTATCGGGTTCAGGTCAGGACTCTGTGCAGGCCAGTCAAGTTCATCCACACCAGACTCTCTCATCCATGTCTTTATGGACCTTGCTTTGTGCACTGGTGCGCAGTCATGTTGGAAGAGGAAGGGGCCCGCTCCAAACTGTTCCCAGAAGGTTGGGAGCATGGAATTGTCCAAAATGTTTTGGTATCTTGGCGCATTCAAATTTAATTTCACTGGAACTTAGGGGCCAAGCCCAACTCCTGAAAAACAACCCCACACCATAATTCCTTCTCCACCAAATTTTACACTCGGCACAATGCAGTCCGAAATGTACCGTTCTCCTGGCAACCTCCAAACCCAGAATATTTAGGAGCGAGTAAATTTCACGACTAGATTTGTTGCACAGGTGGCATCCTATGACAGTTCCACGCTGGAAATCACTGAGCTCCTGAGAGCGACCCATTCTTTCACAAATGTTTGTAGAAACAGTCTCCATGCCTAAGTGCTTGATTTTATACACCTGTGGCCAGGGCCAAGTGATTAGGACACCTGATTCTGATCATTTGGATGGGTGGCCAAATACTTTTGGCAATATTCCTGTGTATCTGTGAGTGGAGGCAGGGCCGCAAGTTTACACATACAGAATTTGAAGCTCTGCGACTTGTCCTGGGTGGACTCTGCCTTCCGCCCGAATGCAGCTGAGATAGGCTCCAGCACCCCCCACAACCTCAAAAGGGACAAGCGGTAGAAAATAGATGAATGGATGGACAGAATTTGAAGCTCATAGCCTAAACTTAAAGTAACGTAGTAGAAAGGATCAATTCATTACATTTAGTACCATATTTTTCGGGTTATAAGGCGCACCTAAAATCCTTTCATTTTCTTAAAACTCGACAGTGCGCCTTATAACCCGATGCGCCTAATGTACGGAATAATCTGGGTTGTGCTTACTGACTTTAAAGCTATTTTATTTGATACATGGTGAAATTTTAACTGTGACCAGTAGATGGCAGTCAAACATAAGAGATACGTGTAGACTGCAATATGATGGCAGTCACACATAAGAGATACGTGTAGACTGCACAATGACTCACGTAAACAACACAACCATTTTATATGTTCCTTTGAAAATATAGAACATTACACATGGCGCTCAAAAATCTATCAAAATGTTTTAGTATGACTTTGGTAAGCTAAGAAGGTGCACCGCTTGATGGA
This sequence comes from Nerophis lumbriciformis, assembly GCF_033978685.3. NCBI lineage: Eukaryota > Metazoa > Chordata > Actinopteri > Syngnathiformes > Syngnathidae > Nerophis > Nerophis lumbriciformis. Next base: position 17,345,610 of record NC_084564.2, on the reverse strand, counting down.
TTGTACTGTGCTTCAACATACGAGTATTGTGGTGTGTGTATAAGGTAAGATATATTATCTGGTGTTTTGTTTCGCAATATTATGCAGAGATCTTTCTTACCTTCTGGTACTTGATATCTGTATTTGGGATCTGCATAAGTCCTGAAAATGTGCGCGCGTCCGCCTTTGTAGTCGATAAGCTTCTTCTTTTTCTCTATCTTCTTGTTATGTGACATTCATCCTCCGCTAATATAAAGCAATGTAAGGTTCTTACTTATATCCGTCAGTAAACTCGCCATGAAAGTGCTAAAACATAGTAGTGAGTTTACATTATTCACCCAAGGAACTTTAGTTATTAGAGAGTTCCGGTCGGACGTTTTTTCACGGGACACATTTCCGGCGTTGTTGTTGCACTAGTGAGCCACAGGTGAGGAGATGCTGCTCCGTTATTGATTGAAGTAAAGTCTGAATATCATTAAAACAGTTAGCTCTATCTTTTGACACTTCTTCCACTCCTGTCCTTGCACGCTACACCGCTACAACAAAAATGACGGGGAGAAGACGCTGTCGAAGGTGAGCCACGTAAATAAGACCGGTCAGAAAGCGGCTTGAAGATGATCTGTAAAACATAATCCATGCAACATTTTGACCAAAGAACCACCATTACATGTTATGTAGACCACAAGGAAGTGTTTTACATAAAAGAAAACCAAGTTGACCCCTATGCCTTGTATGTAAATAAACCTGACTAGACCCGCTCATCGGCAGTGCGCCCTATAATACGGCGAGCCATATGGTCCGGAAAATACGGTAATTTAATTAAGTAATTTAATCACACGGAGGAGTGTTGACTCTTATTGTTGGCGTTTAAATGATCATTTGTTGCTCAATGTTCCATTTGCCCATGCGGAACTGGGGAAAATGGCTTTTGTTTACTCTGCTCCTTTTACAAAAACACTAGAAATTAACTTATTTCATTGAACGCTTTTAAGTCCAGATTGCGAGCACTTGAGATGATGTTTTTAAATTGTAACTGTTTTTCTTAATGTGTTTGACGTGTATTTTTATGTACCTGTATCTTTTGCTGCCTTTTGGCCAGGACCCCCTTGAGGTTTTTAATCTCAATGGGACTTTCTTAGTTAAATAAAGGTTAAAAAAATAAATAAATAAATAAATACAAACTTGTCCCTTTCCCATTTTCTAAAAGTCATATTAAAACTGTGCATAACTTTTTGAATGATGTTGCTAACTAACTGACTGACTAAGTCTGCAGCTATAGATTATTTTAGTAACCGAGTATTTCTATCAATTAGTTTGAGTAATTGAAAACACATTTAATAGCCTCAATGCGTATTTTTCAGGGATTATAGTTGAAATAAACACAATTTATTTGCTTGCCATAACCTTTGTTTTTTTCTCTAATAAATGGACATCATCAACATTGAAAATGCACTTTTTACTTTATTTTATTAATATTATTTTTCAATTTTTCCCCTCCCTCGGCGGGGCGGTTGCTGGTTGTTCCATCTCCATCGTTGGGGTCCCTGCAGGTGGGGTGGGTGGTTCCCGTGACCCTGTGCCGGGTGGTCCTGCGGCGGCCGATTTGGGTGGGGTGGCCGGTGGCTGGCCTCACCGCGCTCTCCGGGGGTGGGGGTTGGGCTCATGGGGGCCCGGTTGCCGGTGGGGCGGGGGCGGTCTTCCCGTCCGGTTGCGGGGAGTCTCTGGGTCCCTCGGGCGGGGCATCTCGCCTTTCTGCCCGTGTGGGGTGTAGTCTCTCGCTGGCTTGGGGTCTGGCTGTCCCCTGCTTTTCTCGTGCCCTGTCCTCTGCCGGGTGCGTCTGTCTGCGGCCTGCTGCTGGCCCTTGTGGGCGGTGCGGTGGGCTGGGCTCTGGGGTTCCTGTCGCTGGCCGGCTTGGCTGCGTGGGGGCGGTGGTCCCTGGTTCCCTGGGCACCACGCCTACTGTTTGTGGGTTGGGCTCTCGGGGTTGATGGGGCCGTGCTCTGGCTCCCACGCACTCTGGGAGTCGAATATATTGTACATACAAATTCACATATGCTCACATACATACGTAGGTACCTACGCTCCCACAAACATACACAAATACAGTACATATTTACATACTTAAAGTTCGTACACCCACACGCACATTCAATATACAAACATACACATACTGTACATATACATTCACTGTACAAACACATATACACATTCTGTACATATACATTCATTGTACAAACACAAATACACATTCTGTACATATACAAGTACATATGCATACTTACACTCATGCACATAATCACGTTTCATCAAAAATATATTAACGTTGTTGCCCTAGGGTAAACTGGGTGTAACACATGGCACACTGACAAAGCTTAACCTATTGTTACTATAACAATCTACAAGGTTAATGTAGGTTACTTCTCTTTCTCCCCCTCCATTTTTCTGCATTATTTCGTATCTCAAGTTATCATTACGTATATGTATTGTTGCATTTGAACAACTGTATTGTTGATAATAAAGTTAAAGTATTGGTAGTGTTCTTTATCAATAGCGCTATTTCTATTGGTATTTGTATTGATCCATTTGTAGTGTAATAATGCTCATTGTCATTTCTGTATTATTTTTTATTTTTCGCTAACTGCTTATTTGCTATTACTTTTACCATCATATTTGTACATGTTGTATTTGCTGATGTTGCTCTATTGTTGTTGTTGTTGTTGTTTGCTGTTGTTGTTTTTGTCTCTCTGTCTAATCCCCCTCTTGTCCCCACAATTTCCCCCTCTGTCTTCTTTTTTTTCTCTTTCTATCCCCTCCTGCTCCGGCCCGGCTGCACTAAATGATAATATAAATACATTTAATAAAGTCAAATACAAATAAGGCAACAAGAGAAGTATCCTACACTTCTCTTTTGTAAAGTAAATCTGAACAGCCGACATGGGCATCTACATCAACTATATGATTTGCCTGAGAAGCTGGACAGGACACAAAAAAAAAAAGAAAAAAAGAAAATGCACTTTTCACAAGTGTGCATTGATAGGTTGGGGGCGTGATTAAGAGGGGAGGAGTATATTTACAGTAAATATATATATATATATATATATATATATATATATATATATATATATATATATATATATATGAAATACTTGACTTGGTGAATTCTAGCTATATATATATATATATACGGTATACAGAATAAATATATATATATATATATATATATATATATATATATATATATATATATATATAACAGAAATATTTGAATTTCAGTGTTAATTTATACACATATACACACACATAACACTCATCTACTCATTGTTGAGTTAAGGGTTGAAATGTCCATCCTTGTTCTATTCTCTGTCACTATTTTTCTAACCATGCTGAATACCCTCTCCGATGATGCAGTCTGCTTCGTCTCCTTGTTGTGTCCGCAGTTGTGCACTGCACTCTCTAAAAGCTGTAGATGTTATTGTCACATACGCATGTACAGTAGATGGCAGTATTGCCCTGTTTAAGAGTGTCACAACATTGCTGTTTACGGCAGACGAACTGCTTTAAGGTAGACGAAAACGTGACTGCTGTTGTTGTGTGTTGTTGCCGCGCTGGGAGGACATTAATGAAACTGCCTAACAATAAACCCACATAAGAAACTAAGAACTCGCCCTCGATCATTCTACAGTTATAACGTGATTGGGCAGGCACGCTGTTTATATTGTGGGAAAGCGGACGTGAAAACAGGCTGTCGACACGTCACTCAGGTCCGTCTGAATATCGGGAGATTTTCGGGAGAAAATTTGTCCCGGGAGGTTTTCGGGAGAGGCGCTGAATTTCGGGAGTCTCCCGGAAAATCCGGGAGGGTTGGCAAGTATGGTTTTAGACTATTTACAAAACCCAAAACCAGTGAAGTTGGCACGTTGTGTAAATCGTAAATAAAAACAGAATACAATGATTTGCATTTATCAACAACACCCAGAAACGCCGCCGACTTCACTGGGCCCAAGCTCATCTAATATGGACTGATGCAAAGTGTAAAAGTGTTCTGTGGTCCGGCTTCATAGTAAAAGAGTGTGGGTACTAGACTGGCCTGCCTGTAATCCAGACCTGTCTCCCATTGAAAATGTGTGGCGCATTATGAAGCCTAAAATACCACAACAGAGACCCTGGAGTGTTGAACAACTTAAGCTGTACATCAAGCAAGAATGGGAAAGAATTCCACCTGAAAAGCTTCAAAAATTGGTCTCCTCAGTTCCCAAACGTTGACTGAGTGTTGTTAAAAGGAAAGGCCATGTAACACAGTGGTAAAATGCACCTGTGCCAACTTTTTTGCAATGTGTTGCTGCCATTAAAGATTATTTGCAAAAAAAATTAAGTTTCTCAGTTCGAACATTAAATATATTTTCTTTGCAGTTTATTCAATTGAATATAAGTTGAAAAGGATTTGTAAATCATTGTATTTTGTTTTTATTTATGATTTATACAACGTGCCAACTTCCCTGGTTTGGGTTTTATATTAGTAGCCAGCGAGAAGGTGTATTTTTGACGAGGCTACAGGACACAGTTGCCTCATGGGAAATGTTTTCTTAGTTCTTTGTATGCATGTTATATATTTTTACATGACATTTTCAATGATAATAATAGTAAGTGATCTACTAAAAATTTTGTGGCACATGACTTGAGACTTGAAAGTGTCAAAAAGTACAGCCAAAAGAGGTTGTTAGATAAGAATAAATCTAAAGGTAAAATATAGTGTAGAAATGCACCCAAATTCAGAAAATGTAGTCTTGATTTTCAACATTTTCTTTCGAGGCTTAAGTGGCATAACGGGGAATAGAAATGTTCCCCCTTTTTTTCCTCAGTGTGCTCACATCCCTGCATATTCCGATGGTTCTTCTATGGTTCTCATCATGTTGTTTTCCTCTGCCATTATGCAAAAAAAGCCAACGAAAAGTTAAAAAAAAAAACTTTTTTAAACTGCTACTCCTACTACAAATTGCACCAGATAGTTGTTTTGAACGTGCAGGTTATATTAAGGCATTCATCACGTTGACCGAGTTCAACATGTGCGAATAGAAGCAGGAAGACGTAGAGCAGGGGGTGTCAAACTCATTTTCATTGAGGGCCACATTGCAGAAATGGCTGTTTTCAGAGGGCCGCTTTTTTTAAATTAATTTACATTATGCATGCGGGTAATAGCCTGTGATTAATCATGATTTAGCAAAATTCATATGCATTTTATCATTATATATATATTTTTTTTAGGTATAACTTGTTTTAAAATCATAAATAAAGGTGACAAGCAGATATTTAACTATTTTGTTTTTATCTTACAAAAATAGTTTTGCAATACAGTATATCGGTGTTTTTCAACCACTGTGCCGTGGCACACTAGTGGGCCGTGAGATACAGTCTGGTGTGCCGTGGGAGACTATCTAATTTCACCTATTTGGGTTAAAAATATTTTTTTGCAAACCAGTAAATATAGTCTGAAAATTACTTGTTGTTGTTGAGTGTCGGTGCTGTCTAGAGCTTGGCAGAGTAATCGTGTAATACTCTTCCATATCAGTAGGTGGCAGCCGGTAGCTAATTGCTTTGTAGATGTCGGAAACAGCGGGAGGCAGTGTGCAGGTAAAAGGGCGTCTAATGCTTAAACCAAAAATAAACAAAAGGTGAGTGCCCCTGAGAAAAGGCATTGAAGCTTAGGGAAGGCTATGCAGAACGAAACTAAAACTGAACTGGCTACAAAGTAAACAAAAACAGAATGCTGGACGACAGCAAAGACTTACTTTGGAGCAAAGACGGCGTCCACAGTGTACATCCGAACATGACATGACAATCAAAGATTTCCCCACAAAGAAGGATAAAAACAACTGAAGTATTATTGATTGCTAAAACAAAGTAGATGCGGGAAATATCGCTCAAAGGAAGACATGAAACTGCTACAGGAAAATACTAAAAAAAAGAGAAAAAGCCACTAAAATAGGAGCGCTATACAAGAACTAAAACACTACACACAGGAAAACAGCAAAAAACTCAATAAGTCATGGCGTGATGTGACAGGTGGTGACAGTACACCTACTTTGAGACTATATTGATGCATGCTTGGTTATGGTTTTAAGTCATATCCAAAAATTGCGACAACTACTTTTTACTGTCAACTGAGTTTCGTTTTTTAATGATGTCTAGTGGTGGTGGGCCTCCGGATTTTTTCAACGCAAAAAATGTGCCTTGGCTCAAAAAGGTTGAAAAACACTGCATGATCAGACAATATTAGAGTTTAAAATGTGCATTTTTTTCTGTCAAAATAAAAAGAAAGAATGCGTTTAGTAAAAAAAATATATATAAGTAGAGATGTCCGATAAAATCGGCCTGCCAATATTATCGGCCGATAAATGGAAATTATCGGAAATTATCGGTATCGTTTTTTTAATTTTATTGTCGGTATCGTTTTATTTTTTTAATTATTTATTTTTATTAGTTGTTTTTTTTATTAAATCAACATAAAAACACAAGATCAGAATCAGAATCAGAATCAGCTTTATTGTCATTACGCAAGGTAACGAGATTGAGGCCATTCCATACAGTGCGATGTGTGCATGCTAGAAAAACAATGTGCAAATATACGCCATCGCAACAGCGATGGCGTCCTCTGTGGACCTGTTCGCCCGGTATGCGAACTGGTGGGGGTCGAAGTCTGGAGGGATATGGTCCTTGATGTGCTGGAGAACAAGTCGCTCGAAGCACTTCATGATTACCGGAGTGAGGGCCACTGGTCGGTAATCATTCAGGCTGGTGATGGGAGACTTCTTCGGCACCGGGATTATTGTAGATGACTTCAGGCAGGATGGGATGACTGCCTGAGCCAGGGAGAGGTTGAAGATCCTGGTGAGGGGGGGAGCGAGCTGGTGGGCGCACGTCCTGAGCACCTTTCCAGGTACTCAGTCTGGTCCGGTAGCCTTCCTGGGGTTCACAGCCAGGAGCACTCGTCTGACACTGTGCTCCTGTACAGTGAGTGGAGTGGCGCCGGAGCCCGGTGGGGGCGGGGCCAGGGCTGGAGCAGATGAGTGTCGCTGGGGGGTTTAGAAACGGGCAAAGAAACAGTTAAGCTCCTCTGCCAGTGTCGCACTCTGATCCGCAGTTGTCATATTGCAGCCTCTGAAGTTCGTGATGTCATGAATGCCCCGCCACACCTCCCGTGAGTTTTTGCTGGACAGATGGGACTCTATGCACCTCCTGTGGTCCGCCTTTGCTTTTTTAATCCCTCTCTTCAGGTCGGCTCTAGCAACACTGTACAGTGCCCTGTCCCCAGACCTGAAGGCTGCGTCGCGGGCCCTGAGGAGTGTGCGGACCTGGCTGGTCATCCAAGGTTTCTTGTTGGGGTAAACCCGGATGGTTTTTTCCACAGTCACATTCCCGATGCAGAACTTTATGTAGTCCAGCACCGTTCCTGTGGCTGTCTCCAGCTCCTGTTGTTGGAAGAGGTCCCAGTCTGTGTGTTGGAAGCAGTCCTGAAGTTTGGGGAGTGCATTGTCAGGCCAGGTCATAACAGTCTTTGTGATAGGCCTGGCCTGGCGTCTGATGGGGGTGTAGGTAGGAGAGAGCAGGAGGGAAAGATGGTCTGACTGTCCAAGCTGGGGGAGGGGTGTAGCTCTGTACGCGTGCTTTATGTTGGTATACACGTGGTCCAGGGTGTTCTTGCCCCTTGTAGAACACTTCACGTGCTGGTAGAACTTAGGGAGTACAGTCTTCAGATTGGCCTTATTAAAATCCCCTGCTATGATATGAACACCGTCGGGGTGGGCCCGCTGCTGTTCGTTGACGGTGTTCAGCAGAAGAGAGAGTGCTGTGTTTACTTTGGCGTCCGGTGGAATATACACAGCCGTGATGATAACAACAGACAGCTCTCTCGGGAGAAAAAAAGGCCGACATCTAACAGACATGTACTCCACGTCCGGGCAACATTGCTGTTCAGTGATTGTCCCGTTGTTGCACCAGTTCTCATGCACGTAGATACAGAGCCCCCCTCCTCTGCTCTTACCGGAGTCCTTAGTTCTGTCCCGGCGGAGCAGAGTGCGTCCGGCTAGCTGCATGCTAGCATCGGGTATTTCCGGGTGAAGCCAGGTTTCGGTGATAATCATAGCACAACAGTCCCGAACATAGCGGTTTCCAGCAAGTTGTAACTCCAGGTCGTCCATCTTCTGTACAAGGGATCTGGCATTAGAGAGGAACAGGCTCGGTAGAGGTGGCTTGTGGGGTTGTTTCCTAAGCCTGAGCAAGACGCCGGACCTGCGGCCACGCTTCTGCTTCCTCTCCCTCCTCCGTCTGCGCCGTCTCCCAGACCCGACAACAAACCACGGAGAGCCCTGTGCTCTCGCTATGTCATCTGGGATGTTGTGCTCGTGGTGAAAGTCGCTCGAAACAGATATCTGGTGCGAGTTACCGATATCCAAGAGTGACTGGCGGGTGTACCGGGTGTTTGCAGTACAGGTGGTGCACAAAAGGAAAAAAAACATGAAGAAAAGAAGGAAGAAAGAGCACTGAAATGGAGAGCCGTAAGCCGCTGCGTCTGTGCGCGCCGCCATCTTGGAAAAAAAAATAAAAAAAAATAAAAAAAAAATAGATACACTTACAATTAGTGCACCAACCCAAAAAAACTCTCTCCTCCATTTACGCTCATTCACACAAAAGGGTTGTTTCATTCTGTTATTAATATTCTGGTTCCTACATTATATATCAATATATATCAATACAGTCTGCAAGGGATACAGTCCGTAAGCACACATGATTGTACGTGCTGCTGGTCCACTAATAATACTAACCTTTAACGGTGAATTTTACTCATTTTCATTAATTACTAGTTTCTATGTAACTGTTTTTATATTGTTTTACTTTCTTTTTTATTCAAGAAAATGTTTTTAATTTATTTACCTTATTTTATTTTTTTCAAAAGTACTTTATCTTCACCATACCTGGTTGTCCAAATTAGGCATAATAATGTGTTAATTCCACGACTGTATATATCGGTTGATATCGATATCGGTATCGGTAATTAAAGAGTTGGACAATATCAGAATATCGGATATCGGCAAAAAGCCATTATCGGACATCCCTATATATAAGTATAAGTATTTTATTGAAACCCATTTTTTCCAGGCTTTCGTGGGCCACATACAATGATGTGGCGGGCCAGAACTATTTACTTTTTGGGGTGTTTCCCTGTATTTTTCAACATCTACCTCGCCTACCATCACTGCTGTGTTTTTTTCCTCCTTCAGTGTTTTGGTGTGAAAACAACCTTACAGTCTGCACTGCTCAGTGGGACCTTTAAACAAAGATGCTGAATGCTAATTCCAGCTTCTTCTCCTGTCTCTACAAGCTAATTTTACACAAGGGCTGCCTTTCACATCAAAGTCTGTCTCCTTTTTTTCCTCCCCGCAATGATGACACAAGTCTGATATCAAAACATCACAGCTGCTCTTTTTCCCCTCCTCTTCTCTCTCCCCTGACCGTGGGAGCAGAATATGGCGTCTCACTTGGCGCAAAATGACTCCTTACTGCCGGGCCGTGATGAGTTCAGTGCCAGTTGAAAGAAAGCGTGAATAGCAGCCGCGCTGATGGATGGTGGCCCGTTTCGAGGTCCTCGCCTCGTAGTTTTGTCTTCAGGGAGCGCGGCCGTGTGACACAGACTGTAACAAGCTGTCGCTGTTGGCCACTCAGTACGAGTTGCACCGCCTTGTCATTCCCAACTGCTGAGTTGTTGCATGCAAAACTTTGCTCTAGAGGCACATGATATTAAATGTGTTTGCATCATCTTTATAACTGAATCACTTAAAAAAAACATAATTTCAACCCAAAGGGCAGTGTTGTCAAGCTAATGTTCATCCGCATCAGCATAATGGTTGCTCCCAAAGGTCCGACCTTCAATGTAAAACTATGTAATGCCTTTATATCTGATTATTATTGATTCTAGTAATTACTCACTTAAAGGCCTACTGAAACCCACTACTACCGACCACGCAGTCTGATAGTTTATATATCAATGATGAAATCTTAACATTGAAACACATGCCAATACGGCCGGGTTAGCTTACTAAAGTGCAATTTTAAATTTTGCGCGAAATATCCTGCTGAAAACGTCTCGGTATGATGACGTCAGCGCGTGACGTCACGGATTGTAGAGGACATTTTGGGACAGCATGGTGGCCAGCTATTAAGTCGTCTGTTTTCATCGCAAAATTCCACAGTATTCTGGACATCTGTGTTGGTGAATCATTTGCAATTTGTTCAATGAACAATGGAGACAGCAAAGAAGAAAGCTGTAGGTGGGAAGCGGTGTATTGCGGCAGGTGTTGTGCTGGATAACGCACCCCCGCCGTAGAATGCACCCCTTGACTGTTGTGTTTCATTGTTTACATTGCCGGAAGATGACAGTGAAGCTTTACCATTGGCCTGTGGAGAACTGGGACAACAGAGACTCTACCAGGAGGACTTTGAGTTGGATACGCAGACGCGGTACTGTGAGTACGCATGCAGCTGCGGCTTCCAAACATTTGATCGCTTGCCCGTACGTGCGTGCCGCTATGTGCATGTCACGTACGTAACTTTGGGGACTTTGGGGAAATATATGTGCTGTATGAACTTTGGGGAGGTGAACGGTACTTTGGGCTGTGGAATTGAGTGTGTTGTGCAGGTGTTTGAGTTGTATTGGCGGGTTATATGGACGGGAGGGGGGAGGTGTTTGTTATACGGGATTATTTTGTGACATATTAAATATAAACCTGGTTGTGTTGTGGCTATCTTGTGTTTATTTACTGTTTTAGTCATTCCCAGCTGAATATCAGGTTCCACCTGCCTCTCACAGCATCTTCCCACTGCCCTCTAGTCCTTCACTCTCACTTTCCTCATCCACAAATCTTTCATCCTCGCTCAAATTAATGGGGAAATCGTCGCTTTCTCGGTCCGAATCGCTCTCGCTGCTGGTGGCCATGATTGTAAACAATGTGCAGATGTGAGGAGCTCCACAACCTGTGACGTCACGCTACTCGTCTGCTACTTCCAGTACAGGCAAGGCTTTTTTATCAGCGACCAAAAGTTGCGAACTTTATTGTCGATGTTCTCTACTAAATCCTTTCAGCAAAAATATGGCAATATCGCAAAATGATCAAGTATGACACATAGAATGGACCTATCCCCGTTTAAATAAGAAAATCGCATTTCAGTAGGCCTTTAAGATACCACCATGCAAAGCAGTATTCATGTATACAATTATTGTTTTGCTTGCATATGCATGGGTGTAAGCATTTTTTCAGATGTCCTGTACACATAATAACTTGACTCACATTATGACATTCTTAATCCAGTAGCACCTCAATTTATGAATTTAACTGGTTCCCTGACGCACATACTTGCCAACCCTCCCGGATTTTCCGGGAGACTCCCGAAATTCAGCGCCTCTCCCGAAAACCTCCCGGGACAGATTTTCTCCCGAAAGTCTCCCGAAATTCAGGCGGACCTGAGTGACGTGTCGACAGCCTGTTTTCACGTCCGCGTTCCCACAATATAAACAGCGTGCCTGCCCAATGACGTTATAACTGTAGAATGATCGAGGGCGAGTTCTTGGTTTCTTATGTGGGTTTATTGTTAGGCAGTTTCATTAACGTCCTCCCAGCGCGGTAACAACACACAACAACAGCAGTCACGTTTTAGTCTACCATAAAGCAGTTCGTCTGCCGTAAACAGCAATGTTGTGACACTCTTAAACAGGACAACACTGCCACCTCCTGTACATGCATATGTGACAATAACATCTAGGGCTTTTAGAGAGTGCAGTGCACAACTGCGCACACAACAAGGAGACGAAGCAGAATGCATCATCAGAGAGGGTGTTCAGCATGGTTAGAAAAATAGTGACAGAGAATAGAACAAGGATGGACAATTCAACCCTTAACTCAACAATGAGTAGATGAGTGTTATGTGTGTGTATATGTGTAAATAAATGAACACTGAAATTCAAGTATTTCTTTTTTATATATATATATATGTGTATTTATATATATATATATATATATATATATATATATATATATATATATATATATATATAGATGAAATAGTCTTGTGATTTTTTCCCACACATACATATATATATATATATATATATATATATATATATATATATATATATATATATATATATATATATATATATATATATATATATATACTTTATATATAGCTAGAATTCACTGAAAGTCAAGTATTTCTTATATATATATATATATATGAAATACTTGACTTGATAAGTATTTCTTATATATATATATATATATATATATATATATATATATATATATATATATATATATATATATATATATATATATGAAATACTTGACTTGGTGAATTCTAGCTGGAAATATGCTCCTCCCCTCTTAACCACGCCCCCAACCTTCCGAAATCGGAGGTCTGAAGGTTGGCAAGTATGCTGACGCAGGTCCGAACTTGAAACATTTCAAATCAACGTCTCCCATTGAATTGTATTGAAATCAATTTAACTAGTGCCTGACTGCCCCCATTCAGAACATTTTTTTTACAAATAATGTGACTCCTTGAATGCGCCCTATAATCCAGTGCGCCTTATTCTTTGTGCGCCCTATAGTCCGGAAAATACACTATTAGTAAGAAAATTAATTCAGCACCCTTTGTACTAACTCTAGTGTCATAGAAATTAAAACATAAGATTTTTTTTGCCCCCTTTTTAAATAGGTCAAACCTGCTTTCTGATCCCTTTTTGGTTTTTCTCTTTCACTTGACTGAAAGCAACATCTCAAAAACAGCCCCTAGTGCCAGAAAGCCATGATTGCAAACTAAATGTTGGACATTTTGTAAAGCGGTATAGCATTCATTTTGAAAAAAAAATGCACTGTTTTGAAGTTACAAGCTTGGAGTTTGACATGAGTGCTTTCGGGGATTTATTGGCTTGTCACTGTGTTCCAACTCGAAGCCACTTCTGTACTCCTTGACACTTCATTTTTAAAGTCAAAAACAGAACACAGAGTAAGTCTTTCTGTCCATGTTATGAAGGTGTGCACATGGAGTTACTTACCATCACTGACAGTGTAACAAGCTATTAGCGTCCTTAATAATGATGCTTTTTCTACCAACAGATGTTCCTGTTAGATTCTTGGAGAAAATAGACATCTCTTCTGCGCGCGGAAAGATTAATTGTGCGCTTGCTGATTGTTATTAGCAAAAAGGCGGCGAGCGTGACGGAACGGGGAAATCATGTGGGCAGGTAGAAAATGAGCAAGGATCGCGTGTGAATGTTAATTTGGGCCGTGTGTATAAAATTATAGACTCAGAAAGCGGTAATTAGGACGTTAAATCCTGGGTGTTGATGCCTGCTCGAGCCACCCACATGTGAAGTGCCTGTTATATGAACTTGTAGAGCTCAGCTCCCAGGTTATGAGGCTTTGCTGACAAAGTGTGGGCACGCTCTCCATTAAAAACACATTCCACATGCAACCATTAAAAAATAATAAGGATTTGAATAGTAATAAAAAGTTAGTTCCTTCTGAGCCCAACATTTCTAGCCAAAGTGTATGTTAAAATCCCAGTGTTGATTCATAGTATTTTGAAAAGGTGATACTTTGGTTTGCTGAACCTTCACGTTTATAATTGCAGCGGCTTTCAAGTGGAGAGAGTTTTCTTTGATTTTAATCAATGAATAAGCTCCACTTTAAACTTCATCAAGGTTTTTTGGGGGTTTGATTTGATGCAAAAAATTAAATACTTTTCGATGTTATGTCATATTGTCTGTGCTTAAGGACCATTTTAATGCAACACGCTGTCTAGAACTACGGCCCCCGCACTGGATCCGGATCGCGCCCACAATCTGGCCCGCGAGAAGTACCAATTAAAAAAAAAAAAATGTACAGTACAGGCCGAAAGTTTGGACACACCTTCTCCTCATTCATTGCGTTTTCTTTATTTTCATTACTATTTACATTGTCGATTGTCACTGAAGGCATCAAAACTATGAATGAGCACATGTGGAGTTATGTACTTAACAGAAAAGGTGCAATAATAATAGCCACCCTTTGCTCCGATTACTGCTTTGCACACTCTCGGCATTCTCTCGATGAGCTTCAAGCACACCTGTGAAGTGAAAACTATTTCAGGTGACCACCTCTTGAAGCTCATCGAGAGAATGCCAAGAGTGTGCGAAAAAGTCATCAGAGCAAAGGGTGGCTATTTTGAAGAAACTAGTAGTATACAAAACATGTTTTCAGTTATTTCACCTTTTTTGTTAAGTACATAACTCCACGTGTTTTCATTCATAGTTTTGATGCCTTCAGTGACAATCCACAATGTAAATAGTCATGGAAATAAAGAAAACTCATTGAATGACAAGGTGTGTCCAAACTTTTGGCCTGTACTGTATATATATTTTATTTCTTATTTTTAAAAATCTGTCCTGTCCATCTGCCCAGGTTATTCATATTGTTGATAAAAAGTTAAAGTTAAAGTACCACACACACACACACACACAATAGGTGTGGTGGAATTACTCTCTGCATTTGACCCATCCCCTTGTTCCACCCCCTGGGAGGGGAGGGGAGCAGTGAGCAGCAGCGGTGGCATTTTGGTCATATAACCCCCACTTCCAACCCTTGATTCTGAGTGCCAATGGGTCCTATTTTTATAGTCTTTGATATGACTCGTATATAGATGCCCATATCTGCTGTACAGATTTACTTTACAAAAGAGAAGTGTGGGATACTTGTCGCCTTATTTGTATTTGACTTTATTAAATGTTTGGATATATATATAGTCGAGGTTTCTGTGTTTTATCCGTTATACAGTGCTCAATACCGGGGTAGAGCAGAATATATATATATATATATATATATATATATATATATATATATATATATATATATATATATATATACAATATATATGTATATATATATATATATATACAATATATATATATATATATATATATATATATATATGTACGTATATGTGTGTATATATATATATATATATATTTATATATATATATATATATAATATGTATGTGTATATATATATATATATGTGTATGTATTTATATATATATATATAAATAATATGTGTATGTGTGTATATGCTGTATGTATATGTGTATATATATATATATACACAGCATATACACACATACACATATTATATATATATATAAATATATACACATATTATATATATATATGAAAATATATACACATATATATATATATATATATATATATATATATATATATATATATATATATATATATATTGTATATGTACAGTACATATCATATCATGTATATCATTTTGACCGTTACATGTCATGACATATATGTCATAACATTACTGATAACTTATTTGAGTATAAAATACTTCTGACAACTAAAAATCATGAATTTCTTTTTTTATGAAGTGATAGAAAGTCAATTGTTCTTGGCTTCAATACGAACAGGAGCGTGAGCGTGAGCACGGTGCTGAAGGAAAGGTCAAGTTGCAGACAGGCAAGTCTTTTTTAGAAGTTCGGATCGCTGCAAGGACAGACAACTCTAAGACGACAGAAGTGTCGCAAAAGTCGCGTGTAAAAAGAGAGCCAATCGAGGAAATATGGACAGTTTTTTTTTTACCCACAAATGAATCATAATCCAGACAGACAATTTAAAACATGCACACACAGCTCTGATTACACACACACATATTTGTACATAGACACGCGAATTGGATTAAAGACGCACAGATTGAGATATGCATCTGCAAGGAATTTTGCTACAATAATACTTCCATATTTAGCCCCATGGCGGCCATGTTTTTCAACCAATTTTGGATGCCAGTCCCATATAAGTTACAGTGGGTGCTTTGTAGAGCGTATTGAGCTGCGTGTGAGAAATTCCAAGTCAATCGGACTAACTGGGTTTATTAACAGTGCCACATTGTGGTGTTTTTGTCAGACTGTAATAGTGCAGGCAACAGCATGGGTGCATGATCTGCCAAATTGTCCCCCTTTTGTGTGCAGAATGAGCTTACACAAACAGATACACCTTTGTTTTTTGCTTTTACGCTTACTACACCCTTCGCTTGACACTATTTACAAGAGGACAAATTGAGCGAAATTTGCAGAAATTTGAGATTGACCAGCATCTTCGTCAATGGAGGTCCCTCTGTAGGTCCAACTTAGGTTCAAACTTAACATTGCAGGGAGTTTAAAATATACATTAGATTTTTTTAGGCATGGATGATCACTATGATCAATGTTGTCTTTTCTGACTTAAAAATGTTGTTATAATTTTAGATACTTGAGTTAAACAATCTCAAAGCGTCAAATAATTAGGTTGATGCTTTTGGGCGTGAGTTTGCACGCAGTTGGCGGGATTTTGCAGACTGGCTATGTTGTGATGTCACAGCAAGGTGGAGGTACTTATATGAACATTAAGTCATATTTTAGTGGAGTTTCTCTCCCTCTTCTTGATGACTATGGGGAAACGAAAAAGGTTGGATAAAGTAATATTTTCATTCAGTCGTGGCATGTGCATGACATGTTGGGTTCATTTATCCATCCATCCATTTTCTACCGCTTATTCCCTTTTGGGGTCGCGGGGGGCGCCGGAGCCTATCTCAGCTACAATCGGGCGGAAGGCGGGGTACACCCTCTGTTACGTCCCCCTCAGAAAGAAGAAAACCTTTTGTTCGTCCCAATCTCCGCCGCTACTATAGATAGTAGAGATGTCCGATAATATCGGGCTGCCGATATTATCGGCCGATAAATGCGTTAAAATGTAATATCGGAAATTATCGGTATCGTTTTTTTTTTTTATCGGTATCGTTTTTTTGTTTGTTTTTTTTAAATTTTATTTTATTTTTAAATTAAATCAACATAAAAAACACAAGATACACTTACAATTAGTGCACCAACCCAAAAAACCTCCCTCCCCCCGTCATTCACACTCATTCACACAGAAGGGTTGTTTCATTCTGTTATCAATATTCTGGTTCCTACATTATATATCAATACAGTCTGCAAGGGATACAGTCTGTAAGCACACATGATTGGTCCACTAATAGTACTAACCTTTAACAGTTAATTTAATAATTTTCATTAATTACTAGTTTCTATTTAATTGTTTTTATATTGTTTTACTTTCGTTTTTATTCAAGAAAATGTTTTTAATTTATTTACCTTATTTTATTTTATGATTTTTTTTTTTTAAAGTACCTTATCTTCACCATACTTGGTTGTCCAAATTAGGCATAACAATGTGTTAATTCCACGACTGTATATATCGGTTGATATCGGTATCGGTAATTAAAGAGTTGGACAATATCAGAATAACGGCAAAAAGCCATTATCGGACATCCCTAATAGATAGTATTATTTGTCTGTCTAATTATTATACCTCTGCTTAAATTTGTATCCTTATTACACTAAAGAAAACAAAGAAAGGAAAATTCATATTTTTTTATTCTCCATCCATCCATTTTCTACCGCTTATTCCCTTTTGGGGTCGCGGGGGGCGCTGGAGCCTATCTCAGCTACAATCGGACGGAAGGCGGGGTACACCCTGGACAAGTCGCCACCTCATCGCAGGGCCAACACAGATAGACAGACAACACTCACACTCACATTCACACACTAGGGCCAATTTAGAGTTGCCAATCAACTTATCCCCAGGTGCATGTCTTTGGAAGTGGGAGGAAGCCGGAGTACCCGGAGGGAACCCACGCAGTCACGGGGAGGACATGCAAACTCCACACAGAAAGATCCCGAGCCCGGGATTGAACCCAAGACTACTCAGGACCTTCGTATTGTGAGGCAGATGCACTAACCCCTCTGCCACCGTGAAGCAACAGAAAATATTTAAAGTGCATCAGTTTGCTTGGAATAAAAAAAAACACATCTTATTTCAATTATAAAACTTTTTTTTGACCAACTTGAGCCAATTAATACTTAAAAATAATATTAAATAAACTTGATAAATAATAATACATTCAAATTGATCAGAAAAACAAAAATAAATAAAACAATTGTGCTGATTTTTTTGTTTAATTAAAACGAGGAATGGCAACAATGAACACATTTTGCAGTGCACAGCTTTTCGAAGCGGGTTTTAAAGTACCAGTAGAGTGGTAAAACAAGTTGCCTCTATATCAGGGGTAGGGAACCTATGGCTCTCGAGCCAGATGTGGCTCTTTTGATGACTGCATCTGGCTCTCAGATAAATCTTAGCTGACATTGCTTAACATAAGTAAGGAATAATTCCGCTGGTAATCACAGTGTTAAAAATAACGTTCAAAATATAAAACATTCTCATGCATTTTAATCCATCCATCTGTTTTCTACCGCACTTGTTCAAGAAGTTAATGGTAAGAAGTATTTTATTTGTTATTGGTTAGCTTCAGAATAACAATGTTATTAAAAAGAAAAAGAGACTTATTATACTCTAAAAATGTTGGTCTTACTTAAAAATGCACGCATTTAGTTGTATTCAGTTTTAAAAATATTATATGACTCTCATGGAAATTCATTTTAAAATATTTGGCTTTCATGGCTCTCTCAGCCAAAAAGGTTCCCGACCCCTGCTCTATATTGAGGCTATATTCATATGTATGTGATTTATGACCAGTGTTGGGTTGATTACTGAAAATCAGTAACTAGTTACAGTTACTAGTTACTTTATTTCAAAAGTAACTCAGTTACTAACTCAGTTACTTACACCAAAAAGTAATGCGTTACTGTGAAAAGTAACTATTTAGTTACTTATATATATTTTTTTTTAAGGCCCCATTTAATGCCCTTTTAGCCTTAATTTCAGTACTGTTATTGCACTGGAGAATAATACAATATGTTGATCAACTTGACATGCATTTGCATCACTGAACTCTGCTAAGCAATGTGGTCTACATACAACACACAAAGACAAAGATATGTTTCAAAGGGCCGATTTGTTTCAGGCCAGAACAAATTGACAAAACTATTTTAAATAGCTGCAACATAACATACATAAGTAACAAACAGCATAATAACAACATAGCTGTAAACCAAGGAAGGCACACACTACATACACAAAGCCTAACCAGGCGTTTTTTTTTATCTGGAATTCTGAAATAAAATCATGTCTGAAACCCAGAACACTCCACATTTCCCCAGTTTTAGTTTAGAGATAATGAAAGATTGGCCTGGCCCACTAGCATCCCTTTTTATGTTTGTAAACTTTATAGTCTATACATTTAGAGTGATGGGATAATCAAACACTATAGAAGTCTAGAATAAAAGAGCAACCGTATATAAGAGAATAGACAGAGTGTGTACCTTGTGTAGTGATCATCCATGCCTAAAAAAATCTAATGTATGTTTTAAACTCCCTGCAATGTTAAGTTTGAACCTAAGTTGGACCTACAGAGGGACCTCCATTGACGAAGATGCTGGTCAATCTCAAATTTCTGCAAATTTCGCACAATATGTCCTATTGTAAATAGTGTCAAGCGAAGAGTGTAGTAAGCATAAAAGCAAAAAACAAAGGTGTATCTGTTTGTGTAAGCTCATTCTGCACACAAAAGGGGGACAATTTGGCAGATCATGCACCCATGCTGTTGCCTGCACTATTACAGTCTGACAAAAACACCACAACGTGGCACTGTTGTTAAACCCAGTTAGTCCGATTGACTTGGAATTTCTCACACACAGCTCAATACGCTCTACAAAGCACCCACTGTAACGTTAGGGTGCCACTAAATTTGAAACACACTTATATGGGACTGGCATCCAAAATTGGTTGAAAAACATGGCCGCCATGGGGCTAAATATAGAAGTATTATTGTAGCAAAATTATTTACAGATGCATATCTCAATCTGTGCGTCTTTAATCCAATTTGCGTGTCTATGTACAAATATGTGTGTGTGTAATCAGAGCTGTGTGTGCGTGTTTTAAATTGTCTGTCTGTATTATGATTCATCTGTGGGTAAAAAAAAAACTGTCCATATTTCCTCGATTGGCTCTCTTTTTACACGCAACTTTTGCGACACTTCTGTCGTCTTAGAGTTGTCTGTCCGTGCAGCGATCCGAAATTCTAAAAAGACTTGCCTGTCTGCAACTTGACCTTTCCTTCTCCCTATACTCACCACTTGTCAGCGCCGTGCTCACGCTCCTGTTCGTATTGAAGCCAAGAACAATTGACTTTCCATCAATTCATAAAAAAATTAATTCATGATTTTTAGTTGTCAGAAGTATTTTATACTCAAATAAGTGATCAGTAATGTTATGACATATATGTCATGAAATGTAACGGTCAAAATGATATACATGATATGATATCTACTGTACATATACAATATGTATATATATATATATATATATATATATATATATACACATATATATATAAATATATACACATTATATTATATATATATATATATATGTATATATATACATACACATATATATATATATATATATACATATACATATATATGTATGTGTATCATACATATACATATATATGTATATGTATGTATGTGTATATATATATATATATATTTATATATATGTGTGTATATGTATATATATGTGTGTATATATATATATATATGTGTGTATGTATATATATATGTGTGTATATATATGTATGTATATATATAAGTATATATATATGTGTATATATATGTATATATATATATATATATATATATATATATATGTATATATGTATATATATATATGTATGTATATATATATATATATGTATATATATATATATATATATGTATGTATATGTATGTATATATATATATATATATATATATATGTATGTATGTATATGTATGTATATGTATATGTATATATATATATATATATATATATATGTATATATATATATATATATATATATATATATATATATATATATATATATATGTATATATATATATATATATGTATATATATATATGTGTATGTTGTGTACATACATCTACTGATGCTTAGTCTGGACACATCCTCAGTGACCTCTTGGATTCACCGGGCGTTTCGGGTCTCTCAACTGGTCATACGCCCTCCTCCAAGCGACCCAACCGGGGGTGATCAAATCCCCCGGCTTGTGTCCAGACGGCTCGCTAGCTACCATGACTCCAAGGATCTCCTCTTTTGAGCCACAACCATCTCGAGGCCCTTTCTGCCGCTTCGGTGGTACTGCGGATGGCTCTCCTCTTTCTCTCTCCATCGATGCCCAAACTGCTGAAGGCTCTGACCAAGGAACGGGCTGCAAATCCTCTACATCCAACCTCCACAGGGAAACACCTTGCTCTCCAACCAGCCTGCTGACAGTCGCTGACCAGTCCTGCATACTTGGAGAGCTTACTCTCGAAGGCTTCTTTCAGGCGATCTTCCCACGGGACTGTCAGCTCCAGCAGCACAGCTTGTTTGGTGGACTCAGACACAAGGACAATGTCTGGTCGCAGGGTGGTGACTGCGATATGGCTGGGGAACTTCAGCTGGTTTTCAAGGTCCACCAACAACTGCCAGTCTTTTGCAGACGTCAGGTTGCCTGCTGATGTTTTCCTAGCAGGAGTTGGCGTGTCCCCAGCTCTGACAAAGGCGATGGTTTTCTTGGAGGGGTGGAACTGTTTTGCCCATGCCAGTCCTGTGCTAATGGCTTCAGCGATGGTCTTCAGGACTTGGTCATGCCTCCACCTGTACCTTCCATCTCCAAGTGCCTTTGTACAGCAACTGAGGATGTGTTCCAGGGTTCCTCGCTTGGAGCACAGTGGGCATGCTGATGTCTCTGCTATGCCCCATGTGTGCAGGTTTGAAGGGCTTGGGAGCACATCATATACTGCCTGGATGAGAAATTTGATGCGTTGCGGCTCGGCTTTCCAAAGCTCAGCCCAGGTCACTCTCCTCTCAACCGCATTCTCCCATCTTGTCCAAGCTCCCTGTTGCTTCATTCCAACAGCCTTGCAGGTTCTTGTCTCCTCCACTGCCGCTCTCACCTCATCCTGAACAAAACGTCGGCCTTCCTTCCCCCTAGTGTTCAGTTGGGGAGTTGGAAAGGACCCTAGCCCAGCTCGACCCCGTGTAACTGCTCCAACCAGGCTCCTATGTCGCAGCCTTGCATCTGCCTCTTGAACTGCTTCCTCTGCCATCCATTTCCTGCCAGTCCTCACTTGGATCCCTGCTTTGGCCACCTTCGGATCACTTGAGTCCCTGTACTGTACCACTTCTCTGGCTCTAGTTACCTTAAATTCCTCCTCCAAGGATTTGAAAGGCAACTGCAGTTTGTTGCTGTTCCCGTAGAGTGCAATGCTACTCAGGCTCTTAGGTAGTCCCAGCCATCTCCGGAGGTGGTTGCTGACCCTCCGCTCTAGGATCTCAACTGTCGAGATGGGGAACGAGTAGATGAGGAGGGGCCACAGGATCCTGGGAAGAATGCCATGCTGGTAAATCCAGGCTTTAAACTTCCCAGGTAAGCCTGACTTGTCCACGGATTTCAGCCAGCCATCCAACTCAGCGCATGTCGACTGGATGGATGTTGTGTCTCTCAAAGAGCAGTCAAAAACCTTGCCCAAGCTCTTGACTGGCTTCTCTGAGATAGTTGGAATGGCCGTGCCTGAGATGTTAAACCGGAACTTGTCCTCCACCTTACCCTTCTTCAGCACCATTGATCTGGATTTGGCGGGTTTGAAACGCATTCGGGCCCACTCCACCAACTCTTCAAGTCTCTTCAGAATCCAACGGCAGCCTGGGACTGATTCTGTCATGACTGTGAGGTCATCCATGAATGCCCTGATGGGTGGTTGCCTTTGTCCGGAATTTGTGCGGGGCCCTCTACACTCTGGCTCAGCAGACTTGGTGAGCATGTTCATGGCTAGTGAGAACAGTGTCACAGAGATAGTACACCCTGTGATAATACCAATCTCCACTTTGTGCCAACTGGATGTTGTTGGTCCGGAAGAGACCCTCATCCTGAAATTGCTGTAGTAATCAGCAATGAGGTCTCTACACCTGCTGGGTAAATGATGTTTCATCAGAGTGAGTTGAACGAGCTTGTGCGGAATGGAGCCGAATGCGTGTGTAGAGCTTGC
>NC_084564.2:17260000-17317500 GCF_033978685.3 Nerophis lumbriciformis | reverse complement strand
TCCTTCTTGCCTCCAGTTAAGCTTAATTCTTTACATTGCCAGGGTGGGGGTGATGCAATTGATATGTCACACTCTTGCCAGTCAAGGTTGTTAAAACAAGCTTTTCTTTCCCTTCCCAGTGTTTACCTCACATCATCACTTCTCGTTCCTGGAGTGCAGAAAGGTGGCTGCAGCTTCTACCAGAGTGCTGAGGAATGAATTTCCTCCGAAACACTGCGTGAGCGAGGAGAGGAAATATTCCAGCTTCAGCAGCAGCGGCGTCGGCATCAACGGCGGTAAGCGACGGAGTGGTGGAAAGAGAGAGAGTGTGTGTGTGTGTGTGAGAGAGAGAGCGGCGAGTTCCAATGCACTGTGCTGAGCGTATCTGAGTCGTCGCGTGGCAAGCCGTACGCTCCCCGTTCCCACTTCCCCCTAAGCTCAGGCGGGGCTGAGCTCTACAGCAGGCAGGGATGAAGCTTCGCCCCGAGCCCCAGCGTCAGTGAAGCGGGCCGGTGGGCATCAGGCAGCAGCAGCAGCATCAGCAGCATGGTCGCGCTGGAGACCCACTGCTGACACCCAGCGTGACGGATGACAGCCCACGAGAGGCTTTCCGCGTGCCACCACCCTCCAGGAGGAAGCACGGCCATGTGAGAGGAGCGACTTGGCCGCCAGAAACTCTTGGACATGTTTTCCAGGGCAAAGTCTGGATTTCTTCCTACGTTTGAACTTATTTTGTTTCTCTCCGCGCTGTCCGGCTG
This sequence comes from Nerophis lumbriciformis, assembly GCF_033978685.3. Lineage (NCBI taxonomy): Eukaryota > Metazoa > Chordata > Actinopteri > Syngnathiformes > Syngnathidae > Nerophis > Nerophis lumbriciformis. The sequence goes on along the minus strand of NC_084564.2, from coordinate 17,316,763 downwards.
CCCGCAACCCACCTGCCCGGCACGGGCTAAGGGGAGATGGAACAAGGGAGGTAAGAGACCGTAACACCGACATTGGAATGTTTGTGACTGGCGTTGCCCTCTTGGGACTTTTGGATCGTCTCCAATGACCGCTGATGTCATGCACTGCAATTCAAGTCAACTCTTTACTGTACTTTGGCAACTTGTGAAGCATATCCATGCACGATGAAGTAACCCCGTCATAGTTTCACTTAGTTTACCTTGGATGTCCACCTGTTTCTTCTCATGGTTCAAAGGCTAAGATCAACAGTGGAGTCTTAATGACTCAGCCACGCTCCTCCATGGGAGCGGTCCCCGTCTCGCTCTCATGTGCTCTATAGAATTTAATCCCCTTTGTCGGATTAAAGGAACCTCGAATCTTGGTGCTGCTGCTCCGCAAGAAGGCAGCATTGTCGCCTATTGGTATGGGGATCCCCGCTCAGTGGGATGCTGGGTGTCTTCAAAGAAGCATCGTCACCACCAGTTAATGATTTTTTTGGTGCTTTCGCTCTTCTCCGGTCCACCTCTTAGATCAGTGGTTCTTAACCTGGGTTCGATCGAACCCTAAGGGTTCGGTGAGTCAGGCTCAGGGGTTCGGCGGAGGTCAAAACACACCCGACTCATCGTGTAAATAAAAACTTCCCCCTATCGGCGTATTACGGATACGACAACAGCAGAAGTCAGACTGATTTGCAGGTGTGTAATTTGTTGTGAGTTCATGCACTTTGTTGGTTTTGTTCTTTGAACAAGGTGATGTTCATGCACGGTTCATTTTGTGCACCAGTAAAAAAACATGGTAACACTTTGGTATGGGGAACATATTCACCATTAATTAGTTGCTTATTAACATGCAAATTAGTAACATATTGGCTCTTAACTAGTCATTATTAAGTACTTATTAATGCCTTATTCGGCATGGCCTTATTATAACCCTAACCCTCTAACCCAGGGGTAGGGAACCTATGGCTCTAGAGCCAGATGTGGCTCTTTTGATGAAGTGAATTACATTTATATAGCACTTTTTCTCAAGTGACTCAAAGTGCTTTACATTGTGAAACCCAATATCTAAGTTACATTTAAACCAGTGTGGGTGGCACTGGGAGCAGGTGGGTAAAGTGTCTTGCCCAAGGACACAACGGCACTGACTAGGATGGCGGAAGCAGGGATCGAACCTGCAACCCCCAAGTTGCTGGCACGGCCGCTCTACCAACCGAGCTATACCGCCCCGATGACTGCATCTGGCTCTCAGATAAATCTTAGCTGACATTGCTTAACACGATAAGTAGTGAATAATCCCGCTGGTAATCACAGTGTTAAAAATAACGTTCAAATTATAAAAAATTCTCATGCATTTTAATCCATTCATTCGTTTTCTATCGCACCTGTTCAAGAAGACGAATTCATGGTAAGAAGTATTTTATTTATTATTGGTTAGCTTTAGAATAACAATGTTATTAAAAAGAATACTCTAAAAATGTTGGTCTTACTTAAAAATGCACGCATTTAGTTGTATTCAGTGTTAAAAAAATATTATATGGCTCTCACGGAAATACATTTTGAAATATTTGGCTTTCATGGCTCTCTCAGCCATAAAGGTTCCCGACCCCTGCTCTAACCCTAACATTAACCAAATAACTCTAAATTAAGTCTTTGTCACTTAGAATATGTTCCCCATACTAAAGTGTTACCAAAAACATATAACTTTGTCTTGAATTTGAAAAAAAACATTTTATTTTTCACAAAAGAAAGGTTCGGTGAATGCGCATATGAAACTGGTCAGGTTCGGTACCTCCAACAAGGTTAAGAACCACTGTCTAAGATGCTTCACTGAAGTTCAGCCATTAATGAGACGGCTGTTATATGCTCCGTAGTGTTGCTTTCATGAAGGAAATTTCCTTTTCATGTCCACTTTTTCCTCCCACTTTGTGTTCATATGCTGCATTAATTGTCATAATTAGCATAAGAAGTGGGTCATGCAAACAATCAATGAGACAGCGCCATTCACTCAAAAAGAGCTGAAAATGAAGTTTGTGTGTGTCGGATTAGCTATGAATTATCAGGCAATTATAAGCAATGATGGATGGAAGTGTTTGGGACAACAAATGAATCCAAAGCAAGGGCAAAGGCAGTCGCAGTGTGAACTTGCAGTTACTGTGTTCCTGGCCTCTGGTGAAATAGAGGGCAGTGACCTCCACCAGTGTGACCACATTATATGTTGTCACACTTTACTCGGAATTCATCTCCCTCCATTGTTTTAATGCTTCTTTTTTTTTCTTGGATGCTTGTTATCCACTAAGGCTGAGTTCAAACTTGTGGTTATGGCACTTTGGTGTAGTTGGCTTAGGTTGCCGGGGGGACTAGATGGCACCATTTTATTTGCATAATTGGCCATGACACATGTGCATGTAGTTTTTATGGATGCTGAGGGAGAGACACAACATCTGCAAAAAACATCACAAGCAAAACATATGAAATGTACATGAACTTTATTTTTTTGCTTCTTTTTTTGTATTTTTTTGTGAGCTTGGGCGAACAGGTAGCACCAAATCTATCTGTGGTGTGCCGCCACAAATAAATACATTGGAAATGCATAGGACATTTTTATATAGCTATATTTATCCCTAAGATATGTCTTTGTTTATAATGTATATTTTCTGCTGGATCTACTTTCTATTTTTTGCTGCAGCTGTTGCATATACTGTAATATTGTACATGGCAATTGGGATTTGTTATATAATGTATCTGTTATATAAAAATATAATATATCAGTATATATTATATACTGTATATATAATATGTAAATATTACTTATGATACATTTTATATTGCTACTATGGTACATTTTAGTCTACTTAATACCTGCATTATTCTTTCCACCTTTACCCTTTCTATCCTTTGTAACTGAGCTACTGTGTGGAACAATTTCCCTTGTGGAGCAATGAAGTTAGTCTAAGTCTGCAGTAAAGTCTCTTGTTTATCTGCACTGAAGTTCCAAGCCTGACCGTGGTAAATCATTTCCCCCGAAGTAGGGTTATTATTAATAAATTGAACAATTTCATAGTCTGAGCATAACACAATTGTTCACGACCTTCAAAACACTTTTTTTGTTTGTTTGTTTTTTTCACCATATTAAGGGCCATCTAAACATGAAATAACACCTATATAGTCACCTTTACACTAATTTCACCCAATATCGTAGCCTTGAGTGTGCTCTACTGTATATTACAGTACTCACCAGTGTCATAGCAATGGCCATCTCCCGGCCACTACAACACGTCCACTACTTGAACGTACTCTGTCACACACTGTGTAATTCTTTTAAGTTAGTACTGGGCTTTCATGTGCTGAAGTTGAAGTTTTTCTGGTGGAACTTGACAGTCGGAGCTACAACCATTAGCCGTGTAGTTAGCATTCCGTGTTAGCACTGCGCGTTGTTATTACACTTTGCTCATGCCAAAGGCTCACTAAAGTCATGTGGAGCTGATGATGTCAAAAATGGAAGTGCATCAGTAGAGTTCATCTCCACTTGGCATTGCCTGGACAACTGCTGAGAGCTGATAGCATTAAGTGGCGCCCCGATACCCATCGTGTTCTTGTACGTTTTGCGTCTTTTCTTTTAACATCACTCACGCCTAAGTAATGTTGCGTTTTGACCAGTTGTTCCTCCCAGGGAATTCAAGTTTCTGGTCGTCGCTCCCAAGCTCTTTACGACACTTAAAGCTGAGTAAAAGAACCACCAGAGACAGAATAGGTATTTTGTAATATATTTGCAAAGCTTTGTAAATATAAATGAGACCAGTCCAGCATAGAACATTCAATCACGCAGCTAAGATGGTCTGATCTAAAAAATGGAAACCTTCTCTTCTATAAAGTCTCTCTCCCTCCCACCCTTGCTGTCTTGTCTTTCCAGCCCAAACACATGCCCATTGTCCTCCGCACCTGGACATAAGAGGAGATAAAAGAAGGAGTACCTCTCCTCCTTACATTCCACACTCAAGGTTAGCACACAGTATTTGCAGACAACCAAAAGACCACAATTGGAAGAAAAACACTAGCTGTTTTGTAATATGATTATGAAATTAAAGAAGTAACACTTAAATACGGATATATGTAAATATCTGCCTCCGACAGTAAGTAAGTACCGTATTTTTCGGACTATAAGTCGCAGTTTTTTTCATAGTTTGGTGCAACTTATATATGTTTTTTTCCTTTCTTTATTATGCATTTTCGGCAGGTGCAACTTATACTCCGGTGCGACTTATACTCTGAAAAATACGGTAAGTACATTTTATTTATAAAGCACTTTTAACAGATAAAATCACAAGGCGCTGTACAAAACATAGGTGAAGTAAAACAACATTTCAATTAAAACAACAGGGGGAACATCATAAAAAAGATACCAAGTGGATTACAAATCATAGTTAAAAGGTGCATTAACTAAAAGCTTTACTAAAAAGAGAAGTTTTCAAATGTTTCTTAAAAGTTTCAACACAGTCAAGATCACGGAGGGACTGGTGGAAATTGTTCCAGAGTCTGGGAGCTATCGCCTGGAATGCCAGGTCTCCACGGGTTTTAAAACAAGTTTTTGAGATCTTTAGAAGACCCTGGCCTGAAGACCGGAGGCTGCGCCCTGAGGAGTAGGGGCATAGCAAATCAGTGATGCACTGAGGGGCCCCACCATGCAACACACGGAATGTCAGGACTAAAATCTCAAACTCATTGCGGAATTTAACTGGAAGCCAATGAAGACTGGATAGAACGGGGGTGGTATGGGCTGTTCTGGGTCAAAAGTCTGGCAGTCGCATTTTGTACAGTCTGAAGTCTCTTTAGCGTTGACTTGTTCAAGAGAGTGAAAAGAGAATTGCAATAGTCAATGCGAGACGAAATGAACGCATTAATGATCATTTTGAGATCCAATTTTGAAAACAAATGTCTCACTTTAGAAATATTTCTGAGATGATAAAGACAGTTTTTGGTCAGTTGACGACAGTGACCCTCCAAAGACATTGACTGATCAAACACAACCCCAAGGTTTCTGAGGCTGCTCTCAATGCGGAGATGTGTTATTGATAAGGCAGGAGTTCAAGATGGAGATTAGCTGCCATGCTGTAGTTAGCATTGTGCCGCTTGGTGAATATCTTTATTGATCGCCAGAACATAATAATAGAAAATAAGAAATCTTGCACTGTAATTTAAAGGGGAACATTATCACCAGACCTATGTAAGCGTCAATATATACCTTGATGTTGCAGAAAAAAGACCATATATTTTTTTAACCGATTTCCGAACTCTAAATGGGGGAATTTTGGCGAATTAAACGCCTTTTTATTATTCACTATCGGAGCGATGACGTCACATCGGGAAGCAATCCGCCATTTTCTCAAACACATTGCAAACACCGAGTCAAATCAGCTCTGTTATTTTCCGTTTTTTCGACTGTTTTCCGTACCTTGGAGACACCATGCCTCGTTGGTGTGTTGTCGGAGGGTGTAACAACACGAACAGGGACGGATTCAAGTTGCACCAGTGGCCCAAAGATGCGAAAGTGGCAAGAAATTGGACGTTTGTTCCGCACACTTTACCAACGAAAGCTATGCTACGACAGAGATGGCAAGAATGTGTGGATATCCTGCGACACTCAAAGTAGATGCATTTCCAACTGGACTGGACGGATCAGCTTTCAGGAAAAGAGAGCGGATGAGGGTATGTCTACAGAATATATTAATTGATGAAAACTGGGCTGTCTGCACTCTCAAAGTGCATGTTGTTGCCAAATGTATTTCATATTCTGTAAACCTAGTTCATAGTTGTTAGTTTCCTTTAATGCCAAACAAACATATACCAATTGTTGGTTAGAAGGCGATCGCCGAATTTGTCCTCGCTTTCTCCCGTGTCGCTGGCTGTCGTGTCGTTTTCGTCGTTTTCGCTTGCATACGGTTCAAACCGATATGGCTCAATAGCTTCAGTTTCTTCTTCAATTTCGTTTTCGCTACCTGCCTCCACACTACAACCATCCGTTTCAATACATTCGTAATCTGTTGAATCGCTTAAGCCGCTGAATTCCGAGTCTGAATCCGAGCTAATGTCGCTATAGCTTGCTGTTGTATGCGCCATGTTTGTTTGTATTGGCATCACTGTGTGACATCACAGGAAAATGGACGGGTGTATATTTAACGATGGTTAAAATCAGGCACTTCAAAGCTTTTTTTATGGATATTGCGTGATGGGTAAAATTTTGAAAAAAACTTCGAAAAATAAAATAAGCCACTGGGAACTGATTTTTAATGGTTTTAACCCTTCTGAAATTGTGATAACGTTCCCCTTTAACACTTAATTCAGGCCAAAAATATTTAAAACATGCTTAAAAATGTTTAAATAAAATGCATTATGTAGTGAAGCCTCAGTTCTTGAAACACGATGTGTTGAGCGACAAATGTATGCGTAAAATAAGGACTTGATTGGGAAGCTTTCATGACATAACTCAAATAGCCCTAACCAAATTGTCATCTGCTGGGTTGAATATGTAGGTTATTTCTACCAGTTTAGATTTAATGAAAAGTTTCTAAAATATACTATTGTCATTGACACAGAGACTTCCGCACTGTTAAGATATTGAATGAGTTTATATCGGTCATATAATCAACCATTTTGTGTGATCACTACAGGTTATACATATTTAACAATCATACACATACGCACACACACACAAAAAGAAAAGAAAAACAATGACCGAAAAGGCATAGGCTGAAGTCAAGGCTTATATTTGCCTATCCTATACATTCACTGAAAATAAGATTACCTGGAACATTGTTAAAAAAATCAATGGGATGAAAGTAATTGTTACTATATTTTATAATTTTCTATTATTTCGCCTTTCAAAGCTTTCTTAAACCGTAACAAAGAACTACATGTCTTCAACTCCTCACTGAGCTTGTTCCACCATTTAACTCCTAAAACTGAAATACATTTGTATTTTATATTCGTTCTTATTTTACCTATTTCAAAAATCAATATCCCCCGTAAATTATAGTGTTCTCCTCTTAATTTAAATAACCTAAGAATACAAGCTGGCAGGCTGTTGTTCTTTACTCGAAACATCATTTCCATTGTTTTTAAAAAAACCAATATCTGAACATTTTAACACATTAGAACTAAAGATGTCCGATAAATGCTTTAAAATGTTATATCGGAAATTATTGGTATCGGTTTCAAAATTATTGGTATCGGTTTCAAAAAGTAAAATGTATGACTTTTTAAAACGCCGCTGTGTACACGGACGTAGGGTGAAGTACAGAGCGGCAATAAACCTTAAAGGCACTGCCTTTACATGCCGGCCCAGTCACATAATATCTACGGCTTTTCACACACACAAGTGAATGCCACGCATACTTGGTCAACAGCCATACAGGTCACACTGAGGGTGGCCGTATAAACAACTTTAACACTGTTACAAATATGCGCCACACTGTGAAACCACACCAAACAAGAATGACAAACACATTTCGGGAGAACATCCGCACCGTAACACAACATAAACACAACAGAACAAATACCCAGAACCCCTTGCAGCACTAACTCTTCCGGGACGCTACACGATATACCCCCCGTTACCACCTACCCCGCCCCACCCCCACCGCAACCTCCTCATGCTCTCTCAGGGAGAACATGTCCCAAATTCCAAGCTGCTGTATATATCGGTATCGGTTGATATCGGAATCGGTAATTAAGAGTTGGACAATATCGGAATATCGGTTATCGGCAAAAAAGCCATTATCGAGCTTATAAATAAATAATATTTTCCTTTACATATTTCTGCAAGGTTTGTGCTCTCATTGAAGCACTGGTTCGTGTAGTCGGTCTGTGTGGAGTTCAGATTTGAGCTGAAATGAACTGAACCGCACCAGAGTTCCCTTGCAAGGGGGGCCGTGATTTGTTCGGCGCACACACGGCTTCGGATGATCGCGTTTACACTTGACCCAACCAACCGTACTTGCAAAGCGAACGCGTTCATTTTCGGGAAGCAAATATGACAAGTGTGAATGCCCTGAATGTTTATCTTTTAAACATTCTTTGTTTTTTGAGTGGAGAACGGTTCTGACTCAGTTTGAATTCATATCATTTTTATTTTGGAAAACATTCAAAATAGCCACAGGGATTTATTTGTTTTATTCTTGCTCATAAATTACTTCCCGGATCACATCGTATCGTTTCTAAAAGCCGTGGAAAATCACAGCTGCTGGTCTACAAATAGATGGAGGCAATCAACTTATTTTTTACAAGAAGGAATCTGAACGCTTGAAAGGATTTGGTTGATGCAATCATTTTGGTGGATGCAATCATTTTTGGTAGATACTGAAAGGTTGTTATTTAGGGAATGATGCGCGTGGAACAATTTTCAATACTAGCAGCTAAATGAAAGACTGCAAAGTGTTTTGGCATATCAAATAATACATCCAAAATACTAATTTACGTCATGAATACAGGAAGGTGTTTTGTTTTGGGTTACCATCTGTGTTCACTTTGCAACACACCTTGTGTTTTCAGGTTGTCTCACTCGCTATGCAGGTTGGGTCTTAGATTCTCCTCATATGCTTATTGCCCTCCTACAGGAAAAAGCAAGTAGCCCCTAGACTACCTGTTAGCCGGGCCGGGGAAATCCACTTGGTCGTATTGCGAGCCCACTCGGTGCTGGACCTGTGAGAGTCTTTTATTGAACAGCCTGGCTTTGCTGAGGCAGGCAGGAACTTGTGCAGCAATAACAACTCTAAGTCCCCCCTCATCTCAGTCTCTCCCACAGCTGGACATACTGTATGTGACACTTGGGATGGGAGTATCGGGTATATATTAATATACTGAAAAGGAAGAGGAGGATTCACTGGTGTTGGCTGCCATGGATAGACACACCAAGTTGTTTGCCACCGTTTGTTACTTTGTTTGGAGGATTGCTGAAAGTAATGGTTCAAATCTGGGTTGTACAAAACCCAAAAGTTGGCACGTTGTGTAATTCGTAAAATAAAAACCGAATACAATTATTTGCAAATCCTTTTCAACCAGTGACGTGCGGTGAGGTTCATGGCTGGTGAGGCACTGACTTCATCACAGTCAGATTTACAAACAAATGAACCCTAAAGAGTATCTTATTCACCATTTGATTGGCAGCAGTTAACGGGTTATGTTTAAAAGCTCATACCAGCATTCTTCCCTGCTTGGCACTCAGCATCAAGGGTTGGAATTGGAGGTTAAATCACCAACAATTATTCCCGGGCGCGGCGCCGCTTCTGCCCACTGCTCCCCACTGCTCCCCTCACATCCCAGGGGGTGAGCAAGGGGATGGGTCAAATGCAGAGGACAAATTTCACCACACCTAGTGTGTGTGACAATCATTGGTACTTTAACTTAATTTTAACTTTACACATACAAACTGTAGCACACAAAAAAGCACATTTAATTAAAAAAACGTTATTATGGTCTTACCTTTACTTATAAGTGCGGGAACAGTGGTGTTCGTGTTGGAGGAGTTGTGAATGAATGCAATATGAAATCCGTGCTACAGTCTGCAGGTGTACCTAATGTTGTGTCCCTGCAGTCGTTCACGCTCCTCCGGCGCGAGCAATGTTGTTTTTGCACTTTTTGGCTTCTTGTTAAGTGACTTTTTTGGGTGGATTCGGTCTTGCACGTGGAGGGTTTGGGTGTGGGCTTTGGTTGGTGTGGCGCTCCCGTCGGTGGGTGCAGTCTGCGGCGGAGGTGCAATAACCGGCACCAGGAGGCGGGGTTACGCGAGCCTCAGCCAGTGCGTCTTCGCAGCAGTTTTATAATTGCTCAGCACAAGAAATACGTTACACACATACAGTTGTTGACAAAATACACTGTACATTATATACCTCAGCTAACTAAACTATGGAAATGTATAATATAATTCATATAGCAATACGGTCTCACTGCACAGCAGGCCAGCAGTTAGCCGAGTCCGCAATCCATGTTGAGGCACAACTGAGTGACGTGCCTCAACTGGCTGCTGATCCCCGCACCGTCTCTTCTCAGTATTTGAACGGCAAATGTGAAAATTCAGCGATTTTGAATAAAAATAATCTAAAACTGGTGAAGTTAAACGGAAAATAACTTTATAGTATAATCACTGGATACATATAACAATTTAATTAATTTTTTTTCTTTTTACATTTTTTTTCTTTCCATGTAGGAAGGTGAGGCCCCGCCTCACCTGCCTCCAGTGACCGCACGTCACTGTTTTCAACTTATAATCAATTGAATAGACTGCAAAGACAAGATATGTAATCTTGGAACTGAGAAATTAACTTAGAATTTAATGGCTGCAACACATTGCAAAAAAGTTGGCACAGGAGTATTTTTACCACTGTGTTACATGGCCTTTCCTTTTAACAACAACGTTATCGGCAGGCCGATATTATCGGACATCTCTAGTTAAATTTCTCCTCTTTTGTTGAGAAGAATTGTACATTCTTGGGTAGCAGGTTATAGTTTGCTTTGTACATCATTTTAGCTGTTTGCAAATGCGCCAAATCGTTGAATTTCAATAATTGTGATTTAATAAATAAAGGGTTTGTATGTTCTCTATATCCAACATTATGTATTACTCTAATTGATCTTTTTTGTAACACAGTTAAAAAAGATCAATTAGAATAATACATACATGTTAGAGATGTCCGATAATGGCTTTTTTGCCGATATCCGGTATTACGATATTGTCCAACTCTTAATTACCGATTCCAATATCAACCGGGGGGGTGGCGAGGTTGGAAGGGGAGGGGGGTTTGGTGGTAGTGGGGGGTGTATATTGTAGCGTCCCAATCCAATCCAATCCACTTTATTTATATAGCACATTTAAACAACAAAATGTTTCCAAAGTGCTGCACAACAATATTAAAAAACAATTAAAAACAATATAAAATAAATATGATTAAAAACGATTTTAAAGGGTAAAACCAATTAAAACAGTAAATAGAAATCAAAATTTTAAAAACACAGAGGACCACACAACTCACGTAGTGTTAAAAGCCAGAGAATAAAAGTGGGTCTTAAGACGAGACTTGAAACACTCCACTGTGGGAGCAGTTCGAACATGGAGGGGCAGAGTGTTCCAGAGCTTAGGGCCGACCACAGAGAAGGCCCTGTCTCCCCTGGTTTTAAGTCTCGTCTTGGGCACCACGATCTGGAGCTGGCTCTCGGACCTCAGAGTGCGCGCAGGATTGTCCCGGAAGAGTTGGTGCTGCAAGGGGTTCTGGGTATTTGTTCTGTTGTCTTTATGTTGTGTTATTGTGCGGATGTTCTCACAAAATTTGTTTGTCATTCTTGTTTGGTGTGGGTTCACAGTGTGGCGCATATTTGTAAGTGTTGAAGTTGTTTATACGGCCACCCTTAGTGTGACCTGTATGGCTGTTGATCAAGTATGCTTTGCATTCACTTGTGTGTGTGTAAAAGCCGCACATATTATATGACTGGGCCGGCACGCTGTTTTTATGGAGGAAAAGCTGACGTGACGATAGGTTGTAGAGGATGCTAAATCAAATCAAATCAAATCAAATCAAATCAAATCAACTTTATTTATAAAGCACATTTAAAATATACCACAGGGGTAGCCAAAGTGCTGTACAATGGGCAGGTTAAAAGATAAAACGAGTGCCGAGCAAACACAACACAACACAAACAAAACACGATAAAAAATAAATAAATAAAATAGAATAAATAAAAACATAAAAACAGGTTCACAGCAGGTGTATTATGGGGCGCCATTGCAGGATGGATATCACTGAGTGTTAAAAGCCATGGAATAAAAGTATGTTTTTAAGAGAGATTTAAAAACAGGAAGAGAGGAGGCTTGTCTAACACTCAGAGGTAGGTCGTTCCAGAGCTTGGGAGCAGCAACGGCGAAAGCTCTGTCACCTCTAAGCTTCAGCCTTGTGTCAGGGACCGTCAACAGCAGCTAATTGGCTGATCTTAAGGATCGGGTGGGGCAGTAAGGCTGAAGGAGGTCGGAGAGATAGGTTGGCGCGAGGATGTTTAGACATTTAAAAACAAATAAAAGGAGTTTAAAATTGATTCGATAACGCACAGGGAGCCAGTGAAGGGACGCTAAAATAGGGGTGATGCCTTTAAGGCACGCCCCCAATACTGTTGTCCTGGGTGGAAATCGGGAGAAATTCGGGAGAATGGTTGCCCCGGGAGATTTTCGGGAGGGGCACTGAAATTTGTGGGTATCCTGGAAAAATCGGGAGGGTTGGCAAGTATGCCCTACGTCCGTGTTTTACCGGATATGTACCGCTCCATACAGCGGTGTTTTAAAAAGTCATTAATTTTACTTTTTGAAACCGAGACCAATAATTTCCGATATTACATTTTAAAGCATTTATCGGCCGATATTATCGGACATCTCTAATACATATTGTTAGAAAAAAACGACTTTGGCAACAACAAATATCGAAAAGTTGCTAAAAGGAGTCGTTACACCCCCAGTGAAGGACCTTAGAAAGTTCTCAGGTTCTATCATCTTGTCTGAATATACACAATCCCCCACCCAGCAGTCCCGATGCACATCATTCCAGTTGGGTCCAGGGCGTAGCAGTGCAGCGGGGCTGGCCACAGGGGTTGAAATGCTCTACCAAAACTAATGAGGGCAGCAGCCTGACAGAAAAATGAAATGACTGTCTTTAGTTTTAATTAATTTGTTTTGACTGTTGTCTCGGGGGTAGGTGGCACATTGAGGGCTGTTGTGGATGCAGGGCTAAAATCACTCACACTCCCGTGACGCTTTGCTGACACACTCTGACTGCTGTTTGTTTTCACTCCTGACAACTGACACGTGAACACATTTGTGTGCTTTAAAACAAAACAAAACCAAAAAAAAAAAAGCATAATTACAGGTTGATGAATACTAACATTTCTGTCTTGTAATGTGCGGGGAAAAAGGCGAGAAAGATTTCCTACCTGAATCCAATTTGGCTAATTAGCCTTTGTGTGAGTGTCGCCGCACAGCTTCTCACACGCCTCAATGTTGTACGCCTACACCCTTTTGAAAAATACATGTCATGTGTACCGGCTGGAAAGAGTGGGCGCCATTACATACAGTATACGGCGGTAGCAGGATTGGTTTGTCGTGCAGTAGACCAGTGTTTTTCAACCTTTTTTGAGCCAAGGCACATTTTTTTGCGTTGAAAAAATGCGGAAGCACACCACCAGCAGAAATCATCAAAAAACTAAACTCAGTTGACAGTAAAAAGTCGTCGTCGCAATTGTTGGATATGACTTTAAACCATAACCAAGCATGCATCACTATAGCTCTTGTCTCAAAGTAGGTGTACTGTCACCACCTGTCACATCACACCCTGACTTTTTTGGACTTTTTTGCTGTTTTCCTGTGTGTAGTGTTTTAGTTCTTGTCTTGCGCCCCTATTTTGGTGGCTTTTTCTCTTATTTTGGTATTTTCCTGTAGCAGTTTCATGTAGGGATGTCCGATAATGGCTTTTTGCTGATATCCGATATTGTCCAACTCTTAATTACCGATACCGATATCAACCGATACCAATATATACAGTCATGGAATTAACACATTATTATGCCTAATTTGGACAGCCAGGTATGGTGAAGATAAGGTACTTTAAAAAAAAAATAAATAAAAAAATAATAAGATAAATAAATTAAAAACAGTTTCTTGAATAAAAAAGAAAGTAAAACGATATAAAAACAGTTACATAAAAACTAGTAATTAATGAAAATGAGTAAAATTAACCGTTAAAGGTTAGTATTATTGGTGAACCAGCAGCACGCACAATCATGTGTGCTTAGGGACTGTATCCCTTGCAGACTGTATTGCTATATATTGATATATAATGTAGGAACCAGAATAATAATAACAGAAAGAAACAACCCTTATGTGTGAATGAGTGTAAATGGGGGTGGAAGGTTTTTTAGGTTGGTGCACTAATTATAAGTGTATCTTGTGCTTTTTATGTTGATTTAATAAAAAAAATAAAAACTATACCGATGATAAAAAAAACGATACCGATAATTTCCGATATTACATTTTAAAGCATTTAACGGCCGATAATATCGGCAGGCCGATATTATCGGACATCTCTAGTTTCATGTCTTCCCTTGAGCGATATTTCCCGCATCTACTTTGTTTTAGCAATCAAACATTTTTCAGTTGTTTTTATCCTTCTTTGGGGGGGACATTGTTGATTGTCATGTTCAGATGTACATTGTGGACGCCGTCTTTGCTCCACAGTAAGTCTTTGCTGTCGTCCAGCATTCTGTTTGTGTTTACTTTGAAGCCAGTTCAGTTTTAGTTTCATTCTGCATAGCCTTCCCTAAGCCTTTTCTTAGGGGCACTTACCTTTTGTTTATTTTTGGTTTAAGCATTAGACACCTTTTTACCTGCACACTGCCTCCCGCTGTTTCCGACATCTACAAAGCAATTAGCTACCGGCTGCCACCTTCTGATATGGAAGAGTATTACACGGTTACTCTGCTGAGCTCTAGACAGCACCGACACTCAACAACAACACATCATTTGCAGACTATAATTACTGGTTTGCAAAAAATATTTTTAACCCAAATAGGTGAAATTAGAGAATCTCCCACGGCACACCAGACTGTATCTCACGGCACACCAGTGTGCCACGGCACAGTGGTTGAAAAACACTGCAGTAGACGTTGGAGCATTGGCGAGTTGCTATCACCACGTATTCAAGGATGAAGGGAATGATTGTAAATTATATAATTTTCAATAATTTCCTGTCATGCCCCCGCTAGGAGTCAGAATTTTTTTCACGCCGCCCCAGTATTTAATACTTTTTAGATAATATTTGTTTATTTGTTCCGAATGAATATTTGCTTATTCTACTTAAATATATGATATATCCTCATTACCAGCTGTATCAAGGTGAATCCAAGGTCTCTGTATACTTGCTCAGACTTCAACCCGATGGGAACAACGTGAAACCCTGGATGGGACCGCAGAATAATGATCTCAGTGTCGGTGGTGGACAAAATGGAACACATTTAGCAATATTGCGGAGTAGAAAGAAGGCTGTTTTAGTAACACTCTTAATACGTGACTCAAGTGAGAGAGTTGGGTCGGAGATAATACCGAGATTATTTACCGAGTCGCTTTGTATAATTGTTTTGTTGTCAAATGTTAAGGTGGTATTATTAACTAGCAGGACGGATAATCATCAATTCAGTTTTCTTAGCGTTAAGATGCAAAAAGTTGCTGGACATCCATTGTTTAATTTCATTTACACACGCCTCCAGGTGACTACAATCTGGTGTGTTGGTCATCTTTAGGGTCATGTAGAGTTGGGTGTCATCAGCATAACAGTAAGAACTAACACCGTATTTGCGTATGATGTCACCGAGCAGCAGCATGTAGATATTGCAAAGTACAGGACCAAGAATCAAACCTGTGGAACTTTGCATGTAACCTTAACATACTCTGAGGTCACGTTGTTATGGGAGGATTTAAACCAAGAAAAGGCTAAGTCTGACATACCAAAAAGTGTTTTGATACGTTCTAATAAAACGTTATGATTGACGGTATCGAAAGCAGGGCTAAGATCAAGTAGCAGCAACATGGATGATGCATCAGGTAGATAGATAGATTGATAGAGTAGGTATGTAGATGAATGATGAATGAATGGATGAGTAGGTAGATAAGTGGATGATGGATGTCAAGATACACTATATTGCCAAAAGTATTTGGCCACCTGCCTTGACTCACATATGAACTTGAAGTGCCATCCCATTCCTAACCCATAGGGTTCAATATGGTGTCGGTACACTTTTTGCAGCTATTACAGCTTCAATTCTTCTGGGAAGGCTGTCCACAAGGTTGCGGAGTGTGTTTATAGGAATTTTCCACGATTCTTCCAAAAGCGCATTGGTGAGGTCACACACATGTTGGTCGAGTAGGCCTGGCTCTCAGTCTTTGTTCTAATTCATCCCAAAGGTGTTCTTCAGGTCAGGGCTCTGTGCAGGCCAGTCAAGTTCATCCACACCAGACTCTGTCATTCATTGTCTTTATGGACCTTGCTTTGTGCACTGGTGCACAGTCATGTTGAAACTGTTCCCACAAGGTTGGGAGCATGGAATTGTCCAAAATGTTTTGGTATCCTGGAGCATTCAAAGTTCCTTTCACTGGAACTAAGGGGCCAAGATCAACTCCTGAAAAACAACCCCGCACCATGATTCCTCCTCCACCAAATTTCACACTCGGCACAATGCAGTCCGAAATGTAGCGTTCTCCCGGCAACCTCCAAATTCAGACTCGTCCATTAGATTGCCCGATGGAAAAGCGTGATTCATCACATTTCAGAGAAAGCGTCTCCACTGCTCTAGAGTCCAGTGGCAACGTGCTTTACACCACTGCATCCCACGCTTTGCATTGGACTTGGTGATGTATGGCATAGATACAGCTGCTCGGCCATAGAAACCCATTCCATGAAGCTCTCTGCGTACTGGACGTGGGCTAATTGGAATGTCACATGAAGTTTGGAGCTTTGTAACAACTGACTGTGCAGAAAGTCGGCGATACTCTTCCATTTTCTTATAACAAAGCCGACAGTTGACTTTGAAATATTTAGGAGCGAGGAACTTTCACGACTGGATTTGTTGCACAGGTTGCATCCTATGACAATTCCACGCTGGAAATCACTCAACTCCCAAGTGATTAGGACACCTGATTCTGATCATTTGAATGGGTGGCCAAATACTTTTTGCATTATAGTGTAGCTGGACGTTGGGTAGGTAGACAAATGGATAGATAAGTGGATGAATGGTAGATCGCTGGATGGATGGATGGATGAAAGAAAAGAAAAATGTATAAATAAGAAATAAAAAGTAAGTTAAGAAATAAAAGTAAGTACAGGAAGGATATAGTAGCTAAAATGAAGAAGGTCAAGTTTAAATCAATAAATAAATACAGGAGTATAAAGTGCCAAATGTTGTATAATACACAAATGTATGATTTAGATACATTTGGCTACCATGAAATATATTGCTTGTGATCGTCACAATTGGCATTCATGCTTCTGCTGCTAAAATGAATAATTGATCATGTATTGTCAGATGTATTATCGTCGTTGATGCTTGTTATATAACTTCCACACCACAGACCTTTCAAAACCCTCTCAAGTGAACACAGCTAAAAATAGATTTACTAGGGCTGCGAATCTTTGGATGTCCCACGATTCGATTCAATATCGATTCTTGGGGTCACGATTCGATTCAAAATTGTTTGTTTTTTTTCGAATCGATTCTCGATTCAAATACGATATTTTCCCGATTCAAAACGATTCTCTATTCATTCAATACATAGGATTTCAGCAGGATCGACCCCAGTCTGCTGACATGCAGGCAGAGTAGTAGATTTTTGTAAAAAGCTTTTATATTTGTAAAGGACAATGCTTTATCAACTGATTGCAATAATGTAAATTTGTTTTAACTATTAAATGAACCAAAAATATGACTTATTTTATTTTTGTAAAAATATTGGACACAGTGTGTTGTCAAGCTTATGAGATGCGATGCAAGTGTAAGCCACTGTGACACTATTGTTCATTTTTATTTATTTATTTATTTATAAATGTCTAATGATAATGTCAATAAGGAATTTTTAATCACTGCTATGTTGAAATTGTAACTAATATTGATACTGTTGTTGATAATATTCATTTTTGTTTCACTACTTTTGGTTTGTTCTGTGTCGTGTTTGTGTCTCCTCTCAATTGCTCTGTTTATTCCACTTCTGAGTGTTGCTGGGTCGGGTTTGGTTTTGGAATTGGATTGCATTGTTATGGTATTGCTGTGTATTGTTTTGTTGGATTGATTAATTAAAAAAATTAAAAATTAAAAATATAAAATTAAAAAAAAAAATAAATAAATACATTTAAAAAAATCGATTTTATGAGAATCGATTCTGAATCGCACAACGTGAGAATCGCGATTCAAATTCGAATCGATTTTTTTTTCCCACACCCCTAAGATTTACATACCTATATTTTTATTCCAAAGCATAGTTAATAATTCAGCATCCAATCGCTCCACAGTATTAAAAGGACATGTTGATTCTGGTCCAATTCTGTGGTTTTAGCCTACCCTCACTTCATGGTGTCATTCTAAAGTATTACTTAAAGGGGAACATTATCACAATTTCAGAATGGTTAAAACCATTAAAAATCAGTTCCCAGTGGCTTATTATTCCATTTTCCTGTGACGTCACACAGTGATGCCAACACAAACAAACATGGCGGAAAGAACAGCAAGCTATAGCGACATTAGCTCGGATTCAGACTCTGATTTCAGCGGCTTAAGCGATTCAACAGATTACGCATGTATTGAAACGGATGGTTGTAGTGTGGAGGCAGGTAGCGAAAACGAAATTGAAGAAGAAACTGAAGCTATTGAGCCATATCGGTTTGAACCGTATGCAAGCGAAACCGACGAAAACGACACGGGAGAAAGCGAGGACAAATTCGGCGATCGCCTTCTAACCAACGATTGGTATGTGTTTGTTTGGCATTAAAGGAAACTAACAACTATGAACTAGGTTTACAGCATATGAAATACATTTGGCAACAACATGCACTTTGAGAGTGCAGACAGCCCAGTTTTCATCAATTAATATATTCTTTAGACATACCCTCATCCGCTCTCTTTTCCTGAAAGCTGATCTGTCCAGTCCAGTTGGAAATGCATCTACTTTGAGTGTCGCAGGATATCCACACATTCTTGCCATCTCTGTCGTAGCATAGCTTTCGTCGGTAAAGTGTGCGGAACAAACGTCCAATTTCTTGCCACTTCAGCATCTTTGGGCCACTGGTGCAACTTGAATCCGTCCCTGTTCGTGTTGTTACACCCTCCAACAACACACCGACGAGGCATGATGTCTCCAAGGTACGGAAAACAGTCGAAAAAACGGAAAATAACAGAGCTGAGTTGACTCGGTGTTTGAGAAAATGGCGGATGGCCACGTTGTGACGTCATCGCTCCGAGAGCGAATATTAGAAAGGCGTTTAATTCGGCAAAATTCACCCATTTAGAGTTCGGAAATCGGTTAAAAAATATATGGTCTTTTTTCTGCAACATCAAGGTATATATTGACGCTTACATAGGTCTGGTGATAATGTTCCCCTTTAAGTTCCATTTGAACCTGTGATTATTTTTAAAACCGCTCCTAATGGATGCATGTACTGTGTGAATATGATCATTTTCAACAACCTATTTTATTGAACAGACTCGAGATGTAAAATAACCAATCCACATCCCATCACTTAGTTGCCACATTCCAGCCACGCGTCATCTAACGAAGCTGATGACTAATTGCAGAGAAAATATCACTTTAGCACCATTCCATGTGGGAGACGCCGCTCTGCAAATATGACAACCCCCCGGCGATGGAGCGGTTTTTACCACCCGCCAACCTCTAAGTCGTTGACTCGGCGAAACCGAGGCTGCGCTCTGTCACACGTGAATACCGTCTTTATGGAATTGCTTATGCATGGATGCCTGACTCTGCTCTATATTTTCGCCTCACATGCGTTTCGCCCGGAGATGATGATAGTGACGCGGTACAAGTTTGGCCCTAAAAAATTTAGATGTGAGTATTTTTAAACGTGTGCACACAGGAATGCCTTTAAGCTGGGAGCCATGTGTGTAAATTCGACTAAATCCTTATTATCTCCTCACGAATGTCACCGAGCGTTTTGGCGCCACCACCCGATTTTCGACTGTTGCCGGGATGATGACGTAGTTGTGGTCAGAATGGGTAATTCAGAAAGAAGTAAGCTTCTCTGTGACCCAACCTTCTCGCACCTCACCTCTCTTTGCTCTTTCCAATGAAACATTAAAGAGATAAGAAGCTTTTTTTTTTTGCTATTTCAGGGTCACCATTAGCCTGAATAATGCATTGAGGAGCAGTTTGAGTCCTACAGAGGATAGAAAGCGTAGCCTTCAATTAAATTATACATCATTATCACAGCTGGCAAGCCGGGCCTCTTCATCCTCCTCTAAATGTTCCATGTTACTGTCTTGTCCAATACGGCGTGTCAGTCAACAACTTCCTGTGCCAGCACAGAGCCGGGACACCTGCACCGGAACAGGAGTGTGCCTTTAACAATGCTCTAATGCACAAACATGCAGGTACAGTCCCCACCTATCGTGGGACCTGGCATCCTGTTTGCACTTACATGTATTAGTAATCAGATTTTTCAGTGCATAAGCGAGGTGTACCAAGTTCCCACACGGTATACACATTAAGTAAGTGGCTTTGAGAGATGTGCATGGTCACACGTCTACTCTGTAAACAAATACAGTGCAGTCTAGATTTAGGCCCTGTTTACACCTAACCTTATCCATGTCCACACACACACAATGGTCGTTTAAGACCTCCTTACCCCCTCCGTCAGCCGGCGCAAGGCGACCTAGTACGCATGCACGGAAAATACACACGTCATAGTCACTTCCAGTGTTGCTTTGTGTGCAAGTTCTTAAATGTAACTTATCTGAACAATATCCAGTATTGTGGTATTTCAATTAACTGGAATCCAGTGTGTTGTGGGGCCCTATTGTAGTGAATCACACCTGAGCCATCATAAATTAATGAAATCTTTATTGGACACGTGAAAGTAAACAATGTGACAAATAATATTTGACAACAATCAATCTAGGGATCTAGATATCTGGTATCACTCTTTTGCCTTCAGCTTCATTGTCCTTTCATTTTTGGTGACTTTATATACTCTGGACCTAGACGTTGAGTCCGCGACATACATGGCGGATAATAACTGATACAGTCTGCTTTGCCAGTCCAAAAGCATTCGCCGTTTTCCGTAGTCTTCCCTCGACGGCCAGGTAATACAAAGCACACGCTACCTTTTTTATCACATCCTCTGGAACCCGCATTCTCGTTGACTCTCCTTCAACAAATGGACACATTTTTTCGCTAAGTAGAATCACAGCTGACATCGACATTGTCTGAGAAGTGTTGTATCCCAAATAGCTGCAATCGCTTTCTCTTAAGGTATTCATGTGTGAAGAAGAAGTAGAAGAAGGAGAAACACGGGCATGTCTGGATGACTCGCCTCCATATTTCCAGTGGTTAGCTACAAGTTACAAAACCGCTTTATTATGAAGCTGGCTGTGGCGCGTTCTTTCTGACGTCACTTCCGGTGTGGGGCGCCGTCTTTCTGGCGTCACTTCCTCTCCGAACTCAGTTTGTAAACGATGAATGAGTCCATACAAAGCTAAGTGCCGGAGATTCAAGAAATACACGGCGCACTTACTGGTGTAAAAATTTGTCCGAGGAGGGGAACCTTAAACCATAATTTAGTGTGGCTGAATCGGGGCTTAGGCTAAATAATTTTTCGTTTAAGGGGTTATCCGGCTTAGTGTAGACATAGCCTTAGGCTAGAGACCTTGAAAACCCTCTTCTGTCCTGTGTCTGGGGATCTACTGTACGTAAACAAGTAGCTAAGATTCCCCTATTCATTAAAACTGTTAATTTACCTGTTTTTGATATGCATTTTGTTGCTTTACCATACCTAAAGTGAACTTAATCGTTACCTTAAAACCGAGGAACGTACCAGACTGCGATTATGGTTAGAGATGTCCGATAATATCGGCCTGCCGATATTATCGGCCGATAAATGCTTTAAAAATGTAATATCGGAAAAAATATTGGTATCGTGTTTTTTTTATTATCGTTTTTTTTTTTTAAATGTTTAATTTTTTATTTTATTTATTTTTTAAATGTTTTTTTTAATTAAATCAACATAAAAAACACAAGATACACTTACAATTAGTGCACCAACCCAAAAAACCTCCCTCCCCCCCATACACTCATTCACTCTTATTCACACAAAAGGGTTGATATCGGTATCGGTAATTAAAGAGTTGTACAATATCGGAATATCGGATATCGGCAAAAAGCCATTATCGGACATCCCTAATTATGGTGCATTGGCTTCTTCAAGGAATACAGTATTACCCCAACTGACAAGCTCAATTGGTTTCTTGGCCCATTGTATCTACAATTGAAATGAATTGACATAATCCGTTCTTGGTCCCACCAAAACACCGCCAGTTTAACATGTACAGGGTTTCCCCTAGATTGCCAAGGGCCAAGGTATCAGTGGCGGTGGGGGCGTGGTCAAAAAGGGATTTGAGTCCATGGAATCGGTTCTTTTCTTATCGAACAACCGAGAGAACCGGTTTCGAACAACATCCCTAGTCGTTAAGTGTCTAGGGGAGCACGGAGACGGACGTGTGTGCGCAGGAGGGAATATATGTTAGAATTTAGCCGGTTTTTAGCATTGTTAGATTGGCAATTAAAAATAAAAAGAGTGTCTGACTTTATTTTGTTTTCACGTAAAAAACCCTAATTTTAAAGGAGTGGCGGCATATATTTTGCCCTGGCGGTGCGTCACAATCAAATAGATTAAGGGGAAACCTTGCCGTAACATGCATTTTAAAAAGAAAATCAAACTTTTATTTCAGAAATATTGTTTTAAAAACAAACTAAAGAGGACTTCGAAATAATTTTTAGTCTGGGCTGTTTTAGGGTTGTGCTATCTATATAGTCGATATTAATGATACAAACGAGGCCAATGATACAACTTTTAATACTATCATTGTATTGTGATAATGCATGTTGATGACACATTGTAGCGGCTAATGTCCCTACACACTGCTAAACCACTTACAAATCACCAATCCTTGCCTCCGTGGTGGTAAAGAAACTTTCTTTAACTTTGTTGACTAAAAATTTTCATCTTTGTTATCGTCAACAACCTATTTTCCCTTGACGAAATTAGGATTATAACAAATGAAAACAAAAGCATGTTGACAAAACAATCACAAAATTGACAATTTAGTCAACGAATAAAAACAAGACGAAAAGAGTGACAGAGATGAGCACAAAGGGTATCCAATCAGAACTAACATCTTTAAAATGTGCACCAGATGTCAATGCAATATGTCTCCTACTCTGGCAAGAAAGAGAAAATAAGACATATTGACACACTTCCCCTTTACGGTAGACAGCAAAACAACTTGTTAACCCCGTGGCTCCATTTTCTCCGGTAACAATACATACAACCCAACTTGAAGCACCATCTGCAGACTAACCATCAGGACCTCTACACAACAGTAAGGAGGCCAAAGCTAATATTTCAAAATGACTCATACTGTACTGAACTACTGTTACTATTTAAGACGGTAGAACAGGAGCAAGGTCACTTACATGTACGGAAAATACTTACTTCAAAACAAACTACTTTTGTAGTAGACTATAATGCCGCCCATATAATAAGCAAGAAACCTGAACAGTGCACTTTATAATGTCCTCGCCACACTCTTCAGCTATTAATTGCACAATTTAACAACCCAAAAGAGCGTTTATATCTCAAACTCCTTGTAAGCTAAAGTACCACTGCATTAGTAAAATTAACGTCATCCTTTAATGATCACTGAACTGGATTATATTTCAAGTTTGTTTTTTTAATTCTGTGCAACTTGAGAGAAAAATATATTTTCTTAAATTCTGGTTAAATTGTACGACTTCAGTGCAGAAGTGAAACATTTCCATATAAAGGTGAGAACAATTTGAGTTCACATCTAAAGCCATATATAAAAAAAGATTGCACATATATTTCCACCCTGCACTCTCTTTCTCCAAGCTTTCAGTCATGTCAGTGCAGTATTTATAGCAAGCGGGGGATTTAGAAAGCCAAGATTAAGGTCTACAAAGGCCACCTATACATTTTGCATTAGTGTGTGACATTTTTTCTTACTCTATCTGAACGATGTAAAAGCTGCCAAGACATGGCAGAGTGAAAAGAAGAAGAAAAAAGAACACAAAGAAGAAGAAGACATTTCTTTATCTGGACTGATCTACTGATAGAATCTGTTCTGAAAACCTAAAAACTTTGCAGAACTTCCCGGTAATAATCAGTCCCGTGTCCGGCCGATCCATGACTGGGTGAGATGATACGTAAAGTTATACCACTTCCTGGTCATATAGCATCATGGTCATTACAGATTAATAACGATTCCTCTACACGGTCAATGAAGAGGAAACTCATTGGTTCATAGTATTTTTTATCGTTCATTGAGAGGGAGAACCATTTGTTTCATTTCAAGATTCAGGAAAAGTGAGTATTAAGAATCACAATGCCTACCTGATCAAGGCTAAGTCTTCTCTTTTCCCACCAGGACACTAAGTAAGCGCAGTGTTTGAACAGGATGTTCTCAAGAGTGCTATTACCTGCGCCGCATTAGGGCTGCATTATTAACATTGTCCTTAGCCCACTAGTTAATTAACCCCCAAGACCTTCATTTACAGTCCAATAATGCGTAACAATGGATTAACTTCCCGCTCTTATTACTGAGATTGATTGATGAAAATCACAGCTGCCTTATCAGTAATGTCCCATTATGACAGGCCAGAATGATAGTTAACAAAAGCTGTAGTACAATCACGATTTCCTTTGACTGTTGCTCACCATGGCAGTATTACAACTTAAAGGCCCTTTTCACCGATTTTCTTAGCTGTCCTTTATGGTTTGTTGGAAGTCTAACCTTAAAGGGGAACATTATCACCAGACCTATGTAAGCGTCAATATATACCTTGATGTTGCAGAAAAAAGACCATATATTTTTTTAACCGATTTCCGAACTCTAAATGGGTGAATGTTGGCGAATTAAACGCCTTTCTATTATTCGCTCTCGGAGCGATGACGTCACAACGTGACGTCACATCGGGAAGCAAACCGCCATTTTCTCACTTTCGTCGGTGTGTTGTCGGAGGGTGTAACAACACGAACAGGGACGGATTTAAGTTGCACCAGTGGCCCAAAGATGCGAAAGTGGCAAAAAATTGGACGAAATTTGTTCAAAATACGAGGCTGTGGGGAAAGCCGACGAAATGGTCAGTCGTTTGTTACGCACACTTTACCGACGAAAGCTATGCTACGACAGAGATGGCAAGAATGTGTGGATATCCTGCGACACTCAAAGCAGATGCTGACATCAACTCCAAAACTGGACAGATCAGCTTTCAGGAAAAGAGAGCGGATGAGGGTATGTCTACAGAATATATTAATTGATGAAAAATGTATTCATTACTCGCGGTTTTACGTAAATTATTATACATAAACTGTGTTTACCAATAATTTAGCTTAAAAACATTTATTGTTTTCAATCATTCGAGTACATTCGGGTAGTCTTGTGTAATGCAGTAATTTGTGTCTATTTAGGTATGGTTAACCTGAGTGCTGAAATCGTGGAAAAATATATGTTCTTAGCGCGCCTGAAATGGGCTGTCTGCACTCTCAAAGTGCATGTTGCCAAATGTATTTCATATGCTGTAAACCTAGTTCATAGTTGTTAGTTTCCTTTAATGCCAAACAAACACATACCAATCGTTGGTTAGAAGGTGATCGCCGAATTCGTCCTCGCTTTCTCCCGTGTCGCTGGCTGTCGTGTCGTTTTCGTCGGTTTCGCTTGCATACGGTTCAAACCGATATGGCTCAATAGCTTCAATTTCTTCTTCAATTTCGTTTTCGCTACCTGCCTCCACACTACAACCATCCGGTTCAACACATGCGTAATCTGTTGAATCGCTTAAGCCGCTGAAATCCGAGTCTGAATCCGAGCTATTGTCGCTATATCTTGCTGTTCCATCCGCCATGTTTGTTTGTATTGGCATCACTATGTGACGTCACAGGAAAATGGACGGGTGTATATAACGATGGTTAAAATCAGGCACTTTGAAGCTTTTTTAGGGATATTGCGTGATGGGTAAAATTTTGAAAAAAACGTCGAAAAATAAAATAAGCCACTGGGAACTGATTTTTAATGGTTTTAACCCTTCTGAAATTGTGATAATGTTCCCCTTTAATTCTAACTCTTAATTCTAAAGAGGACCAATTGGGCAAAACCAACTTTCCTGTTTTTTGTTTTTGTTGATCTGCATAAGTCCCGAAAATGTAAAATCAAACTAAGGCGGAGATAATTATAAAACAATCTTGCCTTCCTTCATACTTCCTCCAAACAAGCCGTTGGGAATTTTCCCAATTTGTGACGTTTTTCCCCGTTGTGACGTTAGCGGATATCTCCAGATACGGTATAGAGTTATCCGAAGAGCTTTGCGCAAGTCTGCCATTGATTGATTGATTGAGACTTTTATTAGTAGGTTGCACAGTGAAGTACATATTCCGTACAATTGACCACTAAATGGTAACACCCGAATAAGTTTTTCAACTTGTTTAAGTCGGGGTCCACTTAAATTGATTCATGATACAGATATACACTATCATATATACTATCATCATAATACAGTCATCACACAAGATAATCATCAGGGTGTATACATGGAATTATTTACATTATTTACAATTTGGGGTGTGGAGGGGGGGGGGGGGGGGGGGGGGGTTAGGTTTGGTTGTTATCATCAGTCATTAACAATTGAGAACAGAGAAATGGATATTGAAACAGTGTAGGTCTGACTTGGTAGGATATGTACAGCAAGTAGTGGACATAGAGAGAGAGAGATCAGAAGGCATAAGAAAAATATCTACATTTGATTGTTTACATTTGATTATTAACAATCCGGGGAGGGTGTTAGTTTAGGGTTGAAGTTGCCTGGAGGTGTACTTTTATTGCGGTTTTGAAGGAGGATAGCGATGCCCTTTCTTTTATACCTGTTGGGAGCGCATTCCACATTGATGTGGCATAGAAAGAGAATGAGTTAAGACCTTTGTTAGATCGGAATGTGGGTTTAACGTGGTTAGTGGAGATCCCCCTGGTGTTGTGGTTATGGCGGTCATTTACGTTAAGGAAGTAGTTTGACATGTACTTCGGTATCAGGGGAGGTGTAGCGGATTTTATAAACTAGGCTCAGTGCAAGTTGTTTTACTCTGTCCTCCACCCTGAGCCAGCCCACTTTGGAGAAGTGGGTAGGAGTGAGGTGGGATCTGGGGTGGAGGTCTAGAAGTAATCTGACTAGCTTGTTCTGGGATGTTTGGAGTCTAGATTTTGAGGGTTTTGGAGGTGCTAGGGTACCAGGAGGTGCATGCGTAATCGAAAAAGGGTTGAACGAGAGTTCCCGCTAGAACTTAATGGTGTTTTGTTGACAAGAGAGGAGATTCTATAGAGAAATCTCGTTCGTTGGTTGACCTTTTTGATTACCTTGGTTGCCATTTTATCACAGGAAAGATTAGCCTCTAGAATGGAACCTAAGTAGGTGACCTCATCCTTCCTGGTGATAACAATGTCACCCACTTTTATAGTGAAGTCATTGACTTTCTTAAGGTTGATGTGGGACCCAAACAGGATGGATTCCATTGTAGTCCGAAGCTGTAGTTAATAAGTTCCTTTTTCTCTCGACTCTTGTTGTGGGGCAGACTGGCTTGTACATGCAAACTGTTGCCATTTCTAATACAAAGCAGCGTAAAGTTCGAACTCAGTAGACTCCATATGGAAGCGCTAAAAACTACAACATGGCTGACAGGGAGAAGACGCAGTGGAGGCACGTAAATAAGACCGCCCACAAAACGGCGCATCCTGAAGAGACGGTCAGAAAACAGTTTGAAGATGGTCTGTAAAATATAAACGATGCAAATAGTTGACCAAAAAAACACAATGTGGACCACAAGGAAATGTTTTAAATGTAGAAAAAATAAAATAAAATATGACCCTTTTGGTTGACTACTGTACAGGGCTTTACCAAATTCACACAGGTCAACTGTTGAAGGTTATAACGATATAAACATTTATATATCATAGTTATTGTGACCAAAATGATCATGGTTCTCACTATTATTATGGTATTGTTGAATGTGTTCAAAAAGTACTTACACACACACTGACATCTTTTGAATAACTGAAATAAATAGATACTGTGCACGGTGGAACAGGGGTTAGTGGGTGTGACTCACAATACGAAAGTCCGGGGTTCGATCCTGAGCTCGGGATCTTTCCGTGTGGAATTTGCATGTTCTCCCCGTGAGTGCGTGGGTTCCCTCCGGGTACTCCGGCTTCCTCCCACCTCCAAAAACATGCACCTGGGGATAGGTTGATTGGCAACACTAAATTAGCCCTATTGTGTGAATGTGAGTGTGATTGTTGTCTATCTTTGTTGGCCCTGTGATGAGGTGGAAACTTGTCCAGGATGTAGCGGAGATAGGCTCGCGACCCCGAAAGGGACAAGCAGTAGAAAATGGATGGATGGATGTTAGCAAACCCACTATTTTGCAGGTTTTGTGTTTTTTATGCTTCACTGATAGTGTTTTAGTCTGTGTTTTATCTGTGTTAATGACTAAGCTTTTATTGTTTCAATGGTGGTTTTTACTGTGCAATTTTTTTTTTCTTTTAAATGAAAGTGCGCGAAGGTCTTGTGGCGTACTACTCTTTTTACACCTCTATCTCGTATACCTCTGAGTGTAAAACGACCACTCTGTTCTAAGAGAGCACAGCCTGTAGGTTCAATGTGCACAATTGAATAGCTTAGTTGCTCAGACAGCAATGTATTGATGTACAAACCCCCGTTCCCATAAGAGTTGGGAAATTGTGTTAGATGTAAATATAAACGGAATACAATGATTTGCAAATCCTTTTCAACCCATATTCAATTGAGTGCACTACAAAGACAAGATATTTGATGTTCAAACTCATAAACTTTATTTTTTTTTGCAAATAATAATTAATTTAGAATTTCATGGCTGCAACACGTGCCAAAGTAGTTGGGAAAGGGCATGTTCACCACTGTGTTACATGGCCTTTCCTTTTAACAACACTCAGTAAACGTTTGGGAACTGAGGAGACACATTTTTTAAGCTTCTCAGGTGGAATTCTTTCCCATTCTTGCTTGATGTACAGCTTAAGTTGTTCAACAGTCCGGGGGTCTCCGTTGTGGTATTTTAGGCTTCATAATGCACCACACATTTTCAATGGGAGACAGGTCTGGACTACAGGCAGGCCAGTCTAGTACCCGCATTATTTTATTATGAAGCCACGTTGATGTAACACGTGGCTTGGCATTGTCTTGCTGAAATAAGCAGGGGCATCCATGGTAACATTGCTTGGATGGCAACGAATGTTGCTCCAAAAGCTGTATGTACCTTTCAGCATTAATGGCACCTTCACAGATGTGTAAGTTACCCATGCCTTGGGCACTAATACACCCCCATACCATCACAGATGCTGGCTTTTCAACTTTGCGCCTATAACAATCCGGATGGTTCTTTTCCTCTTTGGTCCAGAGGACACGACGTCCACAGTTTCCAAAAACAATTTGAAATGTGGACTCGTCAAACCACAGAACACTTTTCCACTTTGTATCAGTCCATCTTAGATGAGCTCAGGCCCAGCGTAGCCGACGGCATTTCTGGGTGTTGTTGATAAACGGTTTTCGCCTTGCATAGGAGAGTTTTAACTTGCACTTACAGATGTAGCGACCAACTGTAGTTACTGACAGTGGGTTTCTGAAGTGTTCCTGAGCCCATGTGGTGATATCCTTTACACACTGATGTCGCTTGTTGATGCAGTACAGCCTGAGGGATCGAAGGTCACGGGCTTAGCTGCTTACGTGCAGTGATTTCTCCAGATTCTCTGAACCCTTTGATGATATTACGGACCGTAGATGGTGAAATCCCTAAATTCCTTGCAATAGCTGGTTGAGAAAGGTTTTTCTTAAACTGTTCAACAATTTGCTCATGCATTTGTTGACAAAGTGGTGACCCTCGCCCCATCCTTGTTTGTGAATGACTGAGCATTTTATGGAATCTTTTTTTATACCCAATCATGGCACCCACCTGTTCCCAATTTGCCTGTTCACCTGTAGGATGTTCCAAATAAGTGTTTGATGAGCATTCCTCAACTTTTTCAGTATTTATTGCCACCTTTCCCAACTTCTTTGTCACGTGTTGCTGGCATCAAATTCTAAAGTTAAGGATTATTTGCAAAAAAAAAAAAAAAAAGTTTATCAGTTTGAACATCAAATATGTTGTTTTTGTAGCATATTCAACTGAATATGGGTTGAAAATGATTTGCAAATCATTGTATTCCGTTTATATTTACATCTAACACAATTTCCCAACTCATATGGAAACGGGGTTTGTAGGTTTACATTAATGTCTCTTGTTTTCGAGTTAGCATGTTAGTTAGCTTTGAGTTTATGTTATCACTTAAGGTCGTGTTTGCATAGTAAGTGACTTTTTACAGAAGGCTTTAAAAAAGAAAACATGCTCTTAGTTTTTTCTTTGCGTTACAACGTTTGTGTTCCCTCTTGGTGCTGCTGGTTTGGTCAGGTACAATCACAGTAATCACACTCAGGTGTATAAATCAAATCAAATAGACTAACTGAAAAGATTTGGGACTTGAATCAGAGCAACTGTAAAATAGGAATTCACAGTATTACAACAAGGGACATATTATATTAACAGTCATGCTGGTTTTGTGTATTAATGCCACATCCACCACAAGTTCAAAAACTGCTTTGGATTCCAAAAAATGTGCAAGAGACACATTTCCCCCTGCTCTTAAGTGCTCTGAATGGCTTCATTTGTGTTTGATTTTTTTTTTCCCCCCCGGAAGCTTCACATTTGCTTGTCATGTGTGGTTAGTGTCAGGAGCACAGGGCGATCTTTGGGTTGACAACCAACAGAAGTATCAAAAAACACCTTGTGTTGTGACAGGTGTATTTTTACGCGAGCAGCATTTATACTAAATAGGGAGCGCCTTAGTCAGGTTGCAGAATGGTATGAGTGTGTATAGAATTATAAACCAAAAAAAGCCCTGAATGCATGTTTTGTGGTATCGTGTGTGTGTTTGTGTCTGCTATGCTCAGAACACATACAGAATAATAGCTAGGGGATGCTATTGTAGTTGCTGCTACATAACTTAATTACATGCTTTCATAACACTCGGTAAAATGCAGTACAATTCAGAATATAAAGCCTGAACTAAAAGAGTTTGGCACCACAAGTCACAATGAATGGATGACCCCGTGCTGCTTTATTTTGAGAACTATCTACAGCATAGGCCAACAGGGGGAACTCAAATAATGTTAAATTTGTGCAAATGTTCCTTTATTCCAGCAATTAGATTTACAAGGTGAAACTAATAAGTATGACAAAGGCTCAAAACATGCAACTCAAGATCCTTCAAACCTTCTTTTGATATAATTGTGTGTTTATTTTGTGTCAGAAAAACAATAACATTAATGGCTTGACCTTTCTCACTTTGTATGTAGTGAGATCCATCCATTCATCCATTTTCTACCGTTTGTCCCTTATGGCGTCGCGGGAGGGTGCTGTAGCCTATCCCGGCTGCGCACGGGTGGAAGGCGGCGTACACCCTGGACAAGTCGCCACCTTATCGCTGGGCCAACACAGATAGACAACATTCACATTCATTCACTAGGGCCAATTTAGTGTTGCCAATCAACCTATCCCCAGGACCTTCGTATTATGAGGCACACATACTACCCCTGTGTCACCGTGCTGATGTAATGAGATAATATCACATATTAATTTCACATTTCAAGGTGAATTGCTGACATGAATGAACTTTGGCCTGATTATTTTTTTTTTAGTTTCACCTGTATTTCTCTATCTTTTTGATTCTGCCATATTTTCTAGGGAAATGTCTGTTTGAATGGAACACTGTTATTCTTTGCATGAACCTCGCTCTGTGTTGCCACTTGATGCACTTGAGTTCATGGAAATGGTGTTTTTTTCTGTGTGTGTACAAAGAGTGAATGATGAAGATGAAAACACCTTGTACTTTCAAGGCCGGTTATATAACACAGGCAGCCTGCACAAGCCAGCTCAATTAAATCGTTTATACATGTGAAACAGTACGCTCTTATCCCGTTATGTTGGTTCATTTTCGGTACAGGGCTTAGACACGTGATTTGGGATGGGTGCCTTTCATGTTCAAATCAATCCAGTACCAATTCCCATTTTCTGGGAATCAATGCTGTACTGAATACTCAATGACACCAATTTTCAGTACTTTAATGTGTGTTCATTTGTCTACTAATACTTCATTATTTATGTTACATTTAACACTGACCAGACCAAATATGTGCGGTCTACTTGTTATATCTTGATTTCTTATACTTCTGAGTCTCATTTGCAAGTATTGTATAGTCGACTTTGCATGCAGTTGCAATTCCAAGACACTAGATGGCAGTAGTCTATAAACTACGGCAGGCCTAGTCAACTGGGGGCAGGCCAAAGCTATTCCTTTGGCCTGCCAAACATGACCTAAATAGGCTTGATGAAATAACTCAAACCATGGTTTCTCATGTATGCAGTACTCCCGCCCTACCCACAGGGGGCATCAGCGAGGTATATGTCGCAGTGGGGTGAGTAAAAGAACACTACTCCTTCAAACCAAAAACGTCACTATCGACCCTAAAACTAATTAAAAATAAATTGGGAAAATCAGACTTTACAACAACTGGACAACAAAGTATGAATGTCCACACATGTAAGCTTCATCGCGAAACTTGGTCGGATCTTTGTAAGTAGAACTCGTGCATAAAGATATTTAGTTTGTTTTGTATTGATATTGCTGACTTTGTGATGTAGTTTGTATTCGTGGTCATAGTGTTTCTGTCCGAGTAACTCTCTGGCAATCAGAGCTTTTGTTTAATACACGTAGTGCTAAATTTGACCAGTAGATGCTACACTTTAGGTTTTAATTGTGATAAGTCACATTCAATGTGTGCATTGTTTGCTGTGGATGTTGTTTAATTTATAAATGCATAAAAATCTGTGGTTTATTGTGTGAATGTATTAAAACTAAACCTGCTGTTGTGTTTATGTAAAATACACAATGGACGTTATACTTTTGGAATGTTTATTTCATGTTTATATTGGCTCTGTCAGAGTTAACGCAATAATAACGCATTAAATATAATTTTCTTAACGTGCGATTAACGTTTTTGACTTTCGGCCCATTCCATAGTTTGTGGAAATGTGTAATGGCATCCAGTTAATGTTGAGCCACAGGCTCGGAAATAGCGAGCAGAACTACACAAAGAAAGAGGGACCTTATGGAAATCTCAGATCCAGTGCCATGGGAAGTCGTTTTCCGGACAAGACAATTTTACATTCAATCGGCGTGAGACGTCATTGGAGCGAACGCTGCTTGGAGTGAGGAGAAGCTTCACGTCCGTGTTTGGATTACAGTTAAGTAAGTGCCTTAAAAACTTAAAATGTAGATTGTTACTCAAACTGCTTTAAGTAAGATGGAATATGCGCTCAGAAGAAGCAAAGACAGTAGAGAGGAAGTCTAAAGTCACTTTTATTGGACATTTTTGTCAAAAACATGTCAAGTCTTTTGTCATACCAATCACACACGTCCGGTTGGCGGCTTCACAAAAATACATCTGGTTTAACCAACAAAACAACAAAAAAATCATCTTACAATATGGTCATGCTATTCTGTTATTTTGTGATATTTCTACCTAAATTAATGTTTTCTACCAGATTGAAATTAAGTGTATTGTAATGGCAGCGGTGATATGAAGGAAGATGACTCTTTGAACAAACTCGCCTTCTTCTTCGCTACCACTGAAACTCTGTTATTATTGTGTGAAACTGCTATCTAATCATGGAAGTGTAGCTCCTCTCCTCTAAAGGCAAATGCTCCTATAGCAGGAATACAAAGTATGTATTCCTACAAAATAGAAAATCTGGCAAGACACCAACGCACTGCAAGTATTTTTTTCTATTCTCTTTAAAAACGTGTTTACATCCTTTGTGTTGAGCTGTTTCACAAAGCATAATATTTAAAAATATTTAATTAAAGCAATTGTTCATTCACTGTATTAAAAACTTTGATCTGTCTAGGGTACACTTGATGAAAAAATTATATCTTTCTGCGATTAATCACGATTAATTTTGAGTTAACAATGGACAATGCGATTAATCATGGTTAGATATTTTAATCGTTTGACAGCCCTGGTTTATACTTTTAGTCGGTAACACTTTAGTATGGGGGAATATATTCTTAGTAACAAAGACTTTATTTAGAGTTATTTGGACACTAGAGGAACATATAAAGGTTAGGGTTAGAGTTAGGGTTACTAATAAGCAATAATTCTGAGATATTGAGGGAAGACTCTTAGTTAATGGCTTACAGGTTGTAAGCCACTTACATAAGCAACTAATTAATGGTGAATATGTAATAATAAAATCAGTCTTATAATATCACAAACCTAAATGAAGGAAGAAGTGTAGATAAATAAGACCAATTCAAAAGAAGGAACATCAACTCAACGTTTGTTTCTTTATACTGTTAACTATTAATAGGTAATAAAGATAATTAAAGCTGCAAGCAGGGATGGACGGAACCGACTTTGACGGCACATAAAATCCAAACCGAAACAGTAATTAAAACTCTTTAGTCATCTTTTAATCAGAAGGGTTCAATCTCTCTCCTGTGCTAGTTTGAAGCCAACGCGACAAACGCGCACAGAGGAGATAATGTTTGAAAAAAGGTGACCGGTTTTTTCAAAACTTTTGTTTTGAAGGGGGAATTACAAACTTCCTGTTGATATTTGCTGGGGGTTGTCAATATATGAAATGTAGGTCTAAGTGAGACCTACATAGAGGTTTTTGTTTCATGTCTACTGGAAGTTACAGGCAGTTTTGTCTGAGTTTTCTTCCTAGGAGCAGTTGTGTCTGTGTTTTCTTCCTAGGGGGCGCTAGAGTGCAATTTGGTGTTTTGGGGTTGGATTTTGTATTCAATTTTTGCCAGTCCTGATGTGTGTGTCCAGTTTGGTGAGTTTTGAAGCATGTTAAGGGGGTCAAATTACTGCTCAAAGAGGCAAACATGACTGTTGTTACTAAAATGTAGTTTGAAGGGGGAATTGCCAACTTCCTGTTGATTTTTTTTTTTAATTTCATGTCTCTACGACATTCCTACCGGAAGTTACAAGCAGTTTTGTCTGTGTTTTTTTCCTAGGGAGCGCTAGAGCGCAATTTTGAGTTTTAGAATTTGTTTTTTTTACAACATGGCAATTTTCGCCAGTCCTGATGTGTGTGTCAAATATGGTGAGTTTTGAAGCATGTTAAGGGGGTCAAATTACAGCTCAAAGAGGCGGCGGAATAATAATAATAATAAAACGCACGGAATACAATAGGGTCCTCTGTCCCAAAGAGACATTGCGGTCCCTAATAATAATTGAAGAGCACTGACTCAGAGGCAGTCCACTCCTGCTGCTTGTTTACCTGTCAAGTGTTTGAGCTAAGTTCGTGTTTTCACGTGCAACAAAGGTATATGGCAAATATGACACCGTTTGACTTTACTTGACTCAATACCCGGTAGTACCGACACAATTCGGTCGGGGCCTACCAAAGTACAGACTTCGGTCCCCATCTCTATAGCACGTACCAAAGAAATCTGATTACATATACGTGTAACCCCTCATGCATGTGCAATACCAATAAGCTATTATCCAGAGAAGGCACATGACTGCATGGAGGCACGCGTACATTTGCACTTTCCGAAGCTTCATTCATTTAAATGTGACCCTGATGACTGTTGTTTCCCAGTAATCACCATAAGGCGATATTTAGATCAGCGCTAAGCCAGTTTGCCCAGTTTTGAGTGTTTATTGTTGAATTCATCATGCGCCGTTCGCCTGTCTGCAAGTAAAAAAGGGAAGAAACAAATCTCTCCATCTCGCATGTAATAGCTTTGCCTTGCAAATGCAGCACGACACATATGAACAAATGATCTTGCAGCTGATGCCCCGCAAAGGTCTGAGAGCGTGATTTCCTCCCGAGTCAAAACAACACGTGAATTTGTCGGGGCCTGTGGGCGTAAAACAAAGTGATTCACAGGATATTACTTTACATGTCGGGGCGCTATGTTCTGCATAAGGCAATAAGATGCGTAAAATGAGAAAATGGCTTCATGGTATATTCTCCCGACACAGCGGCGCTGTTAAGTGTTGGAAGTTCACGGGGCCACTTTGTGAAAGATGACATGGCGTCCGTACAGTACGCCGAGGCCGGATTAGGAGTTTAATGACTGGTAAAATGATGGCCTCTCGTCCAAGGTGACTCCCCCTTTGGGCGCAGGTGATGGTGGGCCAGCTCAATGAAAAGTGAAGGTACCGGTAATCCCTTCCTCCTCATTCCAAGCCACCTGTCACCATCAACGCCACCAAGGCCTCGAGCATGTAATTACACTTTTATTGGCAGGACTGAGACCGCATCAGTCATTGAAGAATCTCACCTGGCTACACCGTAATGGACGTTTACGAATCTTGCTTGGATGCGATGTTAATTGTGTGTATCCACAAGTCTTTCCTCTTTTCGCCCCTTTAGTGTTTTTGTGCACGCTCATAAGCAAGGCCGGCGTCTGGGTCCTCCATTAGGTCTGCTGACATATTAAGGTTCTGTTTCCCCTTGTAATTTGTTTTGTCTGTCAGCGTGATGGATGTCTTGTTTGCCAACACTTCCTCACACATTGGAAAATGGTGGCTCTAGGACTTTGTTCAACAGACTTCAAAAGGAAGGTTTTATGTTTTTTTTGTCCGTGTTTCTGGGTACCATTCTCTTAAAAGTCCCATGTGTTTTGGTCATTTAGTCCTATTTAGTGGATAGCTATGCTAACCTAGAATGATGATGCTGTTAAAATGAGTACAATCTTAGCACTGTAGGTCAGCTATGCTAATGTTGCTTATGTTTGTTTTGTCCTGTTTGATTCCTTAATGTTACATTTAATATATATATATATATCAGTGACGTGCGGTGAGGTTGATGGCTGGTGAGGCACTGACTTCATCACAGTCAGATTTACAAACATATGAACCCTAAAGAGTATCTTATTCACCATTTGATTGGCAGCAGTTAACGGGTTATGTTTAAAAGCTCATACCAGCATTCTTCCCTGCTTGGCACTCAGCATCAAGGGTTGGAATTGGGGGTTAAATCACCAAAAATGATTCCCGGGCGCGGCGCCGCTGCTGCCCACTGCTCCCCTCACCTCCCAGGGGGTGAACAAGGGGATGGGTCAAATGCAGACAACACATTTCATTACACCTAGTGTGTGTGTGACAATCATTGGTACTTTAACTTAACTTTAACTTTACACATACAAACTGTAGCACACAAAAAAGCACATTTAATAAAAAAAAACGTTATTATGGTCTTACCTTTACTTATAAATGAAGTCCACAACTAAAGCCCTCACTTAAACTTTCCACGTGCAAGATTGAATCTATTTAAAAAAGTGTAACCGAGGGTTTATAAATGTCACCTATACTGTATGAAACTACAAAATAACAAACACGGAGGCTCCAGTTTACACGAGGACCACTTTATTTACCTTCTTTCAAAAACCTACGCTCCACTCCGTGTCATCACTTCCGCTCTTAGCGCCTTCAAAATAAGAGCTCAAGGCATATACTGTATAACAGCGCATAACAGGAACTTAACATCACAAAGAGAAAAGCCCATGAAAATAGGTTACAAAAGTTATTTAATAAGAAGCCAAAAAGTGCAAAAACAATAATGTTCGTGTTGGAGGAGTTGTGAATTAGGTACACCTGCAGTCTGCAGGTGTACCTAATGTTGTGGCCCTGCTGTCATTCTCAACTCCTCCAACACAAACATTATTGTTTTTGCACTTTTTGGCTTCTTATGAAATAACTTTTTTAAGTAGATTCAATCTTGCACGTGGAAAGTTTAAGTGTGGGCTTTAGTTGATATAACAATTCTACGGCGGGGGTGCACGAGGCGGGAATACTGGAGCCTCAGCCAGTGCGTCTTTTGCAGCAGTTTTATGATCGCTCAGCACAAGAAATATGTTACACACATACAGTTGTTGACAAAATACACTGTACATTATATACCTCAGCTAACTAAACTATGGAAATGTATAATATAGTTCATATAGCAATACGGTCTCACTACACAGCAGGCCAGCAGTTAGCCGAGTCCGCAATCCATGTTGAGGCACTGAGTGACGTGCCTCAACTGGCTGCTGTTCACCGCACCGTCTCTTCTCAGTATTTGAACGGCAAATGTGAAAATTCAGCGATGTTGAATAAAAAATAATCTAAAACTGGTGAAGTTAAATGGAAAATAACTTTATAGTATAATCACTGGAAACATATAACAATTTAATATATATTTTTTCTTTTTACATTTTTTTCTTTCCATGATGGCAGGTGAGGCCCCGCCTCACCTGCCTCTAGTGACTGCACGTCACTGATATATATATATATATATATATATATATATATATATATATATATATATATATATATATATACAGTGTTGGGTTAGTTACTGAAAACCAGTAACTAGTTACAGTTACTAGTTACTTTATTTCAAAAGTAACTCAGTTACTAACTCAGTTACTTACACCAAAAAGTAATGCGTTACTGTGAAAAGTAACTATTTAGTTACTTATTTTTTTCTTCTTTTTTTTTTAAAGCTCCCATTAATGCCCTTTTTGCCTTCATTTCAGTACTGTTATTGTACTGGAGAATAATACAATCTGTTGATCAACTTGACATACATTTTTATTTTCCTTTTAACATAATGAATGAAAAACAGTGCAACATAAAAAGGCATTCCTCCTTTCTTTAAACTTGGACCAATGACCATTAATAAAAAACAAGTTTAAGTGCAACATAAGAAGAAACATCATCTTCCTTGAAACATAGGTAGTGAAATAAAGCCTGACATCTGGAGTGATGCTGCTGTCTTCCACACTTGGAGCCATGGATTGTAGAATCCTTGTTTTCAGTGGCAGGATCATTGACACAGATGGTGAAGTTTCAGTGCTCAGTAGAGATGGAACACTTTTAAGCACCTGGAGGACCTCATCTGCCACTCTCACATCATCATCAGACAGGGTGACATTTGTCTTCAGGGTGTTGTGGGTCAATGCAGAGTATATAGCTGCCTGCTGCTCCAACATATCATAAGTGGAGTTCCACCTCGTTGGGACATCATGTATGAGCAGGCAGCTTTAGCATTTCTTGCTTTGTCTTAAGCACATGAGCAGCTGTTGTGCTTGGGTGGAAGTAAGAAACCTTCCTGATCCTCCCAAAGAGGCGCTCCATCCTATTGACTGAGATTCCCTTCTGTGATGCCAAATTCACTACATGTGCAACGCACCTATCTGTGGTCCCAGTCCTGCCTCATTCTCTGTAATTATTTGATTTTTGGCATTATCACATGTGACCTTGATATCTTTATCTTCCATTCCTCCACTGCTTGTGTCAGCACCTGCGCAAGGTGACTCTCGTAGAGGGGGCGTGTCTTCTCATCTCCCAGTCTGCTGTGATGAAGTGAGCGCTTATAGTTCCGCTGGACGTCCACCCGTCTGTCATGAGCGCAACAGCTGATGCTCGGGATAGTTCATCCACAACTTTTTTCTTCTCCTGCTCATAAGGATCTGGCACAATCTTATTGCTGAAGTGGGTGCGCAACGGGATGTCGTAACGTGGTTCAAGCACGTTCAGCATGTGTTTAAAACCCTCGTTTTGCACAACCGAGTCTGCACTTATAAACACACCGATTCAATGGCGGGGGCGTTCAAGCTCCTCCGTTACTCCGCTCGCCATGACCACGCTGTGTGTGGACTGAACGTGACAACAACTTTTTTTTGTTTGTTTCATATATCAAACCGGCGGATCACCTCCCCCCCCACACACACACATAGACCGCGCCTCTTTTCTTCTCTCCGGCTTGTGACAGAGGAAGATTCAGAAGAACGCGACACCGCAGCGCTTCTGTTTCTAGCCGATACTACATCAAAAGTAACGTAAAATAATGCAGTAACGCATCATGTAGTAACGGTAACTAAATTACTGAATAAAAAAAAAATAACGCGTTAGATTACTAGTTACCGCCGAAACTAACGGCGTTACAGTAACGCGTTACTTTGTAACGCGTTAGTCCCAACACTGTGTATATATATATATATATATATATATATATATATATATATATATATATATATATATATATATGGCATCTATTACAAGGGGTGTCCCGATCCAATATTGATATATATGGTAGCCTATCCGAACGCAAGTACAATTACTGCGGCGTGCCTCAAGGAAGCTGCTTAGGTCCTTTACTTTTTATTATTTTTACTAATGATCTTCCCTGTGTTACAACAAACACCAATATGGTTATGTATGCAGATGACACAACTCTGTACAGTACTGCCTCTACCTTAAATGACCTACAAAATAACTTAAATCGGGACCTGAAGAGAGTGTCACCCTGGGTAAATGATAGTAAACTTGTTGTGCATATTGACAAAACAAAAAGCATTCTTTTTGGATCCAGGCATATGCTTGTTGATGACCCACAGCTTCATATTTCAATGTCAGACATACGTATTGAGCAGGTCAAAAAAGCAAAACTGCTTGGTGTGCTATTAGACAGTCAACTGTCATGGTCCGATCATATTGATGGTATTTCAATGAAAATGGGAAGAGGTTTAGCCATGGTCAGGAAGTGCTCCACCTTCTTGACATCCTCAACAATGGCTCAAGTCATACAGTCCTTGGTTTTCTGTCATCTTCATTACTGTCCTATAATGCAGTGTTTTTCAACCACTGTGCCGCGGCACACTAGTGTGCCGTGACATACAGTCTGGTGTGCCGTGGGAGATTATGTAATTTCACCTATTTGGGGTAAAAAATTTTTTTGCAAACCACTAATTATAGTCTGCAAATAATTTGCCGTTGTTGAGTGTTGGTGCCGTCTAGAGCTCCGCAGTGTAACCGTGTTGTACTCTTCCATACCAGTAGGTGGCAGCCGGTAGCTAATTGCTTTGTAGATGTCGGGAACACGTCTTGTGAGACGACGAGGGTTTGTCATCATATCTAATGCTTAAACCAAAAATAAACAAAAGATGAGTGCCCCTAAGATTGAAGTGCTTTGAAGCTTAGAGAAGGCTATGCAGAACGAAACTAAAACTGGCTACAAAGTAAACAAAAACAGAATGCTGGACGACAGCAAAGACCTACTGTGGAGCAAAAAGTCCACAAAGTACATCGGAACATTACATGACAATCAACAATGTTCCCACAAAGAAGGATAGCAACAACTTAAATAGTTTTGATTGCTAAAACAAAGCAGATGCGGGCAATAGCGCTTAAGGAAGACATTAAACTGCTACAGGAAAACACCATATGTATATGAATTGATTTAAGTAGACCCCGACTTAAACAAGTTGAAAAACTTATTCGGGTGTTACCATTTAGTGGTCAATTGTACGGAATATGTACTGTACTGTGCAATGTACTAATAAAAGTCTCAATCAATCAATCAATCAAAACAAAACAGGAAAAGCCACCAAAATAAGAGCGCAAGACAAGAACTAATACACTACACACAGGAAAACAGCAAAAACTCAAAGTAAGTCATGGTGTGATGTGACAGGTCATGACAGTACACCTACTTTGAGACAAGAGCTATAGTGATGCATGGTTGGTTATGGTTTAAAGTCGTATCCAACAATTGCGACAACGACTTTTTACTGTCAACTGAGTTTCGTTTTTAATGATTCCTGCTGGTGGTGTGCCTCCGCATTTTTTCAACGCAAAAAATGTGCCTTCGCTCAAAAAAGGTTGAAAAACACTGCTATAATGACTAAGTCTGACCTGAACAAACTGTAACTTGTTCAGAACAGAGCGGCTAGACTGGTACTTAAATGTTCTTTGCGCACTAATATTTCATTTATGCATTCACGCCTGTCCTGGTTGTCTGTTGAACAAAAGATGCATTGTAGTCTCATTATGTTCTTTAGAACTATCATTTTAGATCAATCACCAGATTACTTTTACAAACAGTTTTTAAAATCAACTAACACACATATTCATGACACTAGGAATGCAAGCAATGGCTATTTGGCACTTACTGCTCCCAGGACCAATCCCCTCAAACATACAGTCATGTATAGATGTACATCATTCTGGAATGGGTTGCCATCTCACATTAATCTCTCACAAAGTAAATTGTCATTCAAGACAGCTTTGAAGATACACCTTTTGCAGCTGCCCACATGATGTGAATTTTTAATACTGGTTTTAACTAGCTTTTTATCTTATGTTGTATTTTTTCATTGTATAATGTCTGGTAATGCATGTATTCTTTGTATTTTAATTTTGTATGCTCCTATATGGACCCCAAGAAGACTAGCAGTCGCCTTGGCGTCAGTTAATGGGGATCCATTCAATAAACAACAATAAACAATATCGGTCCGGTATCCGCCAATAAAACTAATATTGGATTATATTGGTTTGCATCTAAAATTTCTGATACAAGCTTCGAAACTAGCACTCCTACAGCTACCTACTATTAATGCAAAATGTACTCCAATAAGCTCCCACGTTTATTCTTTCCTTGTATTTTAGGAAATATCTTTTTGAAAAGTTAAAGTATATTGTAGGTTGGGGGTTCTTAACCTTTTTGACCTCGGAGCCCAACTTTTCCACGACAGAGGGACCCTGGGCCCACTAATACTTACCGTTTAACAGTATAAACCTTATCAAAAAATATGAAGCGATTTTTTAAACACAAAGATCAAAATGTATTTAACGGGCTGATTCCAAAATTAAGTACCAACCAAATATACTGCATAAGAAGGAACTCAAAAAAACTGACTAAAAATTAATTTGAACACAGTTATGCAGTGCTAAAACTTAAATAAACTATAAATATATAAGAATATTATGTATATATATTTTTTTAAATAAACTGTCAATTAAGTGCAAATTAAAATACAGTTTCACCACTTT
The DNA here is from genome assembly GCF_033978685.3 of Nerophis lumbriciformis. Classification (NCBI taxonomy): domain Eukaryota; kingdom Metazoa; phylum Chordata; class Actinopteri; order Syngnathiformes; family Syngnathidae; genus Nerophis; species Nerophis lumbriciformis. The sequence continues at coordinate 17,273,919 of NC_084564.2, read as the reverse complement.
AGTCATATTTTTTGCGCTTTAGAAACTTCTCTATGACTTTAGCTCCATTTTTCTTCTATTTGTTTGAGATTGTCATTACTGCCACACATGGTGGAGAACTTTATTACAATTGGGTACTTCTGCGGCTTATGCGGACCGCAACTGAGAAACACATATTTTTTTGGCAGCCCTCTAGGCGGTGCTTGAGGCCCAACTATGGTTAAGAAACACTGCCATGGGCTGCAAAGAGCTACAAAACAGCTAAGCACAGAATAGCACACAAGCTAGACATATGTAGTAAGTGTCCTTATGCGATCTAAAACACAACTTTGTTCAATAAAAACTTGTATCAAATAATTGTAGTTGCTAATTACTTACAGATACAAAGTCTCTGAGGCAGAAATGTATTAGAAAGCATCCAATAACAGGCATCAGTCAACTTACTGCATCGTGAGCTTATTCAATTAATTAATTTGACCACTCGGTGTTGCCAAAAAAACAACTAATTATCACTCCAAATCAAAAGTTGTCACACAATTAGTATTGTTTCACACTATTTCATTTCATCAAGCCTTTTCTGACATTCCACACAACAAAACAATCAAAGTATTTACTAAGATTCGTGCTAATATTGTATTGGACTATAATGTCGATATCGGTCAATGCTAAAGGCTCCAATATTGGTATTGTATCGGAAGTAAAAAAGTAGTATTGGGACACTCCTATCTACTACTAAGTGCAGAGTTACAGTGTATACTGTGTGTAAAAAGTGGTTTAAGTGCTCAATGGAGTTTCCTGGAGACAAACTCAGTCAAACACAGTTCATTAACATTAAAGCTACAGACACATTATTTTTGAACAATACTATATTACGGAATATCACCTAATGATAAAGCTAATTTGACACATCTTAAAGACTGTTAGCTTCTCCCAACACGGTAGACAAATTGTTTACCTGCCTCCGATCAGTATTAGACAATGTATTTATTTTTAGTCTGCCTGCTTATGAATGAATATCATCTTATTGTGTCTTCATACAGTGTGGAGCTGCTCCCCAAAGGTAATAATAATAATCACTTCCATTACGGCACATACACTGTATATATTAGTATCTTAGAAACATAATAACTGAAGGACTAGGCTAAACATGTTACAAACCGAGATCAAGCCAGGAGCAACATCGCTAAGATAGCTTGAAACAACACCAAGAAATAAGTGCTTGTTACAGCAGAAAGTAAGCAGATATTAACAGGCAATTAACAAGTAGATTAATGAGAGTCTAGAGCCTGGGTGTCAAACTCATTTTAGCTCAGGGGGCACATGGAGGAACATCTATTCCCAAGAGAGCCAGACTGGTAAAATCATGGATAACTTAAAAATAAAGACAACTTCGGATTGTTTTCTTTGTTTAAAAATAGACCAAGCACATTCTGAAAATGTACAAATAAGAATGTTTGTTTTTTTTACACTTACATATTGCGGTTAATAGTATTCTATCTTCATGTGTTGTCATGTATACTTTCTGAATAAATGATGTGATAATGTTCGTCAGTCAAAGTTTTAAAATGCTCCCATTGGTGTTAATTTTAATGTATTAGAAGATGAAAATAATGATACCAAAATGAAATTACAGGATGTTATTAATGTAAATTACTCATTTTCCTCAACTGATGTACAAATATCATGTGGTTTATTCTGTACATATGTAGCATCATCTACAACAAGACTCATTTCATTAATCACACATGAAGTCAGAAGGGGATACATACCTTATTTTTCGGACTATAAGTCGCAGTTTTTTTCCTAGTTTGGCCGGGGGTGCGACTTATACTCAGGAGCGACTTATGTGTGAAATTATTAACACATTACCGTAAAATATCAAATAATATTACTTAGCTCATTCACGTAAGAGACTAGACGTATAAGATTTCATGGGATTTAGCGATTAGGAGTGACAGATTGTTTGGTAAACGTATAGCATGTTCTATATGTTATAGTTATTTGAATGACTCTTACCATAATATGTTACGTTAACATACCAGGCACGTTCTCAGTTGGTTATTTATGCCTCATATAACGTACACTTATTCAGCCTGTTGTTCACTATTCTTTCTATTCTTGGTGTTGGGTTTTATCAAATACATTTCCCCAAAAAATGCGACTTATATATGTCTTTTTCCTTCTTTATTATGCATTTTCGGTCGGTGCGCCTTATACTCCGGAGCGACTTATACTCCGAAAAATATGGTAGTATTTCAGCATATTTATGTGCCCCCAGAAAATGTGTCCCCATGCAGTCATAAGTACAACTCGAAATGTACAGATTATCAAAAGCATTTTTTTGGGGGGGGTAGAAATGGCACAGGTTACATTACCAACAACATCTTTGACAATCAAGGCATGAATGTAACAATCCACATTTTGTATCATCACTATCACTAATAGGCAGTCTAAGTATGAAGTGTCCAAACACGGACGTGTTGTAATCTGACACTTGAAGTGAAAAACTGTGCTGGTCAACCAAGCCAAGTTTGCTTGAGTACGCAAAGGGCCTTGATCTTCCTGCAAAAAGCGGATACGAGCAAAAAATCCAACTGTGCAATGGTATAGATCCCTATACTTTTATCAAAAAAAGATTTGTCGAGTGATACCAAGGATTATCCGTTGGTCGCATTCCCAGACATATGGCAAAACAGATCTGGTCAACTTCTTTGTGTGTGGCTGGGTCAAGGAAATTATTATCAAGACTCTCCCAGGTAAATGCGCATCCTTTTTGCTCAGGTAGGGTTGCATTTTATAGTTCAATTTAGGACGCATCCATGTATGTAAACAAACTAGCACCCGACAGCTTGACACATGTGACTGCGTATCCACTTAACAAACTAACAATTACTGAGTCATCACCTTATTTGATTTGTGTCATGTTGTCATAAGTACTCTGACACATCTGTGTACAAAATAAACAGGAGGGCAGAGGTAGAAGTACCTTTCCTGACAAAATATCATTGACTCTGACTTTCTGGTTTCTGTCTGTTAAAAATCATTAAACAATTAATATTTCAATGGGAAAAACTAAACAACTAAAGTATATTAAAAATATATCCAACATACCTTTAACAAAGTGGTCATTGCAAACTCGTACGTTCTCCGACTGCTCCCTTGTACCGGAGTGTGTGCCACTTTTGTCATCGTCTTTCATAAAATCTTGCACTTTTCCGCGCTTCTTGATTACCTCTCGAGAAGGTCTGAAGAAATGTTTATCCTTTTTGCGATTTGAACGATTCGCACAGCCGAAAACAACGCAAGCATGGGGGCTTTTTTCTTTGAGAAAGGCTAAATGGCGCCTCATTCCTATTGTGAACAGATATTTAATGAGCCCGGCGTGACGTCATTAAAATCCAAGCTATTCTCCTATCTTAACATGGCACATAGCTCCGCCCACTCTGAAGTCATGCGCGCTCTTGCGGCACGTGATACAAAAAAATTGCTATTGCGACATCCAATGGACACATTTAAAACTGCAGTTTTTTTCATTCAAAAATTTCAGCTTTTATATACCGTGTTTTTCGGACTATAAGTCGCAGTTTTTTTCATAGTCTGGGGGTGCGACTTATACTCAGGAGCGACTTATGTGTGAAATTATTAAGACATTACCATAAAATATCAAATAATATTATTCAGCTCATTCACGTAAGAGACTAGACTTATAAGATTTCATGGGATTTAGCGATTAGGAGTGACAGATTGTTTGGTAAACGTATAGCATGTTCTATATGTTATAGTTATTTGAATGACTCTTACCATAATATGTTACGTTAACATACCAGGCACGTTCTCAGTTGTTTATTTATGCCTCATATAACGTACACTTATTCAGCCTGTTGTTCACTATTCTTTATTTATTTTAAATTGCCTTTCAAATGTCTATTCTTGGTGTTGGGTTTTATCAAATACATTTCCCCAAAAAATGCGACTTATACTCCAGTGCGACTTATATATGTTTTTTTCCTTCTTTATTATGCATTTTCGGCCGGTGCGACTTATACTCCAGAGCGATTTATACTCCAAAAAATACGGTACTTGGTAAACTGATCTCGCGGGCCCGTACGTCTAAAAAGAGGATAGGTGGAGAGGGTGGATCGATCCATAAATTGGTGGTGTTGATACCAAGAGTCGTAACTGTATACGATCGATACGAGAGTGATGAGGTTATTTTGTTGTTTCTGTTCATGTTTACAAATTCAGGGAATAATTCCCTGGACTAAGGAGGACTTAACGTGTTAAACCAAAGGATTTTAAAGAGTAATAGTTTTGCTTGTCATAATAAAGAATAAGGAAATAATGTAAATACTATGTTGATATTGTTAAAGGGGAACATTATCACAATTTCAGAATTGTTAAAACCATTAAAAATCAGTTCCCAGTGGCTTATTATATTTTTCGAAGTTTTTTTCAAAATTTTACCCATCACGCAATATCCCTAAAAAAAGCTTCAAAGTGCCTGATTTTAACCACCCGTCCATTTTTCTGTGACGTCACATAGTGAAGCCAACACAAACAAACATGGCAGAAAGAACAGCAAGCTATAGCGACATTAGCTCGGATTCAGACTCGGATTTCAGCGGCTTAAGCGATTCAACAGATTACGAATGTATTGAAACGGATGATTGTAGTGTGGAGGCAGGTAGCGAAAACGAAATTGAAGAAGAAACTGAAGCTATTGAGCCATATCGGTTTGAACCGTATGCAAGCGAAAACGACAAAAACGACACGACAGCCAGCGACACGGGAGAAAGCGAGGACGAATTTGGCGATCGCCTTCTAACCAACGATTGGTATGTGTTTGTTTGGCATTAAAGGAAACTAACAACTATGAACTAGGTTTACAGCATATGAACTACATTTGGCAACAACATGCACTTTGAGAGTGCAGACAGCCCAATTTTCATCAATTAATATATTCTGTAGACATACCCTCATGTCAGCAGGCCAGGGAAGCTAGGGTCGATATTCTTCTCTTGATCATCTTCGGGACGGTGTGAGCCAAGACATCCAGGGGGTTTAGCTCGCTCGTCTGCGGGAACAAACTGCCCTCATTGCTTGCCGTGCTACTGAGGTCCTTTGTCCCTGAATTGCTCACACACTCTGGCAGATTCAATGGGGGTCTGGCGGCAGATTTCTTTGACTTTATCGTTGGAAATGCATCTGCTTTGAGTGTCGCAAGATATCCACACATTCTTGCCATCTCTGTCGTAGCATAGCTTTCGTCGGTAAAGTGTGCGGAACAAACGTCCAATTTCTTGCCACTTTCGCATCTTTGAGCCACTGGTGCAACTTGAATCCGTCCCTGTTCGTGTTGTTACACCCTCCGACAACACACCGACGAGGCATGATGTCTCCAAGGTACGGAAAACAGTCGAAAAAACGGAAAATAACAGAGCTAATTTGACTCGGTGTTTGAGAAAATGGCGGATTGCTTCCCGATGCGTCATCGCTCTGAGAGCGAATATTAGAAAGGTGTTTAATTCGCCAAAATTCACCCATTTAGAGTTCGGAAATCAGTTAAAAAAATATATGGTCTTTTTTCTGCAACATCAAGGTATATATCGACGCTTACATAGGTCTGGTGATAATGTTCCCCTTTAAAATGTCAGTAACACTCAGCATGAATAGATTAAAACATATTTGATTGGTATTTGCACTGAAGTGTGCCATAATGTCAGTGCTGTGGTTTTTATACCTTCCACTGCGGACGGCTGCCGCTCATGCGAGTAATACCTGTAGAGGTGCAACCGGCGACGACTTCACCTGTTTCCGCTTGGATGGCATGTCACGCGGCCAAGGCTGTTGAACATTTGCCCGCCAGGCCGGCCATCTCCAGCTGTGCGGCAGGCTTGAGAACCTGCCATGAGGAAACGTTCTCGCCGCACCGCCGGCTCGGCTTAATGATGCACCTCTGCGTTTACGTTTTCACTCAATGCAGCGCCGTGGTGTTGGATGTAATTCATCTCTGTCTGAGTGGCTCTGCTCCCTTCCCTTCAACCCCCGTGCAACCGAGATTACACCCGGTACTACTACGAATACTACCACTGCTACACACAGGAGCCTTGTGATAACGCCAAGAAATGCATGCTCAGACTCCAAACCTGACAAGTCAGTGAGCTTTGGATGTCACAAAATCCGTATCTCTTTCTTCCCCCTCGCTGCTTTGATTTTCTTTGCAACACATCTTGAGATTTTGAGCGGCCGTGTGAAAAACTTACCCATCACAGCGCTTTTTTTGGTCAGCAGGTGTGCATGTCACAGCTGAATCCTTTCACCACCTTAATCCACATAGCAGGGGTTGAAGTCGTGTTTTTTAGTGGGGGATCAGCCCCAGTAACATTATGGCGACAGTTGGAAGGGGTTTCATATGGCCCCATTCGTCGCAGTTTACCTGAGACATGAAACGTGACGAAATGGGGGTTGCACTATAACACTCCACTATGGCAGAATGTTGAATATCTTAAAATGTGTTTTGTGGCAGTTCCAACTTTGACCACAGCAGCAGTTGCTTCGTAGAGTGGCGCTTTCCATCATTTTTAGCCGACTGCGTTGCAAAACATTTTTTGTATATTATCCGCATCGGAATATAAGTTGTGAAATTAGATATTTACACATAAAGATTTTATAAATGTTATTGACATACCTTAATTGTTTCCAAACTGTGTCTATAACACGGCAGTAAAACGGTGATCAAACAAAACAGAAGTCATGGTCATGGACCCACTAGCTGCGGAAGCTAGCTCTCCAATCAGCTAAACAGACTCAATAACTCCACGGTGATGTCTTGGTGAGTTTACCGCGGAATTTGTGAAACGGAAAGGATACAAAAAGAATGCCGTTGTATGGTATTAATACTAAAACAGACACTCATAAACATGTGAGTATATTAGCTAATGCTACGGTAGCATGTATAAATATGCATGAAAAAACTCCTCCAGACATCACACATGGGACGGTTTAGTAAGTATAAACAGTTTTAGTTATATTGTAAATAGAGATGTCCGATAATATCAGACTGCCGATAAATGTTTTAAAATATACTATCGGAAATGATCGGTATCTGTTTGAAAAAGTAAAATTTACGACTTTTTAAAACGCCGCTGTACGGAGGGGTACACGGACGTAGGGAGAACTACAGAGTGCCAATAAACCTTAAAGGCACTGCCTTTGCGTGCCGGCCCAGTCACATAATATCTACGGCTTTTCACACACACAAGTGAATGCAAATCATACTTGGTCAACAGCCATACAGGTCACACTGAGGGTGACCGTATAAACAACTTTAACACTGTTAAAAATATGCGCCACACTGTGAACCCACACCAAACAAGAATGACAAACACATTTCGGGAGAACATCCGCACCGTAACACAGCAGAACAAATACCCAGAACCCCTTGCAGCACTAACTCTTCCGGGACGCTACAATATACAACCCCCGCTTGCCCCTACCACCACCCTCCCAACCCCACCCACCTCAACCTCCTCATGCTCTCTCAGGGAGAGCATGTCCCAAATTCCAAGCTGCTGTTTTGAGGCATGTTAAAAAAAATAATGCACTTTGTGACTTCAATAATAAATATGGCAGTGCCATGTTGGGATTTTTTTTCCATAACTTGAGTTGATTTATTTTGGAAAACCTAGTTACATTGTTTAATGCATCCAGCGGGGCATCACAACAAAATTAGGCATAATAATGTGTTAATTCCACGACTGTATATATCGGTATTGGTTGAATATCGGAATCGGTAATTAAGAGTTGGACAATATCGGGATATCGGCAAAAAAGCCATTATCGGACATCTCTAATTGTAAAACTTACAAATGTTGCTTGGAGTGATGAATGAAGAATCCATACGAGTAGAAACACTATGGACGGCCAGACCAAAAAAAAAAAAAAACTCTATCGGTGAAATGAAAGGACACTGCACAACTTGCATTGAGCGAACTCGTCCAAAAGATGGCGACATATCACAAACAATAAAACACCTGATTGTTTTTGTTTTTTTACTTTTTATTACAGCTGTCAGTGAAGAAATATCCATAAATTAACCGGATTGTCTTACAAAGTGTAGGAAAAAGAAGCGGCTTATAGTCCGGAATTTACGGTAACCCCCCCCCCCCCCCCCCCCCCCGCTCTCCTCCTCTCACGCGAGATCCACCCAGGAATGAAGCCATATAATTCCCTTCCCTACTGTACGATCCAAGGAAGGAATCAGTCAGCAAAACAGAGAAAAAAAGCCCTCGGCTTGCCTTTTTTTTTTTTTTTAATATCATTTTCAGAAAAACTGCCAACATCAGTTACCAAAACAGATGCTTTAATCTGCCAATTTCCGCCTGATATCGAGCACACCAGGCGTAAAAATATTTCTTTATGTGAAACAGAGACGCCTACTGCAAACTATTTGAAAAAGAGAGCAATCCTTGGATTATTCCCACACAAAAGCCCCATTTGCTTTTTGTAGCTGTTTGTTTCTCTCCCCGTCCCTTTGAATCCGGCGCCAGGCTGCGTCTCAGTAGAATATGCAAATTTAGCAGAAGAAAAGCTGTCTGGCTTCGCAAGTAGGCTCTTATCCTTTAGCTCCAACGCCGACTAGAGCGCGGAGACTTTAATGTGCTGTGAAGGCGCCATTTGGACCAACTCTTGCGAGATGGAATGAGTGTCTGTTTGCTGTCTGAAGGAACCTTTGAAACACTTTCTCGCTTATCCGAGTTCCTCAAATGCTGGTCGGGGGGTTAATATACTCCACTGAGGAGTGTGCCGGACGGCTGTTTATTTGAAGGCAGGTGTTTCATTGAGAAGACACCTTTTATTTGTACAAATACTGACGGTGCCAATGTCTGTTGATTGGTCGACTGAGAATAGTTACTTCCATGTTGCAGTGGAATAAGGCAGTGGTGATGGACACAATCAATCAATCAATCAATCAATCAATCAAAGTTTACCGGGCGACCGGTGCAATGGACGTCGAGTGGATCTAGCATAATAATGTGATAGTCCAGTCCATAGTGGATCTAACATAATAGTGTGAGAGTCCAGTCCATAGTGGGGCCAGCAGGAGATCATCTTGAGTGGAAACAGGTCAGCAGCGCAGAGACGTCCCCAACCGATGCACAGATGAGTGGTCCACCCTGGGTCCCGACTTTGGACAGGTAGCGCTTCATCTGTGGTCACCGAATCTGTCCCCCCCCCCTCTCCACGAAGGAGAGCGTAGCAGAGCAGAAAAGAGATGGCAGATCAACTGGTTCAAAAAGGGGGTCTATCTAACCTCTAAAGGCCTTAGTGGCCACATGCGTGGACAGCACCTTTTAGCTCTTATTTCCAAAATTGTGTACACTACTGAATTGGGGTCTTATGCCGACATATGGACACTTATACTGCCATCTGGTGGTGTCAGAAGAGTATAACATACAATGGAATTTGGAAAAAAAAAAGTGTAAAAATAAAAATTAGCATGTCACTACACATGAAGTACACGTTTGTGTACTTGTGGACTAAGTGCATCAAATCAAAAGATGATTTTTTGTTTTTATTCTAATTACGGTCCAATAAGCCCAAACAGTAAAGAGAAATAAAAAATAAAAAAAGCATGTAAACAAACAGCTTGGGCCTTAAAGGCCTACTGAAACCCACTACTACCGACCACGCAGTCTGATAGTTTATATATCAATGATGAAATCTTAACATTGCAACAAATGCCAATACGGCCGGGTTAACTTATAAAGTGCAATTTTAAATTTCCCGGGAAACTTCCAGTTGAAAACGTCTATGTATGATGACGTATGCACGTGACGTCAATAGTTGAATCAGACATTTTGGAATAGGTCGGTCGCCAGCTTAAATCGTCTTTTTTCATCGCTAAATTCCACAGTATTTTGGACATCTGTGTTGGTGAATCTTTTGCAATTTGTTTAATGAACAATGGAGACTGCAAAGAAGAAAGCTGTAGATGTGATCGGTGTATTAGCGTCTGGCTACAGCAACACAACCAGGAGGACTTTGACTTGGATAGCAGACGCGCTATCCGACGCTAGCCGCCGACCACATCGATGATCGGGTGAAGTCCTTCGTCGCGCCGTTGATCGCTGGAAATCAGGTGAGCTTCGGTGTTGATGAGCAGATGAGGGTTGGCGTAGGTGGAGAGCTAATGTTTTTAGCATAGCTCTGTCGAGGTCCGTAGCTAAGTTAGCTTCAATGTTAGCAACAGCATTGTTAAGCTTTGCCAGGCTAGAAAGCATTAACCGTGTAGTTACAGGTCCATGATTTAATAGTATTGTTGATTTTATGTCTATCCTTCCAGTCAGGGGTTTATTTCTTTTGTTTCTATCTGCAGTTAAGCCCGATGCTATCACGTTAGCTCCGTAGCTAAAGTGCTTCACCGATGTATTGTCGTGGAGATAAAAGTCACTGTGAATGTCCATTTCACGTTCTCAACTCTCATTTTCAAGAGGATATAGTATCCGAGGTGGTTTAAAATACAAATCCGTGATCCACAATAGAAAAAGGAGAGAGTGTGGAATCCAATGAGCCCTTGTACCTAAGTTACGGTCAGAGCGAAAAAAGATGCGTCCTGCACTGCACCCTAGTCCTTCACTCTCACATTCCTCATCCACGAATCTTTCATCCTCGCTCAAATTAATGGGGTAATCGTCGCTTTCTCGGTCCAAATCGCTCTCGCTGCTGGTGTAAACAATGGGAAAATGTGAGAAGACTTTCAACTTGTGACATCACGCTACTTCCGGTACAGGTAAGGCTTTTTTTTATCAGCGACCAAAAGTTGCGAACTTTATCGTCGATGTTCTCTACTAAATCCTTTCAGCAAAAATATGGCAATATCGCGAAATGATCAAGTATGACACATGGAGTGGATCTGCTATCCCCGTTTAAATAAAAAAAATTCATTTCAGTAGGCCTTTAAGTTAAAGGCTAGAGTATACAAATGAGTTTTAAGATGGGACTTAAATGCTTCTACTGAGGTAGCATCTCTAACTGTTACCGGGAGGGCATTCCAGAGTACTGAATAGAAAACGCTCTATAGCCCACAGACTTTTTTTTTTTTTTGCAATGGACACACCTGCCTGAACGGGTCTGACAAAGATTTTGCTGTCTTTTTTGCTACCGACTGGCACCACTTGTTGTTTTTTTATGTCTACCTAAGGCTTTTTAAAAATTGTTTTAAATGAGAACCACCCTCGTCTGTGTTTAAGCCCATTTCACACTAGACAGTTTTGTAAAACTGGACCTCTGTCAACTATCCTTCAGTCCGCTACAGTGTTGGGAGCTGTTTTTTATTTATTTTAATAGCAACTGTAAAACACCGTAAAATCAAAATGTGTTTATTCCAGTAGTAAATGCAATGGATTCCTGCAAACCAAGAAACGGTCGATAACCTAAATCACTATGGTTCTTATACGTAGAAATTCTGAATATACTGTAAAAATAATAAAAAATTGTACATTGCCTTTGCAAATACTGTAATGTCACAAGCATGCAAGTACTATAAAATATATTTTATAGTATATTTTGTAGATTGTACATTTAAATTTACAGCATACCTTAATTGCATTAGCCTAGTTAACTTTTAAATAGAGATGTCCGATAATATCGGACTGCCGATAATATGGGACTGCCGATAATATCGGCCGATAAATGCTTTAAAATGTAATATCGGAAATGATCGGTATCGGTTTCAAAAAGTAAAGTGTATGACTTTTAAAACGCCGCTGTACGGAGTGGTACACGGACGTAAGAAGAAGCACAGAGCGGCAATAAGCCTTAAAGGCACTGCCTTTGCGTGCTGGCCCAATCACATAATATCACACACACAAGTGAATACAAGCCATACTTAGTCAACAGCCATACAGGTCACACTGAGGGTGGCCGTATAAACAACTTTAACATCGTTACGAATATGCGCCACACTGTGAACCCACACCAAACAAGAATGACAAACACATTTTAGGAGAACAGCCGCACCGTAACACAACATAAACACAACAGAACAAATACCCAGAACCCCTTGCAGCACTAACTCTTCGGGGACGCTACTATATATACCCCCCGCTACCTCCTATACCTCAACCCCGCCCACCTCAACCTCCTCATGCTCTCTCAGGGATAGCATGTCCCAATTTCCAAGCTGCTGTTTTGAGACATGTTAAAAAAAAGAATGCACTTTTTGACTTCAATAATAAATATGGCCGTGCCATGTTGGCATTTTTTTCCATAACTTGAGTTGATTTATTTTGGAAAATCTTGTTACATTGTTTAATGCATCCAGCGGGGCATCACAACAAAATTAGGCATAACAATGTGTTAATTCCACGACTGTATATATCGGTATCGGTTGATATCGGAATCGGTAATTAAGAGTTGGACAATATCAGAATATCGGAAATCGGCAAAAAAAACATTATCGGACATCTCTACTTTTAAACATATATAAAAATGAACCACGCTGTGTGTTTAAGTGTGTCGGAGCTGGCTGCAAGTAGCTATTTAACAGATACAGAACATTTAAGGCCCATTTTTAATAGCTCACTTGAAGGAACGTGTTGCAAAAGGCTGTGTTGTGAGTTGTCCAGTGAAAGGTTGTAGAAATACTTTGGTTGATTTTATCAGGAAAAACTAACGTCTGGAGCTACTTCAATTGCATGCCTCGGGGCACAACCGCACACGTCACTGGTAGCAAAGATGGCGCCTGTTGTTTAGTTGTCCATACCCTCTCTGTACACGGCTCTGTTACTACATTAGATAAATACTTACTGCGTGTCTATAAACCATTCATGGAGGTTTTTAGAGTGCCTTATTGCCATAATAAGGCTCTCATTTACTCCGTTGTTAGTTGACTTTTGTTCATGTTTTTTACATCTTAGAATGCATGCTTAAAAAAAGGAAAACATTTTTGCTTGTCCTATACAGCAGTTATTTATATTAGTTATCAGTTTTTTTTATTTTTTTTTTTATTTTTTTATTTATATATATATTTTTTTTGGCATAAAAAAATACAATCATGTGTGCTTACGGACTGTATCCCTGCAGACTGCATTGATCTATATTGATATATAATGTAGGAACCAGAATATTAATAACAGAAAGAAACAACCCTTTTGTGCGAATGAGTGTAAATGGGGGGAGGGAGTTTTTTTGGGGTTGGTGCACTAATTGTAAGTGTATCTTGTGTTTTTATGTTGTTTTAATAAAAAAAAAAAAAATATATATATATATATTTTTTATTTTTTTTATTTCTTGTGCGGCCAATCCACGGCCCGGTGGTTGGGGACCACTGCTATATAGGGTTTGTGAATAAGCAGGTCCCTTTTAAGTTATTTCTTGAGACGTGTGGCATCTATTACATTAGATAAGTGCAAAGTTCGAGTGCATATGTAAAAAAACAACAACAAAAAAACACAGCTCCTTAGCATAAATGCTGCAGACACACAAAAACGTATTGTTTATCTTCATCAATGATACATTTTGGCCAACATACGTCTCATACCTTATGTTGGACTTCTAAGACATATTTGAAATTGTTAAAAAAAAAAAATGTATATACAGTATATATAAAAACTTTCAGCACAGGGCCTCATCCTATTAATTGAGCTAATTTGCCAGTTGCGGACATGTGGACATGATCGATGCCTGAATATGATTGAGTAGTCACTTATTTTCAAGCAGAGATGTCCGATAATATCGGCCTGCCGATATTCTCGGCCGATAAATGCTTTAAAATGTAGTATCGGAAATTATCGGTATCATTTTTTTTATTATCAGTATGTTGTTTTTTTTATTTTTTATTTTTTTTATTAAATCAACATAAAAAACACAAGATACACTTACAATTAGTGCACCAACCCAAAAAACCTCCCTCCCCATTTACACTCTTTCACACTCAG
>NC_084564.2:17152500-17255000 GCF_033978685.3 Nerophis lumbriciformis | reverse complement strand
AACAGGCAAATTGGAAACAGGTGGGTGCCATGATTGGGTATAAAAACAGCTTCTCAAAAAATGCTCAGTCTTTCATAAGAAAGGATGGGGCGAGGTACACCCCTTTGTCCACAACTGCGTGAGCAAATAGTCAAACAGTTTAAGAACAACGTTTCTCAAAGTGCAATTGCAAGAAATGTAGGGATTTCAACATCGACAGTCCATAATATCAAAAGATTCACAGAATCTGGAGAAATCACTCCACGTAAGCGGCATGGCCGGAAACCAACATTGAATGACCGTGACCTTCGATCCCTCAGACGGCACTGTATCAAAAACCGACATCAATCTTTAAAGGATATCACCACATGGGCTCAGGAACACTTCAGAAAACCACTGTCACTAAATACAGTTTGTCGCTACATCTGTAAGTGCAAGTTAAAGCTCTACTATGCAAAGCGAAAGCCATTCATCAACAACACCCAGAAACGCCGCCTGCTTCTCTGGGCCCGAGATCATCTAAGATGGACTGATGCAAAGTGGAAAAGTGTTCTGTGGTCTGACGAGTACACATTTCAAATTGTTTTTGGAAATATTCGACATTGTGTCATCGGGACCAAAGGGGAAGCGAACCATCCAGACTGTTATCGACGCAAAGTTCAAAAGCCAGCATCTGTGATGGTATGGGGGTGTATTAGTGTCCAAGGCATGGGTAACTTACACATCTGTGAAGGCACCATTAATGCTGAAAGGTACATACAGGTTTTGGAACAACATATGCTGCCATCTAAGCGCTGTCTTTTTCATAGACGCCCCTGCTTATTTCAGCAAGACAATGCCAAGCCACATTCAGCATGTGTTTCAACAGCGTGGCTTCGTAAAAAAAGAGTGCGGGTACTTTCCTGGTGCGCCTGCAGTTCAGACCTGTCTCCCATCGAAAATATGTGGCGCATTATGAAGCGTAAAATACGACAGCGGAGACCCCGGACTGTTGAACGACTGAAGCTCTACATAAAACAAGAATGGGAAAGAATTCCACTTTCAAAGCTTCAACAATTAGTTTCCTCAGTTCCCAATCGTTTATTGGGTGTTGTTAAAAGGAAAGGCCATGTAACACAGTGGTGAACATGCCCTTTCCCAATTACTTTGGCACGTGTTGCAGCCATGAAATTCTAAGTTAATTATTATTTGCAAAAAAAAATTTAAATTATAAGTTTGAACATCAAATATCTTGTCTTTGTAGTGCATTCATTTGAATATGGGTTGAAAATGATTTGCAAATCATTGTATTCCGTTTATATTTACATCTAACACAATTTCCCAACTCATATGGAAACAGGGTGTGTACATTCCGATCGAAAATATATCAAAATATGTTTTATTTTCATATGACAAAATCCCAGAACTCTCCAAAAATACAAACCGTTGAATCAAAATAAAATAGCATTTAATAAATGAAGTAGCCATTATTTGTTGACATTGTGTTTCACAGCCAAAGGGTGCCACAGTGGAGGCATGAAAGAGCTGCAGGTTGCAGACCCTTGCACTAGACGGAGCCCGTGCCACAGTTTAAGAATCACTGCACTAGAGTCAAAGATCCACTATACGACAAAAGTGCTCTGCTATTTTTAGGGACCTTATTGGTCAGTGGGCCGCCATTAGAAAGGCGCGTAAAGACCTTGAACACCTGACGAGGTTTCGCAGGTGGGTTTATCCTCAACCTCGGGGCTGGCGTGCTGTTGTATCTTACAGCCAGCATCTAACTCCTGATCCCAACCTTTTTTATTTATTTATTTATTTAACATTTCATCCGGCCATGCTCGGAGTGAGCGCACGGCTCTCCCACGTCACGCCCGACCGATACGTCGCCGTCTCTCGCCTTTCTTTATCTTCCACAATTCCCCCAACAAACAGAATTGGCTCCAGAGGGGAGCGGGCAAGGAGGCGCACGCACGCTGCCTTTATCTTAATCAGACATTAAAAAGTTACAGAGAATTACTTTTTTTTTTTTTTTTTCCTACTCTTTCTCGCTGACGAGGGTCGTCGGGGTGAGCGCTGGAAATAAAAGATGTGATGTTGGAGATTTGTTGTAAGTCTTCAAGGACAGGTGTGCTTGAATACAGCGTGTGCTGTAGATAAATACGGAGCTGGTAGTGGACGTCTTTAATTAGTTCACAGAAGTTTTCTCATTTAAACGTGTTCACTGCTCAAGATAAGGAAGCAAAAAGTTAGTTTTTGCGCTTTTATTTTGGAGCTGCCTTTGCCAGTAAAAAGGATCTCATGCTGTTATTTATACTGTGGATGCAAGTCATACATTTATTAAATTCTTCTCTAATCAAGATGGCATTCTAAGAAATAATCATTTTCTACACTGTAAATTAGAGATGTGCGATAATGGCTTTTTTGCCAATATTCCGATATTGTCCAACTCTTAATTACCGATTCCGATATCAACCGATATATACAGTCGTGGAATTAACACATTATTATGCCTAATTTTGTTGTGATGCCCCGCTGGATGCATTAAACAATGTAACAAGGTTTTCCAAAATAAATCAACTCAAGTTATGGAAAAAAATGCCAACATGGCACTGCCATATTTATTATTGAAGTCACAACGTGCATTATTTTTTTTGAACATGCCTCAAAACAGCAGCTTGGAATTTGGGACATGAGGAGGTTGAGGCGGGAGGGGTTGAGGTGGGAGGGGGGTAGGTGGTAGCGGGGGGTGTATATTGTAGCGTCCCCGAAGAGTTAGTGCTGCAAGGGGTTCTGGGTATTTGTTCTGTTGTGTTTATGTTGTGTTACGGTGCGGATGTTCTCCCGAAATGTGTTTGTCATTCTTGTTTGGTGTGGGTTCACAGTGTGGCGCATATTTGTAACAGTGTTAAACTTGTTTATACGGGCATCCTCAGTGTGACCTGTATTCACTTGTGTGTGTGAAAAGCCGTAAATGATATGTGATTGGGCCGGCACGCAAAGGCAGTGCCTTTAAGGCTTATTGTGCTCTGTACTCCCTACGTCCGTGTACCACTCTGTACAGCGGCGTTTTAAAAAGTCATAAATTTTACTTTTTGAAACCGATACCGATAATTTCCGATATTACATTTTAAAGCATTTATCGGCCGATAATATTGGCTGTCCGATATTATCGGACAGTTCTACTGTAAATACACTAAAACATTTTTTTCACGCCCTCCCCTTAAATCAGTGGTGTCAAACCTACGGCCCGTGGGTCGTATCAGTCCCACAAACAGATTTGCTAAGTATAAAAATGAGCTACAATTTTTTTATGAAAGAAACTGCAGTTGTATTTGTGTCCACTGGATGTCGCAATAGCAATTCAAGTGTAACCCACATCACACATGACACTGTCTAAGACATGGGTGTCAAACTCTGGACCGCGGGCCAAATTTGGCCCGCCGTGTAATTTCACTTGGCCCTTGAGGCGGGGGTGTATTTTGTAGCGTCCCGGAAGAGTTAGTACTGCAAAGGGTTCTGGGTATTTGTTCTGTTGTGTTTATGTTGTGTTACGGTGCGGATGTTCTCCCGAAATGTGTTTGTCATTCTTGTTTGGTGTGGATTCACAGTGTGGCATATATTTCTAACAGTGTTAAAGTTGTTTATACGGCCACCCTCAGTGTAACGTGTATTGCTGTTGATCAAGGGTGCGTTGCATTCAAGTGTGTGTGCGTACAGAAGCCGCACATATCTTGTGAATGGGCCGGCACGCTGTTAGAATGGATGAAAAGCGGACGTGACGACAGCTCGTAGAGGACGTTAAAAGCAGTGCCTAGAAGTCACGCCCCGAAGACTGTGGTACGGGTGGACTACGAGATATAATGACTGATGAACACCTTCGTTCGATAATGAAGGTTGCCTCAGCTCAAAGCCTGAGCCCCGACATTATTGAACTAGCATCCAAGAAAAGATGCCAGGTATCTGGCTTGGGCACACCAGATTAGATCAGTGTGTTGCAAACTGAGCAGTTTAAAGTCCTGAATGGTTGGTTTATTCATTGTTATTTTATTTTAAAATTTATTAGCCTGTTAAAAAAGTTTATGTTGATATTTACCTCAGAAGGCTGCAAATAGAAAAGAGGCATTCAATTTTTATTTAAATTGTATTTGATATGCCATTGATATTTTTTAATTATTATTATTTGAAACTCGATTTTGCATGTACTATAAAGTTATATAAGCCTTGCTTGTTCAATATTCAATGCAAAACTTGTTTGGGTCCCTATTAAAAGGTTCATTTGTTCAACCTTTGCCCGCAGCTTTGTTCAGTTTTAAATTTTGGCCCACTCTGTATTTGAGTTTGACACCCCTGGTCTAAGATGACGTGTCAGCTGACTTCAAGCGCCCTCAAAATTGGCTGCCGCTACTCCAATCAGCACAGGTGCAAGCCATCAGCTGCTCCTGTTGTGGCTGGAGGCTGACTAACGCTGTAGCGACGCACAATACCTTCTTTTATTGTAAATTATCCACTCGACGGATAAAATAACAAAACGGTAAGATGCAAAGACTTAGGTTAACATGGCCATCATCGTTGTAGTTAGAGTTCCATGCAGTGCTCGCAATTGGTTAACGTCACGATGTGCACACTGAACTCCACCGTAAAAATGTGTTGTTTGTGCAATTTTATTTGATGCTTAAATCTACCATGTTCACATCAAGTTTGTAGTTATGTTACCTTTTAATTCGGCTATTATGGTGTAATTGTTTTTGACAATTGTTTTGTTAGTATTATAACCATGATATTTGAATGATGATAAATGAATGTGTTGTGGCAGTTGTGGATTTCACCAAATGTGGCGGTTTGAAGAAACACTCGATTGCTTTTCCAAACACTTTTTTAATGGTGGACTACCAACAATAGAATTCTGAACAGGAAGTGCTAAAGTTTAATGGCTTTGTAAAAACACTGAGATCAAGTCTAAGTTCTTTGTGTTCTTTATAGTGTTTTTGAAACTGCACCATTTTTCTCCTCAAATTGTTCAACTAACTTGAGGTGTTTTGCTAAGAGGATTAGTTGTAATATGTACATTTTAACAATGTGCTTGTTTTATTTTTAGCCTAAGTAAAACAAACAAACAAAAAAATTAAGTTGTATTTATTTTTAAATTATTATGCAATGATTTTATCAGTCCGGCCTGTGTGGGAATAGATTTTCCTCCATGCGGCCGCTGAGCTAAAGTTTGACCCCCTAAATAGAAATACTATTGAGAACCTAATATGTATTTATTTTTCTATACAAACCGCTGTATGAGTTGTTGGCAACATGTTTTGATAATATCTTAACACGAGTTGAAATAACATCTGCAATAACGGAAAACAATTCTATTAAGGTTGTTCATTCCCCCCCCCCCCTCCCCTCTTCTCCCCACCGCACCCCACATTATTTTACCGCCCCCCCTATTTAATAATCATGCTTCTGCCTCACCTGCTTCCATTCTGCTGTATTACTGCAATTTCTCTGACTTTGTGGGTTACGTCCCGTCTTATTTTGAGTCGTTTCTCTGTCATTATTCACTTAAATGTGATTATAAATCTGTCAATTTTCCTTTAACTTTAGCCTGTAAAGTAGAGTTTATCTGATACATATAAGATTATCATCACTGGATCTTATGAATCACACTAACACATTATTACTATGATGATGATATTATTATTATTAAAATGTGTTTTCTGGCAATTCCAACTTTGACCAACGCGTCATTTGCTATGTAGTGTGGCGCTTTCCATCATTTTTAGCAGACTGCATTGCAAAATGATTTATCCCCAATCTTCCTATCACGTGAGGTCCACCCAGTAATGGTGCCATGCGAATCCCTTCCGTACTGTAAGTCAACCCGTCTATAACAACTAGTGACGTCTTTGTCTCTATCTTTAATCGAGGGTCCTTGAACGCACCACAGTGCAGTGAGATGTAAAACAGATTATTTTGCCTGATATTTATAAATTGTATTGATGTCATTCGTACTTTACTTTTTATCTTATTAGTTATACTACATTGTACTTTATTATATATTTACTGTATATGTATTTATTTATCTTCATAATATGTTTTACATTATTTTATCCCCACTCTTTGTTTTTACTATTTTACACGTTTTACTATTTTTACTTTCCAGCGTCCCTCAGAGGGAGCCTTCTGCATCGGGGGTTATCGGCCACGGCTGTGGGGGCGCTTTGTGTCAGCGTCCTGCTGGCCGTGGCCTGGTGACCTCCAGGTGCAGATGTCTCCTGTGATAGTGTTTCTTCACCTCTCTCCTCTGTACTCAGCCATGCATTGATTGATTGATTGAGACTTTTATTAGTAGGTTGCACAGTGAAGTACATATTCCGTACAATTGACCACTAAATGGTAACACCCGAATAAGTTTTTCAACTTGTTTAAGTCGGGGTCCACTTAAATTGATTCATGATACAGATATATACTATCAAATATACTATCATCATAATACAGTCATCACACAAGATAATCATCAGGGTGTATACATTGAATTATTTACATTATTTACAATTCGGTTCCGTTGTGGTGAAGAAGGAGCTGAGCCGGAAGGCAAAGCTCTCAATTTACCGGTCGATCTACGTTCCCATCCTCACCTATGGTCATGAGCTTTGGGTTATGACCGAAAGGACAAGATCACGGGTACAAGCGGCCGAAATGAGTTTCCTCCGCCGGGTGGCGGGGCTCTCCCTTAGAGATAGGGTGAGAAGCTCTGCCATCCGGGGGGAGCTCAAAGTAAAGCCGCTGCTCCTCCACATCGAGAGGAGCCAGATGAGGTGGTTCGGGCATCTGGTCAGGATGCCACCCGAACGCCTCCCTAGGGAGGTGTTTAGGGCACGTCCGACCGGTAGGAGGCCGCGGGGAAGACCCAGGACACGTTGGGAAGACTATGTCTCCCGGCTGGCCTGGGAACGCCTCGGGGTCCCACAGGAAGAGCTGGACGAAGTGGCTGGGGAGAGGGAAGTCTGGGCTTCCCTGCTTAGGCTGCTGCCCCCGCGACCCGACCTCGGATAAGCGGAAGAAGATGGATGGATGGATGGACAATTCGGGGTGTGGAGGGGGGGGTTAGGTTTGGTTGTTATCATCAGTCATCAACAATTGAGAACAGAGAAATGGATATTGAAACAGTGTAGGTCTGACTTGGTAGCAAGTAGTGGACATAGAGAGAGAGAGAGAGAGAGATCAGAAGGCATAAGAAAAATATCTGCGTTTGATTATTAACAACAATCCGGGGAGGGTGTTAGTTTAGGGTTGAAGTTGCCTGGAGGTGTACTTTTATTGCGGTTTTGAAGGAGGATAGAGATGCCCTTTCTTTTATACCTGTTGGGAGCGCATTCCACATTGATGTGGCATAGAAAGAGAATGAGCTAAGACCTTTGTTAGATCGGAATCTGGGTTTAACGTGGTTAGTGGAGCTCCCCCTGGTGTTGTGGTTATGGCGGTTAAGGAAGTAGTTTGACAAGTACTTCGGTATCAGGGAGGTGTAGCGGATTTTATAGACTAGGCTCAGTGCAAGTTGTTTTACTCTGTCCTCCACCCTGAGCCAGCCCACTTTGGAGAAGTGGGTAGGAGTGGGGTGGGATCTGGGGTGGAGGTCTACAAGTAATCGGACTAGCTTGTTCTGGGATGTTTGGAGTCTAGATTTGAGGGTTTTGGAGGTGCTTGGGTACCAGGAGGTACATGCGTAATTGAAAAAGGGTTGAACATTCATTTGTGTGTCTGTAAAGCACTTTGTGTTGCATTTCTTTTGTAAATGAAAAGCGCTATATAAATAAAGTTTGATTGATTGATTGAAAAGTGATACTGGACAGGACAGGATTAAAAAAATATAATGTTTTGGGCCGCACTTTGGGACACCCTGCAGTACGCATGGTGTGCATAGCTCGACCTCCTGTTCTACGGTCAGTCAATGCCAGACGTGTTTTAAAACAAAACAAGTAGAACAGCTTCTCCCCTGTTGGCCCGATGACAGTGAAGCACAGTTTTTATCATCGGTATTTTGATTGAATCCATAAGACGCTGACAGACAAGCTGTGACCTCAACCCCAGCAGACATGACCGGGATGAACCAGTCAGACATGACAAGTCTCTCCCTGCTTCTGGCGTCTTCTGGCCTCAGTGTAGCCACCATCACTCACCTTCCACAGCTCGCGAGCCTTTCTGCACCGAGCCACCCATTTGGCCTCGTTTCCCCCCAAGAGCTGCATGTATGAATCGAGCCCGGGACCTGATTGACAGATGTTATCGCCGCTGGATCGCGTATCTGAGCCTTTAGGAGCTTCCATGCTATCTCCTACCTTGAGGTGGTCTGCTGCAGCACATCTGTGCCTCTCTTATCGCTTCCATTTTTAAGCATCCTTGCGATCAAAAGGGCCTATAGCACTTCCTGGCTAATTGCCGGAGGCTAATAAATAGTGGAATCCCCCTTGCGACCACCCCCCACATCCTCTCCTTTCACCTCCTGGTTGCAGCTACTCCACCGCGGTGCGTTTGCTAATAATCCGACATCCAAGAGCCCCTGTGCTCGATTATCAAATATTTCTGATTTCACTGACCCAAAAAGTAAACGTTGTCGTGACTTTAACTTTCTCATCGCCCCTCTTTTAAAGCAGTGGTCCCCAACCATTTTTGTAACTGCGGACCGGTCAACGCTTGAGGGGGGGATTTAATTTTGTATTTATTTTTTGTCATTAAAAAATACAATCATGCGTGCTTACGGACTGTATCCCTGCAGACTGTATTGATATATATTGATATATAATGTAGGAACCAGAAATATTAATAACAGAAAGAAACAACCCTTTTGTGTGAATGAGTGTAAATGGGGAGAGGGAGGTTTTTTGGGTTGGTGCACTAATTGTAAGTGTATCTTGTGTTTTTTATGTTGATTTAATAAAAAAATAAAAAAATAAAAATAAATAAATATATATATATATATATATATATATATATACCGGTATATACATATATATATATATATATATATATATATATATATATATATATATATATATTCTTGTGCGGCCCGGTACCAATCGATCCACGGACCGGTACCGGACCCGGTGGTTGGGGACCACTGGTTTAAAGGATCTCTATCTTTCCATCAGCTGATTTACAGAATGTAAACAGATGGCACGCTCGGGTGTCGATTTTTGCACGACAGTATTGTGGCCCGTGAGGACGTTTGCTTTCCTTTTTAGAAAAAGAAGCAGCGGGATATTACAACACGTTCTACATTGCAATGCTGAAGGGGTGATAATTACTGAAAGGGGGTGGGGGTACACCCTTAGTCTGGTTGATGTGAGGCTTAATTATTCCTTGAAAGAGGAAGGTTGCCGTC
Organism: Nerophis lumbriciformis; assembly: GCF_033978685.3. NCBI lineage: Eukaryota > Metazoa > Chordata > Actinopteri > Syngnathiformes > Syngnathidae > Nerophis > Nerophis lumbriciformis. The sequence continues at coordinate 17,245,666 of NC_084564.2, read as the reverse complement.
GGGCGACTGATGAGCTGCACTCAAGTATTTTGTCTGCAGATTACTTCTTTCATTACTACAGTCGTTGAAAAGATTCTACTGTGTTCCATCAGTTGTTAAGTCTCTCGATAAGAGTTTGGTTGGTTTTAGAGTCACGGTTCGGGTACAGTTAAAGGGGAACATTATTACCAGACCAAAGTAAGCGTCAATATATACCTTGATGTTGCAGAAAAAAGACCATATATTTTTTTAACCGATTTCCGAACTCTAAATGGGTGAATTTTGGCGAATTAAACGCCTTTCTAATATTCGCTCTCGGAGCGTTGTGACGTCACATCGGGAAGCAATCTGCCATTTTCTCAAACACGTTACAAACACCGAGTCAAATCAGCTCTGTTATTTTCCGTTTTTTCGACTGTTTTCCGTACCTTGGAGACATCATGCCTCGTCGGTGTGTTGTCGGAGGGTGTAACAACACGAACAGGGACGGATTCAAGTTGCACCAGTGGCCCAAAGATGCGAAAGTGGCAAGAAATTGGACGTTTGTTCCGCACACTTTACCGACGAAAGCTATGCTACGACAGAGATGGCAAGAATGTGTGGATATCCTGCGACACTCAGAGCAGATGCATTTCCAACTGGACTGGACGGATCAGCTTTCAGGAAAAGAGAGCGGATGAGGGTATGTCTACAGAATATATTAATTGATGAAAACTGGGCTGTCTGCACTTTCAAAGTGCATGTTGTTGCCAAATGTATTTCATATGCTGTAAACCTAGTTCATAGTTGTTAGTTTCCTTTAATGCCAAACAAACACATACCAATCGTTGGTTAGAAGGCGATCGCCGAATTCGTCCTCGCTTTTTCCCGTGTCGCTGGCTGTCGTGTCGTTTTCGTCGGTTTCGCTTGCATACGGTTCAAACCGATATGGCTCAATAGCTTCAGTTTCTTCTTCAATTTCGTTTTCGCTACCTGCCTCCACACTACAACCATCCGTTTCAATACATGCGTAATCTGTTGAATCGCTTAAGCCGCTGAAATCCGAGTCTGAATCCGAGCTAATGTCGCTATACCTCGCTGTTCTATGCGCCATGTTTGTTTGTATTGGCATCACTATGTGACGTCACAGGAAAATGGACGGGTGTATATAACGATGGTTAAAATCAGGCACTTTGAAGCTTTTTTTAGGGATATTTCGTGATGGGTAAAATTTTGAAAAAACTTCGAAAAATAAAATAAGCCACTGGGAACTGATTTTTAATGGTTTTAACCCTTCTGAAATTGTGATAATGTTCCCCTTTAAGGCACGGAAATGCGGAACACAAAACTGCGTAGCTTTTGGGGAAACGTCTTTAAGATTTTTTATGAAAATTTAACATAGTAAGAAAATGCAAACTGCTTGCAGGTTAGTACTCCAATTATAAATGTCGATATTTAGCTGATCTTAAGCACAGCTGTGTCTGAGTGATTACCTGGCTTACGAGTGTAAGATTCTGTCAAAAGGGATGCACTGTCACCACATTAAAGGCCTACTGAAATGCGATTTTCTTATTTAAACGGGGATAGCAGGTCCATTCTATGTGTCATACTTGATCATTTTGCGATATTGCCATATTTTTGCTGAAAGGATTTAGAAGAGAACATCGACGATAAAGTTCGCAACTTTTGGTCGCTGATAAAAAAGCCTTGCCTTTACCGGAAGTAGCGGACGAGTAGCGTGACGTCACAGGTTGTGGAGCTCCTCACATCCGCACATTGTTTACAATCATGGCCACCAGCAGCGAGAGCGATTCGGACCGAGAAAGCGACGATTTCCCCATTAATTTGAGCGAGGATGAAAGATTCGTGGATGAGGAAAGTGAGAGTGAAGGACTAGAGGGCAGTGGGAGCGATTCAGTTAGGGAAGATGCTGTGAGAGGCGGGTGGGACCTCATATTCAGCTGGGAATGACTAAAACAGTAAATAAACACAAGACATATATATACTCTATTAGCCACAACACAACCAGGCTTATATTTAATATGCCACAAATTAATCCCGCATAACAAACACCTCCCCCCTCCCGTCCATATAACCCGCCAATACAACTCAAACAACTGCACAACACACTCAATCCCACAGCCCAAAGTACCGTTCACCTCCCCAAAGTTCATACAGCACATATATTTCCCCAAAGTCCCCAAAGTTACGTACGTGACATGCACATAGCGGCACGCACGTACGGGCAAGCGATCAAATGTTTGGAAGCTCCAGCTGCATGCGTACTCACGGTACCGCGTCTGCGTATCCAACTCAAAGTCCTACTGGTAAGAGTCTCTGTTGTCCCAGTTCTCCACAGGCCAATGGTAAAGCTTGACTGTCATCTTCCGGGAATGTAAACAATGAAACACCGGCTGTGTTATCCGGCACACCAGTCGAGGGGTGCGTTCTACGGCGGGGGTGCGTTATCCAGCACTACACCTGCCACAATACACCGCTTCCCACCTACAGCTTTCTTCTTTGCTGTCTCCATTGTTCATTGAACAAATTGCAAAAGATTCACCGACACAGATGTCCAGAATACTGTGGAATTTTGCGATGAAAACAGACGACTTAATAGCTGGCCACCATGCTGTCCCAAAATGTCCTTCACAATCCGTGACGTCCCGCGCTGACGTCATCATACCGAGACGTTTTCAGCAGGATATTTCGCACGAAATTTAAATTTGCACTTTAGTAAGCTAACCCGGCCGTATTGGCATGTGTTGCAATGTTAAGATTTCATCATTGATATATAAACTATCAGACTGCGTGGTCGGTAGTAGTGGGTTTCAGTAGGCCTTTAATTTTGCATCAAACATTTTGGTTTTCTTCATAACATTTTTGAAAAACAGCATGCAATTGGTCATTGTTGGAATACATTCTTTTTCTGTTTATATTTGCATTAGTGTTTTTTATTGTATAATGTTAGCGTAACATAATCCATATTGCACGAGTGTCTTCCAATATTTCAGCGCACTGGTCATTTTTACGTCATAAAATGACGTAGAAATAACTTTTGTCTCTCGTTTGCAATCACATTTTTCATTATAATCAATTTGATTTAGGTTTGACTGACATTTTATTAGATGTGGGGGGATTTCCACTGCATGCTTAACAGAAGCCGAACAGCGCTGCTACGGCGGCGGACTCTTTCTGTTTCTATTCAAGTCGATGCAGTTTCCACCGCTAAATATACGCAGAGCTTACATAGTTCAATTTGGCTAAAATCTGCTTGTGTTGAACAGGAAGTCATGCACACATACAAAATAAATGATTTACTAGTGCGTCTGCCTCACAATGCGAAGGTCCTGAAGAGTCCTGAGTTCAATCCCGGACTTGGGATCTTTCTGTGTGGAGTTTGCATGTTCTCCCCGTGACTGTGTGGGTTCCCTCTGGGTACTCCGGCTTCCTCCCACCTCCAAAGACATGCACCTGGGGATAGGTTGATTGGCAACACTAAATTGGCCCTAGTGTGTGAATGTGAGTGTGAATGTTGTCTGTCTATCTGTGTTGGCCCTGCGATGAGGTGGCGACTTGTCCAGGTTGTACCCCGCCTTCCGCCCGAATGCAGCTGAGATAGGCTCCAGCACCCCCCGCCACCCCAAAAGGGACAAGCAGTAGAAAATGGATGGATGGATACTTTCAAAATAAAGGCGGATCGTATATTTTACACTTTGAAACGTCCTAATGGGCGGGGACAGACATGAAGTCAACTTGTCAAAGGTTTTTCAGACATCATTTGACAAATGGCACAATGACACAAATGGATGAAGACGTGCTATTTAAGGAATCATATCACAGGCATATCCCGGGCAGCCATATGGGGGCCTGTGTCAAATACCAGCTGATACGGGGCCGGGGAGGCAGCGGAGTGGTTAGCAAGCGTTGAATGAGAAGTCTGTGTGTGTGTGTGTGTGTGTGTGTGTGTGTGCATTGTGTATACAATGCTCGCCAGGGTTGATATTACTTTTGTGTTGTTGCTTGCTACAAATAAAATAATAAAGTTGTCGTTCTGCAAGGCAAAACTGTCGTCTTTTCCTCAAGTCAAGGCAAGTCAGTGCCTGTCACAGTGGCTGGACTGTGGGTATTGATGGATGGAAAAGCTCGAGACGTTTTGCTGTGTTGCCGTTAATAGCAGGACCCAGTTTAATGATTTTTGCTCCTCTGGAAGAAAGGAAGAAACTTTTTGCTTCGCTTTAGTACAGCTCCCCTTATCATGTAATTATGCGAGGATAGGCGAGATCTCGTAAAAAGTCCCTCCTGTTTTGCCGCACGGCGGAAGCGCAACAGAATGAAGCCGCTTCTAAGGTACTAATTAGAGATGTCCGATAAGCCGATAAATGCGTTAAAATGTAATATCGGAAATTATCGGTATCGTTTTTTTTATTATCGGTATGGTTCTTTGTTTTTTTTTTTTTTATTTATTTATTTTTTTATTAAATCAACATAAAAAACACAAGATACACTTACAATTAGTGCACCAACCCAAAAAAACCTTCCTCCCCCATTTACACTCATTCACACAGAAGGGTTGTTTCTTTCTGTTATTAATATTCTGGTTCCTACATTATATATCAATATATATCAATACAGTCTGCAAGGGATACAGTCCGTAAGCACACATGATTGTGCGTGCTGCTGGTCCACTAATAGTACTAACCTTTAACAGTTAATTTTACTCATTTTCATTAATTACTAGTTTCTATGTAACTGTTTTTATATTGTTTTACTTTCTTTTTTATTCAAGAAAATGTTTTTAATTTATCTATCTTTTTTATTTTATTAATTTTTTTTTAAAAGTACCTTATCTTCACCATACCTGGTTGTCCAAATTAGGCATAATAATGTGTTAATTCCATGACTGTATATATCGGTTGATATCGGTATCGTTTGATATCGGTATCGGTAATTAAAGAGTTGGGGAATATCGGATATCGGCAAAAAGCCATTATCGGACATCTCTAGTACTAATCTTCACCACTACGGTGGAAAACTAAATATGTTTCTTCCATGTACCATTATCACTGGAGGACTAGATGAAAAAGAATAGCTAAACATGCTACACACACACACACACACACACACACACACACACACACACACACACACACACACACACACACACACACACACACACACACACACACACACACACACACACACACACGCACACACACACACACACACACAATGAGCAGGACACCACGAGAAGCTAACCAATAAAGCTCCAATGTAAAGTAGGGGTGATCGATTCAGATGTAGATGCTATCGATACTGTATCTAGTGTAATATCACTATATAAACAATACAAAAATGATTAGATTGATATTTTTCCTTTTTTAGTTGTCATGATCACAAAATATTTTTGGGTTGTTTGTGTTACTGTTAAGAAACTCAGGGAGTAAGTCTCTGGATACAGGAATACTTTGAGGGCAAAACCCAAATTATTTTAATTGGAGCCAATAGCAGTTTTTGCTTTTGTTATAAATAATGTAGTATTCAAAACCACACATTTAATACATTCAACAAAAATGTTGATCGGGACTCCCCTAGTTTGAAATGTTCAGTTTTTATTAGAGATGTCCGATTATATCGGACTGTCGAAATTATCGGCCGATAAATGCTTTAAAATGTGATATAAGAAATTGTCGGTATCGATTTCAAAATTATCGGTATCGGTTTTAAAAAGTAAAATGTATCCATCCAAACGCCGTTGTGTACACGGACGTAGGGGGATGTACAGAGCGCCAATCAACTTAAAAAGGCACTTCATTTGCGTGCCGGCCCAGTCACATAATATCTACAGCTTTTCACACACACACTAGTGAATGCAACGCATACTTGGTCAACAGCCATACAGGTCACACTGAGGGTGGCCGTATAAACAACTTTAACACTGTTACAAATATGCGCCCATAACCACACCAAAAAAGAATGACAAACACATTTCGGGAGAACATCCGCACCGTAACACAACATAAACACAACAGAACAAATACCCAGAACCCCTTGCAGCACTAACTTTTCCGGACGCTACAATATACACCCCCCCGTTACACCCTACCCCCCGCCCCCTCTCAACCCCGCCCACCTCAACCTCCTCATGCTCTCTCAGGGAGAGCATGTCCCAAATTCCAAGCTACTGTTTTGAGGCATGTTCAAAAAAATAATGCACTTTGTGACTTCAATAATAAATATGGCAGTGCCATGTTGGCACTTTTTTCCATAACTTGAGGTGATTTATTTTGGAAAACCTTGTTACATTGTTTAATGCATCCAGCGGGGCATCACAACAAAATTAGGCATAATAATGTGTTAATTCGGTATCGGTTGATATCGGAATCGGTAATTAAGAGTTGGGCAATATTGGAATATCGGATATCAGCAAAAAGCCATTATCGGACATCTCTAGTTTTTATTTTATTTTTAGGAACTTAAAGTTCCTAATTTCTTGTAAAACTTCCAGCCTGGCAGCACAGTGCCTTTGTCTTCCCCACATTTCTTTGTTTGTTTACATATTTTAGGCATCCTTGGCACTATCACTAGCCAAAGGTGATGAAAAAATGGAGCTGTTTTGTCACAATGCCCAGCAATATGTTTGGAGGAGAAAAGTTGTGGCCTTTAATCCCAGGAACACCATGTCTACTGTCAAGCATGGTGGTGGTGGTATTATGCTCTGGGCCTGTTTTGCTGCCAATGGAACTGGTGCTTTACAGAGAGTAAATGGGACAATTAAAAAGGAGGATTACCTCCAAATTCTTCAGGACAACCTAAAATCATCAGCCCGGAGGTTGGGTCTTGGGCGCAGTTGGGTGTTCCAACAGGACAATGACCCCAAACACACAAAAGTGGTAAAGGAATGGCTAAATCAGGCTAAAATTAAGGTTTTAGAATGGCCTTCCCAAAATCCTGACTTAAACGTGTGGACAATGCTGAGGAAACAAGTCCATGTCAGAAAACCAACCAATTTAGCTGAACTGCACCAATTTTGTCAAGAAGAGTGGTCAAAAATTGAACCAGAAACTTGTGGATGGCTATTAAAAGTGCCTTATTGCAGTGAAACTTGCCAAAGGACATGTAACCAAATATTAACATTGCTGTACGTATACTTTTGACCCAGCAGATTTGCTCACATTTTCAGAAGACCCATATAATAAATTCATAAAAGAACCAAACTTCATGAATGTTTTTTGTGACCAACAAGTACGTGCTCTAATCACTCTATCACAAAAAAATAAGAGTTGTAGAAATTATTGGAAACTCAAGACAGCCGTGACATTATGTTCTTTACAAGTGTATGTAAACTTTTGATCACGACTGTATAAAGATCGGTTGGGGACCTCAAGTAAAATCTAGTATATGTTCAAATAAATATGAGTTTTGTTGTTCCACATCTTTATTGGGAAAAAAATCAGGCTGACATGAAATGTTATTTTATCATTTATTTACCCAAGATGCTTCTATAGAGCACAGATGGTCTTTTTCTGCCACATCCACCCTCGCACACACACACCTACACGTTCACAATGTGGATCTGTGAGCTGCCTCGCTGGTACAAACAGTCGGGTGCCGCTGTTAAATTAGCAGTTATAGAAATACAAGTACAGTGCTGTGTGCTGGCGTTCATCCAGGCACGGTGACAACTAGAAGAAATGTATATTTGATTTAGTCATTATTCCGCATACCCAGTCTGATGTATTGGATAGTTTACTTTGTATGACGTACCCTTTGGGGCACAGACCTCAACCAAGGCCAAACATGTCAGTCTGACTTATTTATCATGAAGAATATATTGTTCCTCCTCATCTTTATCTGTTGGACACGATTTGTCTCTTGGCCCCACTGAAAGTGGATTTTATTGGCCAAATGTTTTAATTGTTTCAATTCCTGTTCCTTCACCTGCAAATTTTACGTATTTATTTTACATGGCATTCTGTACAGTGAAGTTTTTGTGTAAGACTGGTAATTCGTAAACAAATGAAAGGAATAAACAAAGAGTATATTTTGCTCCCTTGTGCTCGTTAGAGGTAATTAATACGTACATACATACATGGTGGTCGTTAGAGATGCAAAAACAAAAAAAAGTCAAGTTATAGTACCAATGATTGTCACACACACACACACACACTAGGTGTGGTGACATTATTCTCTGCATTTGACCCATCACCCTTGATCACCATCTGGGAGGTGAGCGGAGCAGTGAGCAGCAGCTGTGGCCACGCCCGGGAATCATTTTTGGAGATGTAACCCCCAATTCCAACCCTTGATGCTGAGTGTCAAGCAGGGAGGGAATGGGTCCCATATATATATATACAGGTAAAAGCCAGTAAATTAGAATATTTTGAAAAACTTGATTTATTTCAGTAATTGCATTCAAAAGGTGTAACTTGTACATTATATTTATTCATTGCACACAGACTGATGCATTCAAATGTTTATTTCATTTAATTTTGATGATTTGAAGTGGCAACAAATGAAAATCCAAAATTCCGTGTGTCACAAAATTAGAATATTGTGTAAGGCTAATACAAAAAAGGGATTTTTAGAAATGTTGGCCAACTGAAAAGTATGAAAATGAAAAATATGAGCATGTACAATACTCAATACTTGGTTGGAGCTCCTTTTGCCTCAATTACTGCGTTAATGCGGCGTGGCATGGAGTCGATGAGTTTCTGGCACTGCTCAGGTGTTATGAGAGCCCAGGTTGCTCTGATAGTGGCCTTCAACTCTTCTGCGTTTTTGGGTCTGGCATTCTGCATCTTCCTTTTCACAATACCCCACAGATTTTCTATGGGGCTAAGGTCAGGGGAGTTGGCGGGCCAATTTAGAACAGAAATACCATGGTCCGTAAACCAGGCACGGGTAGATTTTGCGCTGTGTGCAGGCGCCAAGTCCTGTTGGAACTTGAAATCTCCATCTCCATAGAGCAGGTCAGCAGCAGGAAGCATGAAGTGCTCTAAAACTTGCTGGTAGACGGCTGCGTTGACCCTGGATCTCAGGAAACAGAGTGGACCGACACCAGCAGATGACATGGCACCCCAAACCATCACTGATGGTTTGGGTTGGTTTGGTTTGCATTTCCTTTGGAAATCGAGGTCCCAGAGTCTGGAGGAAGACAGGAGAGGCACAGGATCCACGTTGCCTGAAGTCTAGTGTAAAGCTTCCACCATCAGTGATGGTTTGGGGTGCCATGTCATCTGCTGGTGTTGGTCCACTCTGTTTCCTGAGATCCAGGGTCAACGCAGCCGTCTACCAGCAAGTTTTAGAGCACTTCATGCTTCCTGCTGCTGACCTGCTCTATGGAGATGGAGATTTCAAGTTCCAACAGGACTTGGCGCCTGCACACAGCGCAAAATCTACCCGTGCCTGGTTTACGGACCATGGTATTTCTGTTCTAAATTGGCCCGCCAACTCCCCTGACCTTAGCCCCATAGAAAATCTGTGGGGTATTGTGAAAAGGAAGATGCAGAATGCCAGACCCAAAAACGCAGAAGAGTTGAAGGCCACTATCAGAGCAACCTGGGCTCTCATAACACCTGAGCAGTGCCAGAAACTCATCGACTCCATGCCACGCCGCATTAACGCAGTAATTGAGGCAAAAGGAGCTCCAACCAAGTATTGAGTATTGTACATGCTCATAATTTTCATTTTCATACTTTTCAGTTGGCCAACATTTCTAAAAATCCCTTTTTTGTATTAGCCTTAAGTAATATTCTAATTTTGTGACACACAGAATTTTGGATTTTCATTTGTTGCCACTTCAAATCATCAAAATTTAATGAAATAAACATTTGAATGCATCAGTCTGTGTGCAATGAATAAATATAATGTACAAGTTACACCTTTTGAATGCAACGACTGAAATAAATCAAGTTTTTCAAAATATTCTAATTTACTGGCTTTTACCTGTATATATCGGCAGGCCGATATTATCGGCCGATAAATGCGTTAAAATATAATATTGGAAATTATCGGTATCGTTTTTTTTATTACCGGTATCGTTTTTTTAAAAATGTTTTATTTTTTTTATTTTTTTAAATTTTTATTAAATCAACATAAAAAACACAGGATACACTTACAAAAAACCTCCCTACACTCATTCACACAAAAGGGTTGTTTCTTTCTGTTATTATTATTCTGGTTCCTACATTATATATCAATATATATCAATACAGTCTGCAAGGGATACAGTCCGTAAGCACACATGATTGTGCGTGCTGCTGGTCCACTAATAGTACTAACCTTTAACAGTTAATTTGACTCATTTTCATTCATTACTAGTTTCTATGTAACTGTTTTTATATTGTTTTACTTTCTTTTTTATTCAAGAAAATGTTTTTAATTTATCTTATTTTATTATTATTTTTTAAAATGACCTTATCTTCACCATACCTGGTTGTACAAATTAGGCATAATAATGTGTTAATTCCACGACTGTATATATCGGTTGATATCGGTATCGGTATTTAAAGAGTTGGACAATATAAACAAAGTCACGTACAGGCATCCTACATAAAGGGATACACCCCTACCAGGAGGATCGTCATACTCGTTCGAGTGACCGCCGATAATATATAATATAGTAACAGAGATATTCATAACAATATGTAATATGTACAATATTTACCCTATTTCGGTCATTTTAATCATTGCCGGAACTAATTATTCAGGGCATTTATTTCCGTTTCCATAGCAACATACTTCCGACTTCCTGCAACAAATGTGTTCCTACTCCTGGTATCAAACGAGAGTGTGTTTTCCAATCGAGGCAGACCTGGTAATAGACGACTGTTTTTGGACAAATGAGGAATCAAAATATATATATATATATATATATATATATATATATATATATATATATATATATATTAGGGATGTCTGATAATGGCTTTTTGCCGATATCCGATATTCCTATATTGTCCAACTCTTTAAATACCGATATCTCCCGATACGATATATATATATATATATATATATATATATATATATATATATATATATATATATATATATATATATATATATATATATATTTTTTTTTTAAGAATTCATTATGAGGGTGAATGCCTGTCTGTTTATCTGCGTTGGCCCTGCGATGAGGTGGCAACCTTCCGTCCGAGTGCAGCTGGAGTAGGCTGCAGCCCCCTGCCAAAACAAAAGAGACAAGCGGTAGAAAATGAATGAATAGATGGCATTTAAAAAAAAAAAAAAAATTAGGCCATCTTCCCACTCACTTGCTGCATGTATGGCCATACGTCAGCAGTCAGGAGCTTTTGTAATCTGTAACCTGTTTTGAAAAGATTTTATCATTTTTGCGAGAATGGGTAGGAATCGAATGATCACCCCAAGAATCATGAGGTGTGTAATTATTTCCAACAATCACATTTATTTGTTTACACACGTTTAGAAAATTTAAAAAAAAAAAGAGTTGGAAGAATCACAGCATATTTAATCCTATTTGTTTTCCATGCCTACACAGTTATTAATAGAGTAAACTGGTTATGATAGTTATCATTACTAATCTAAACTGAGCAGTATACTATCAGTGCATTCTAATGCATACTTTTTCAATCTTATTTATTATAGGATGACATCCATACTCCACATAACCAACAGAAAACAAAACATGAGTATACAGCACAGAGCAAAAAAAGTTTGCATCATATTTATTTATGCATAACTTTAAACAAGACCGTGTTTTACAGCCAGAACCCCCATGTTTTTCTTCTGCCGCCGTGGGTGCAGTTGTCATCGGGGATCCCCTGTAACCTCCCAGCCATCATCCTCCCTATCACCGTGTCCCACTTCCCCCTCCCGTCTCATTTCCTGTGGGTGCTAATTAACGTGCGGAGGTAGGCGAGCTAACCCGCGTCTTTGTTACCGCCGTGTCTCTATGGCTCCTCCCAGGGCAGGTGATGCTACTTTTGATGCTACCTGAACACTGAAAAAAACACGCTTTTGGATTCCAAACGTAAAATCTCAAGCGTTTTCGGGGGTGGATCTCGCGCCAACATATAGACGCCGACACACATTACACACCATATGTGTGATGTTTGTTACAAACGCCTCTGGAATTCCCTCCCTTAATGGCAAACTTCATAGTTCTTATACTGTAGTGTTGGCATGCAAATTGTGTGACGACTGGAGGAGGAAATGCACGGCCATGACCTGAAGCATCACTAACCTGGTTATAGCTACGGTACAAACATGCATTTTTTAATGTGGAGAAATTGCTCAGTCGGCGCAATTGCTCTTGTTATCATGTTAGTGAGACCACGGGGCTGTACCGGCTGCTCACATCTGGTACAAAAGCTCATGTAAAATATATTAGAACTCATTAAAAAAACCTCCATTCATTAGCATCAATTGTTGATATGATAGGATAGCATTCATGTAATACCTTGGCCCTGGGCAAGGCTTCCATTAGTGTGTACTGTAGTTAGCATTTTTATCTACAATAGGCACTTTTTTGGATACACTTATTGAATAGTACCATACACTCTGGACACCAGGGCGCACAGTTATTTAAAGGGGAACATTATCACAATTTCAGAATGGTTAAAACCATTCAAAATCAGTTCCCAGTGGCTTATTATATTTTTCGAAGTTTTTTTCAAAATTTTACCCATCACGCAATATCCCTAAAAACAGCTTCAAAGTGCCTGATTTTAACCATCGTTATAAACACCCGTCCATTTTCCTGTGACGTCACATAGTGAAGCCAACACAAACAAACATGGCGGAAAGAACAGCAAGCTATAGCCACATTAGCTCGGATTCAGACTCGGATTTCAGCGGCTTAAGCGATTCAACAGATTACGAATGTATTGAAACGGATGGTTGTAGTGTGGAGGCAGGTAGCGAAAACGAAATTGAAGAAGAAACTGAAGCTATTGAGCCATATCGGTTGGAACCATATGCAAGCGAAACCGACGAAAACGACACGACAGCCAGCTACACGGGAGAAAGCGAGGACGAATTCGGCGATCGCCTTCTAACCAACGATTGGTATGTGTTTGTTTGGTATTAAAGGAAACTAACAACTATGAACTAGGTTTACAGCATATGAAATACATTTGGCAACAACATGCACTTGAGCGTGCAGACAGCCCAATTTTCATCAATTAATATATTCTGTAGACATACCCTCATCCGCGCTCTTTTCCTGAAAGCTGATCTGTCCAGTTTTGGAGTTGATGTCAGCAGGCCAGGAAAGCTAGGGTCGATAGGGGGTTTAGCTCGCTCGTCTGCGGGAACAAACTGCCGCCATTGCTTGCCGTGCTACCGAGGTCCTTTGTCCCTGAATTGCTCACACACTCCGGCAGATTCAATGGGGGTCTGGCGGCAGATTTCTTTGACTGTATCGTTGGAAATGCATCTGTTTTGAGTGTCGCAGGATATCCACACATTCTTGCCATCTCTGTCGTAGCATAGCTTTCGTCGGTAAAGTGTGTGGAACAAACGTCCAATTTCTTGCCACTTTCGCATCTTTGGGCCACTGGTGCAACTTGAATCCGTCCCTGTTCGTGTTGTTATACCCTCCGACAACACACTGACGAGGCATGATGTCTCCAAGGTACGGAAAACAGGTCGAAAAAACGGAAAATAACAGAGCTGATTTGACTCTGTGTTTGAGAAAATGGCGGATTGCTTCCCGATGTCACGCCACGTTGTGACGTCATCGCTCCGAGAGCGAATATTAGAAAGGCGTTTAATTCGCCAAAATTCACCCATTTAGAGTTCGGAAATCGGTTAAAAAAAAATATGGTCTTTTTTCTGCAACATCAAGGTATATATTGACGCTTACATAGGTCTGGTGATAATGTTCCCCTTTAAGCCACATCCACTAAATTTGGGAATAAATATCTTTACATATATAAGCCACATATATGTACGTTGTGAAATGATTTACACAGAAAGATTTTGCAAATGTTTATTTGCATACCTTAATTGTTTCCAAACGGTGTCTGTAATGCGGCAATAAAACAACTGATCAGACAAAACAGAAGTCATCGTCACGGCGCCGCTAGCTGCGGAAGCTAGCTCTCCAATCAGCTAAACAGCCTCAATAAGTCCACAGTGATGTTTTGGTGAATTTACGAAACTGAAAAAAATGCAAAAAGATTGCCATTGTCAGTTAATAATAGGTAGGCATTTGTAAACTTGTTAGCATATTAGCTAATGCTAACGACGCTAGCTTGATTACATTACGATAGCACGTACAAATATGCATGAGAACATTTCTACTGACATCTCGCATGGAACTGTTTAGTAAGTATGAATTGTTTTAGTTGTATTGTAAAACTTACAAACCTTGGCGTGATGAATGACGAGTCCTTTTCTTAAGGCCCAAGCTGTTTGTTTACATGCTTTTTTTAAATTTCTCTTTGCTATTTGGGCTTATTGGACCCTAATTAGAATACAAACTAAGAATCATCTCTTTATATGATGTACTTAGTCCATAAGTAACAAACATGTACTACATGTTTAGTGACATGCTAATTATTATTTTTACACTTTTTTTTCCAAATTCCATTGTATGTTATACTCTTCTGACACCACAAGATGGCAGTATAAGTGTCCACATAAGGGCCATAAGACCCCAATTCAGTAGTGTACACAATTTTGGAAATAAGAGCTAAAAGGTGCCAACTAAGCCGTTAGAGGGCAGAAACGCTATAGACCAGTGTTTTTTAATCATAGGGCCAGGCTTAATGTTGGGCCTCGAGCGGGCCCTTGAGGGCCGCCAAAAATTATCTGTTTCTTAGCTGTGGTCCAAATGGGCAGCAGTTGTGATACACTTTTCCACCACTTGTGGCAGTTATGACAATCTCAAACAAGCGAGATTGTTATTGTAAGAGCAAACACCGAGGAACTATTTTTCTAGCGCAGTAACACATCGGCGTGCTACGGTATTAGCCGTAAATGGTAACTACGGAAAGAGAGAAGCGAGCTTCTACGTCAGCATGAAACACGCTTGAGTTTGTAATACACAACACTGCGATAGGACAGCAATCTGTACTGACTAGAAAACATGAACAATCACATTGCACTATCTGTAAAGTATTAGCCCACATTTCCTGTTTGTTTGTACACTGATAGCTTTGATTGATTGAGACTTTTATTAGTAGGTTGCACAGTACATTACATATTCTGTACAATTGACCACTAAATGGTAACACCCGAAATACGTTTTCCAACTTGTTTAAAGGCCTACTGAAACCCACTACTATCGACCACGCAGTCTGATAGTTTATATATCAATGATGGAATCTTAACATTGCAACACATGCCAATACGGCCGGGATAGCTTACTAAAGTACAATTTTAAATTTCGCGCGACATATCCTGCTGAAAACGTCTCAGTATGATGACGTCAGCGCGTGACGTCGCGGATTGTGTAGTTCTTAAATCTACCGTCTTCCGCCTGCTCCGCCGTTGAGGTCTTCACCGTATCCCTGGCTAGGGGGCAGTCAGGTACAAGGCCTTTGCCAAGGGCCACCTGGGGTAACAGTAGTAAAGGGGTTAACCTCCTAGTGCCCCAAGACCCCATAGAGGAGCCTCCACTGCCGGATGCACTTTAACGTCATGCCCTGGACACTACATTATATATAGACTTGCAGTGTGTATATAAAACGTTGATGGAGGGCTTTGAAGGCTACAACGGTGGCTCTCATTAGCAGCATCTTGCAAGCAATTTTTTTTTAATCATCTTTAAAATCCTAAATTATTTTTTTTAAAAAGACGTCTGTTCTTGTCTCTCATAATGATTGTGAACAAAATTCCAAAAAGAGTGCAGTTCCCCTTTGAGACATAAAAAGTAGGTATTGATAAAATACTTCCCTGCTCTGAGATGTTACATGATGTTGCTGGTGTACAACCTCTTGTGGTAAGAAAAATTATAATAATAATAAATTTTTCATATCTTTATTTACAAAAAAAAATATATATAGTACCGATAATGGGCACCAGTATCGGGGAGGAATATCGATATTGGTATCAGTGTAGATAATGGTTGTACAATCACAATCGCACAATCACAATCACGGAGTACTTACAAGCAGACACAGTGTGTAGACAGAAAAGGGAGAACGGACGCATTTTGGCCTAAAAACTAAAGATAAAGGTGAAGTTATAACACTGAAACGCCCTCAGGAAGAGGTGCTTTAATACATGGCTAGCTAGCTAGCTAGTGGCTAACGTCTAGCCGCTTCTAAATCACTAATCCTCGTCTCCATAGCGACAAAGTAAGTTGCTTACAAGTATCATCCCTGCAGGACGAGGAATAGCTAAAAATGCTTCACTACACACCATAGCTAACTGGCTTCAAAATGTAAACAAACACCAATGGTGGATCTACACCTAACATCCACTGTAATGATACCAAGTACAGGAGCTTATTTAGTCGATACTACTATGATTACATCCATATTATTTTAGCATCACAAAATCTTTTTTCGTTTTTTTTATATTTATATTTTGTTTATAAACTCGGGAAATATGTCCCTGGACACATGAGGACTTTGAATATGACCAATGTATGATCCTGTAACAACTTGGTATCGGATCGATACCTACATTTGTGGTATCATCCAAAACTAATGCAAAGTATCAAACAACAGAAGAATAAGTGATTATTACATTTTAACAGAAGTGTAGATAGAACATGTTAAAAGAGAAATTTAGCAGATATTAACAGTAAATGAACAAGTAGATTTATAATTCATTTTATATTTCATAATTTTGACAAAATAACAGAATGGAAAAGGACACAATATGTTACTGCATATGTCAGCAGCTAAATTGGGAGCTTTTGATTGCTTACTTACTACTAAAAGACAAGTTGTCTTGTATGTTCACTATTTAACATTGCAATAAGAAACATATGTTTAATGTACACAAGATTTGTTGTTAAAATAAAGCCAATATTGCCATTTTTGTGGTCCGCTTTATTGAGAAAAGTATCAAAGTATCAAAATACATTTTGGTACCAATACCGGTACCAAAATATTGGTATCGGGACAACCCTAGTGTAGATAAACTCTCTACTAGAATCAGAATCAGAATAGTTTTTTATTGCCATTGTTTGAGAACGGGTTCACACTAATTTTTCTTAGTGCAATCGTGCAACATAAAACACATATAACACAGATTTGGTAATAAAAGGAGCTTTAACTGAGCTATCAGATCTTGTTATTGTTCATGTGCC
The DNA here is from genome assembly GCF_033978685.3 of Nerophis lumbriciformis. NCBI lineage: Eukaryota > Metazoa > Chordata > Actinopteri > Syngnathiformes > Syngnathidae > Nerophis > Nerophis lumbriciformis. Next base: position 17,228,457 of record NC_084564.2, on the reverse strand, counting down.
TGATGGCCTAAGAATTGCTGTTTGTCATAAAGTTTAAAAAGAGCGTCAGACTTCTTCTGTCAGGACGCTACATTATTTACACGTCGTTACCTGCACGAGTCGGGACCTGGAGTGGTCCGCTCGCCTGTGCATCGGCTGGGAACATCTCTGCGCTGCTGATCCGTCTCCGCTCGGGATGGTGTCCTGCTGGCCCCACTATGGACTGGACTCTTACTATTATGTTGGATCCACTATGGACTGGACTCTCACAATATTATGTCAGACCCACTCGACATCCATTGCATTCGGTCTCCCCTAGAGGGGGGGGGTTACCCACATATGTGGTCCTCTCCAAGGTTTCTCATAGTCATTCACATCGACGTCCCACTGGGGTGAGTTTTTCCTTGCCCTTATGTGGGCTTTGTACCGAGGATGTCGTTGTGGCTTGTGCAGCCCTTTGAGACACTTGTGATTTAGGGCTATATAAATAAACATTGATTGATTGATTGATTGATATCACCTTCAAGTATTTGTTACAAGTAGGCATTCAATTAGTAGGATTGGAGAGTTACAGCTTGCACAAACAAATACAATACATACAGTATTTGTCTTTGAAACGTTGTATGAACCTTAGGGGCGTTCAGCATTGGCGTACTCCTTAATGTTCAATGTTTAAATGAGCTCATTGGAGTTTTCATGGTCTTCTGCCATAAATAAGAGGCATTAAATAAATATTAACGATCAAACCCGAATGAATTGCTTGGAGTGCAGCACTTTGCAGAGTACAGTATATAGATTGTACAGCATGCAGACGCTTACAAAGGAAGTTGTTTGCTCATATTTACCCACAGCAAGTGTTGGCTACATTATCAAAGTTTTTGCCATGCACTGTGCAATAAATCCTCTTGACGTCCATTATTCATTGCATAATAGCTCCCATTTATCACTGAGAGCAAGAGACAAATTAACTGTTTGAACCCCCATTGATTCACTGAAAGAATCTGTCAGTCTATGTCGCTCTTTTTTTTTTTTCTTGTGACAACAAAGCTAGACTTTTTGTAATGTGCAAAATGCAATTACACTTAATTTTTGTGTGCTTTTCCACAATGAGCTAGTGCGACTGTTATTAATCACACACCGGAACGTGTGTGGTTTTTGCTGTGCTTTTTAAAATGTGCACAAGATGAAAAGTTTGTCTCCTCCCATTACAGTCAACCCGTCCCCTGGAATAATAATTAAACGAGGAACGCGTCAGAAAATCCTGGAATTAAAACGCTTAATTATGCATCCTTCACACATTAATCTTTCATGATTTGGGAATCAACATTCTTAATTATTCACAAGTGCAAAATGCATGAAAAGAATAAGCGTGGAAGAAGGAGAATAGTGGAATATAGGAAAAAGCAGAGGGAACAGGTTGGAAACCTGCTCGGTTTGCATGGCTGTTCCACCAGTTAATGTCTGATCTCTCCGTCATTAGCAGTCAAAAACGTTACATTAGGGAAGAAGTCTGGGATTAATTACCTGGTGAAGAAGTTAATGCGGGGCAGGAGAACAGAATGGCCTAAATGATGCAGAAGAGATCTCTGACCTGGAACAGCAGTCCCGCAGGGGGACTTGCAGCAGTGGGGACACACTGTCTAATTTGGTGTGTGTGTGTGCGTTTGTGTGTGTCTGAATCACAGTAGAACTTACTTTATAGTGAGTCGCCAGAGTAGGATTTGTAACTCACCATATGAACAATTCACCTGGTTGAATAAAGAGAAATTGTGAACATTCAGACCTCCTTTTGTAGACTTTAAACGACACGTGTGGGTTGTGGTCAAACTGCTCATACATACCTTTTATAATCATTGGACAAATAGTCAATGACTCTTGAACCCTTTTTTTTTTTTTTCTTCTTTTTGTATCGAGACAAATAATATTTATGTCAATCATCAACAAATCAATGTTTATTTATATAGCCCTAAATCACAAGTGTCTCAAAGGGCTGCACAAGCCACAACGACATCCTCGGTTCAGATCCCACATCAGGGCAAGGAAAAACTCAACCCAATGGGACAATGAGAAACCTTGAAGAGGACCGCAGATGTGGGGACGCCCCCGAGGGCGACCGGTGCAATGGACGTCGAGTGGATCCAGCATAATATTGTGAGAGTCCAGTCCATAGTGGATCTAACATAATAGTGAGAGTCCAGTATTATGTATTTATTTAACATTTGTTGTCTTACTATGGTATATTATTTATTTATTATTTATTTGTTCATTGTTCTGATACAGAGAACAAGGAAATTGGATGCAATTGCTATGGTATGAAAAGGGGTAGGATTCAATAAGCTCTGCTTCTTCCTACTCCTTTTCGGAAGTGCTGTAATGAAACAACTGGAAATGTGTGACGCAATACATTGTATTGTATGCATGTTCCAAATAAACTGAAACCGAACTCTTGGAAAGCACATTCCCGCCTGTGCCCTTCTCTCTTTGAAATTATTTTAAATCATTTTGAAATCAATTTGATGAATAATCAAATTAATTGGTGCTTGGCCCACCGGAAAGAGCACAAATCTAACATGTAACATGCCTTTTAGATAATAAATATTGTATAAAAACTATTTATTAGAATGTAGTATGAACAACTGGAGTAATGTAATAATAATGTACAGTATTTGCCTTGGAGTGGACTTTGACGGTATCTCCTTCCAGCTGCTTCTCCGTCAAACACACCATCTGCAGCTTTTTGATATTTTCATGGATAAATGTCTGCCGTTTAGATATTATTTTAACGTTGTTGGCTGGCACTAGACTCTTTCTGCTTCAGTATGGTGCAGACTAGCAGTGATGCGCTCAAATTGCTTTGCCAAGTTGGCTACATGCTTGGTCATTTTTTTAATGTTTCTTTTCTTTATTTCAATGAAGATCATCCACTTTTTCTTCTCAGAACTGTCCTCCACACTCCCTTCTGTCCTTCCTATAGCTGGAGAACAACGGTATGTCGATATCTAGCAGAAAGCTAATGCTAGTGAGTAAGACCAGATGTTTTGGGCGGATCTTACAGGGTTCACTGGGAAATGTGTTCACCAGCTAATGGCTATTGGATTTTAACTTGCAACTTAAAAGGGACCTATAATGAAAAAACTACTTTTCTAACCTATTGGTACCTGATTTTATGGATTTGAGATATGCATAAGTACCAAAAATGTTAAATCACACAGTGGAGCCATGACGGAGATATTTGTAAAACAAACTTCGTACTTCCTTCAAACGATCAGTTTGGAATTTGCACAACTTGCGATGTTTTTCCCATTTGTGATGTCAGCGGATATCTCCATATATGGTCGAGATTTATCCAAAAAGATTTGTGCGAGTCCGCCATTGTAGTCTGTAAGCTTCTTCTTCTTCTCTCTCGTTGTGGGGCAGACTGGCTCGTACATGCACATGCATGCTCCACTGTTGCCATTCTTGTATAAAGCAGCGTATAGTTTGAACTTATATCTGTCATGAGACTCCATATGGAAGCGCTAAAAACTACAACATGGCTGACGGGGAGAAGATGCAGTCAAAGTGGAGGCATGTAAATAAGACCGCTCTCAAAACAGCGCATCCAGAAGAGACGGTCAGAAAGCAGCTTGAAAATGGGTTTAAAAACAAAATGGAACATTTTGACCAAAGAACCACCACAAGGAAGTGTTTTAAATGTAGGAAAAAAATCATAATGTGACCCCTTTTAAGCAAAACAATTAGCCTAGAGACAACTCTTATCTTAAAACACGCTCTTAAGATGAGGTATCACTGAATTCCAATTTTTTGTGATTTACAGTACAGCTATGTACAATTTTCTAATTAAAAGGTTTTCAAAAATAGGAGTGTCTGCATGAACTTGTGTAATTATTAACATTTAGCTACAATTCTATTTGTGGTGGTCCAAATGTGCTTGTGGTGGGCTGCCACACATAAGTGAATGTATTGGAAGCACTGCAGTGGTTCCTGAGGAGAAGCTTGTTATGGCTTTGTTAACACATGGTTTCATATCGTTTGACAAGGTTGTAAACTGTGTGTAGGTTAGATGTAATTATTGAATATGATTAAAATCAGGAGTAACATTATTATTTCAGTGTAAATATATGAGTGGGCCCCTCTGTCGTGGAATCATTGGGCCTCGGAGATCAAAAGGTTAAGAACCCCTGCTATAGACAAATACAGTAGTAGACGAAACGGGTTATACTTCCGGTTCAAAGCATGAAACAGGAAGTACATTTCAAACCTGCTCGTCCAAAAGATGGTGCCATAGTACAAATAATAACACACATTTTCAGTGTCTCTGTCGGTGTTTTATGAACACCATTATGCATTATACAAGCAGCACGGTTCAAAGCAAAGGTAAAAAGTAGCGACTTATAGTCTGGGAAATATGTTCCTTTGTTTATGTTATATCTTAACTTGCTATGGTACCTGTTGTTGTTGTTTATTTTTGTTGTACTGTGAATGAGGCATTTGATGGCGTTGCGTTCTCAAATGTATGTTTGTTGTTAAAACTGAGGACTGGGGATGTACAGTATCTCATGTACTGGTATTTGTTTGGTACCGGTTCCTAATTTGGTTGGTGCAGGAAGACCGTTAAGCTTCTGGAGAAATTATACGGCTATGCGTATCTTCTTTATCCCGATAAACGTCGTAATTATGACACCTTGTCACATTTAGTTCAAATGCCGCTGCTAATATGATAAACACGGGTAGATGCTTATCATCTTAGAATATTTACAAATAAGGAAACAACACCACACAAAAGTTTGCAACAACAATATTTCATCATTAAAAGTCTTTTAAAGTCGAGCATACAAATGACAGGCATGAGAAATAGTCCATGAAAACGTGAAAATCTGTATTTTTGCATTTAAATACTACTTCTGTACTTATTTGATTAAAAAAAAATAATAATAAATAAATATATATATATATATATATATATGTGTGACTGGTTCATGATTCAAACACAGTGTTACTGTTCAAACTGTGTGCAATGTTACAGTGACCAAACATTAAATATACCGTATTTTTTGGAGTATAAGTCGCACCTGCCGAAAATGCATAATAAAAAAGGAAAAAAACATATATAAGTTGCACTGGAGCCCGGCCAAACTATTAAAAAAACTGCGACTTATAGTCCGAAAAATACGGTACTGTTAAATACTGTACATCCTCTGCCTTGTTTTTAATGAATACTTAGGTCTACAACGCTACTGTATTTTAATGTGGGTCATTATGGTGGTATTTGAAGAGCCAAGTGTTTTCTGAGGTGGTACTTGGTGAAAAAAGTTAGATCTCCATTGACTTAATGTATATACAGCACACAGTGTGTGTATTCAGTTTAGTTAGTGACTTATATATTTTTGCTTTTTCCCCGAGGATGCAATGTGTGCAATTAGTCACCTTGGCAGTGAATACATTTTCACTCATTTCTGCTGCTGTACATGTGAATGCATTTCGTGTTGATGCATCTTGATGGATGCTGGGAGTCGCTCCTGGAGTCTTCCCCAGCGTCTTGGCATGGTCACTGGGTGCCGTTTTTGAAAGACTTGTCACTGTGGCTGGAGGTCACCCAGGCAGTTCTGCTGGCGTTGTCTGCCACCCGAACAAAGACAGAAGCCCTGGCCAGCACTTGGCCTCACTTGTTGGCCCTCGTAGGCAATAACACACACACACACACACACACGTGTACGTGCGCTAACACACATTACTGTGCGCCAGAGATGACCAAGGTTCCCCTTGAGGGTCCTGGCCTGTCATCTAACAGAGCCTAACAATAGGTGGGAGCAGATGCCCAGGTTCTGGGGGCCAAACAGATGGACGGGCCAAGTGGCCGTGGATAAGAATCACCTTCCTCGCCCAAAAAGGCAGCTTGGGGGCGCTCTGGCTGTCAGGTCGCTATGTATTTTAGATCAATTAGAATGACGGGACTAAAACATTGGCCTTTGCAGAAAGTCAAGAAACAGCTTGCAGCTGGGCAGGCATGAAAGAGGCTTGCTTTGAGAGCTGGGGGTCCAAAATCCCACCAAGTATAATCCTTCACCCATGGTTAGGAAGGCCAGAAGGGAGAGCCAATCTCTCTGTGAAATATTAAAGCGGGTATAAACCACCAGGCTGGCCTCTACCATGGCCGACAGGCTGACAAGAGATTTAGGGTGCCATGGTCAGGGCAACAATGAAAAGACACTTCCCAGGGCATTGCTCCGCTACCTGATTTAAAACTGGCAGCCTCTGTTCCTTGTCTGACTTCCATCTCATTGGAACCTCTTCATAGCCGGTGGTGCTCGGCTTTTTACATTCAGCTTTTTGATCTCTCCACCACACACTCCCTGTTTGGCTGCCATGCTGACCCGAAGAGATATTGAAGCCTTTCAAAGAGCCCCACTGCGACACTGACGCTGCGCTATCTCCACCTGTGATGTGGCACGTGTTGACTGGCGACTGTGATTCAAGGAAGTGAAGGTGCCATAGTTGTCTCACCTCTTCCTCGTCTCTGAACATGCAGTATCTAATCTCCAACAGTCAAGTCCTGAGTGAAGGTTGTGTAGTGTTTGGGATGGAAGAACTCTCCAGGGATGGTGGTTGGACACCATAATTGAGACGCGAGGTATAAAGACAGATGTGGCATTGGTCAGTCTTTCCAGAATGTTATGCCAATTCACGCAAAACAATCACAACTATTCGTACTTTGACAATCGGCTTCATTTTCTCCAATTAAATTTGTCACTGAGCCCAAACACGAACATCAACTGTCTAATCAAAAAGTATGTCTGTTTCTTGTGTAGACGAAGCAGGAACAGCAGTGTGTAACAATAATTGCTCAAACGGCACAATTGTCGTCCTCCCGAGTAGCTCATTGACCCGCTCAGTAGCCTAGTGGTTAGAGTGTCCGCACTGAGATCGGTAGGTCGTGAATTCAAACCCCGGCCAAAGACTATAAAAATGGAACCCATTACCTCCCTGCTTGGCACTCAGCATCAAGGGTTGGAATTGGGGGTTAAATCACCAAAAATGATTCCCGGGTGCAGCCACCGCTGCTGCCCACTGCTCCCCTCACCTCCCAAGGGGGTGAACAAATGGATGGGTCAAATGCAGAGGACAAATTTCACCACAACTAGTGTGTGTGTGACTATCAGTGGTACTTTAACTTTAACTTTACTCAGACCTAATTCCGGTTCCCGTCTACAGTGCTAAGTCATCTGGGTAATGTAGTATACAAACACTTACTTTCTAGTTTATTTTATATATTGTATTTATGAGTGGCGGACCGTGCGTTTCCTACCTAGGACGTCAGTGATGTCCTACTTAGATAGATAGATAGATAGATAGTACTTTATTGATTCCTTCAGGAGAGTTCCCTCAGGAAAATTAAAGTCTGACTTTAATAAATAGCCCTCAAATAGCCCCCATAATTTATGTCACCACATGACCACAGTTGGAAAAACTACACAGAAACACACTTGTGCACTCCTGCACATTGAATCACCAAAACAGGCTATATTTCGGCACATTTAAAAATCAATAAACCCACTTCAGCATTTAAAACATATCTATCGTGGTAATGTCAAAATTAAAATGATTGAAAAAATTTATAAATAAAACATTTGAACTCACGTTTTGCTGTCCATCTTTGTGAGTTAAAAAGTGAGTACCGATGATTTCTCCGCTGGCCGGGTATGGCCCCAGTGCCACTTCCTGCTTTTCTCAATTTAAAACTTGTGATTGGGTACTCGCTTGGGAGTGACAAGTGAAAATCCAATCACAGTCACGTTTAACGTAACGCTACCTAGATGGGCTACTGTCAACAACTCGTCATCTGATTGGCTATCGCAACTGTCTATCAACCGGCAGAATTCCCACAGCACTGGCAACAAGCTAGCTGAATTCTGATTGGATAAAAACTCTAACCCAAAAAACAAGCAACACTGGAGCCTAATAAGACATGAAGAGAATAAGATGACTACTTTATGGAAAGTAGATTAAAATGAACTTTTATTAATCTATGATCATGATTTATGTTAGGCCAGCAGAGAAGGCCTTGCATTCGCCAACAAAAATGACTGCTATGTGTCGGTCTCAACCCTTAACATGCGGGGGTAAATGTGTTGGATCGTGAATAAATGTTTAAGGTGAACAAACGCTTGTCAAGCGTAAAATAACCACAACAAATGTTTGCAACTTGTGGACGACACGGCAGACAGCAGACAATAAGGAAGCCTCTGTGGTTGTGTATTTCTAGAATTATAATTATTTATCACTATTATTAGACTAAGACTTAGACTTCCTTTTTATTGTCATTCAAATTTGAACTTTACAGCACAGATAAGAACGAAATTTCGTTACATGAGCTCATGGTAGTGCAGGATGCAAAATCACTAAGGTGCATATATAAATAAATAAATATATATAAATAATATATAAATATACAGTATATATAAAATATATAAATATATATAGATATATATGAATATATAAATAGATTACTGTACAGATAAATATTATAATTAAAACAGTACCTACATTTGATAATCAGCTCTAAATATATGCTTTTATTACCATCTGGTGTCGACTTCTTCTAAGTCTCTTGTATAAAACGAGTAAATCATCGGTGCAAATTTGTGTTCCAAGTTTTGTATCTTTCGTTGTCAAAGTTACAAGAAAAACTTGAAATATTGCTAACAAATTCATAAAATCACAACTTGACTCAATTTCATGAAGCAAAATCTACAATCTGCTGCAAATTCAGGCATTTTAAGCCTCAACAATCCCAAAGAAAGCCTGCAAAATTAATTGTTCATTTTGAATTTGATCAACGCACCATTCATATCAAGAAGTTTAACGTGTGCAATAAGCTTTGACCAAATGCATTTTTAAAACCGTTACTTATGCAATTTTCCTGATGATTGATCAAGGACATTTCTCCAGATGACTGACTCTAGTGTGTGTAGACCTTCCCTAATCTTAAACCAGGTCTCTCCAGGGTTTCACTGGCTGGAGTGTTGCAGCCCAGAACATAGTTGTAAGTGCTAGCACAAATTAAAAATATTTTTTCACAAAATGTAACCGAATTCCAGTCTTTGGAAGTCTAAGGATTCCTATTAAACAGTTTGTAAATTGGTGGTGCCTTAATAACCCTGTTTCCATGTCCCACTTTTTTACACTGACTGACCGAGTTTCCTGTGCCCAGAGAATACAGGATTGGTTGGGGGAGCCCGGGGGCCAATTACGGCACAAAGCTGATTTTTCTATAACCCTTACATATTCTAAAGGCAATGAAACATGGCCTGACATTAGAAAACTAACAAACTCTGTGCCTTGTAAGCTGAGCTGTAGGCTGTAGATGTGGCTAACCAGGGTTAACTAAACTTGCAGAAAACGATGAGACAATTTGCCAGGAAGTTGCAGTGATTGAACAATGTTGCAAGGTATCGTCTGTGGAAAATGGCTGAATGGGCCAAATCTCGGAGCGACTGCAGGCTGGGCTTCGTACTCTTTCGTAAGACGCAAATAGGACAGCATGTTTCTCAGCTCAGTGCAAACATGGTCAGCAGAATACAGCCAAGGTTTTCCCCATGGATGATGACCGTCATGCAATACTTTACTGCACTGCACTGAACTAAATACCGTAGTTTCCAGACTATAAGGTGCACTTAAAGGCCTTTTGTTCCCCTCAAAACTCGACAGTGCGCCTAATATCCCAGTGCGCCTAATGTACGGAATAATTCTGGTTTTGCTCACCGACCTCGAAGCTATTTTTTTTGGTGCATGGCGTAATGATAAGTGTGACCAGTAGATGGCAGTCAAACATAAGAGATATGTGGTAAGAGGTATAATGGCAATATCACTCTAGTAAAAAACACCAACATTTTATACGTTCCATTGAAAATATAGAACATTACACACGGCGCTGAAAAATCTATCAACATGTTTTAGTACGACTTTGGTAAGCTATGAAGCCGCTCCATGTGGTGGATTGTCGGCACATTAAACATAAAAGTATTATTATGGTGTGTGTATAAGGTAAGATATATTATCTGGCGTTTTGTTTTGCAATATTATGCAAAAGCAACGTTTCTTACATTCTGGTACCCGCTGATCTGTATTTGGGATCTTCATAAATCCTGAAAAATTGTGCGCGTCCGCCTTTGTAGTCCGTACCTTTTGTCGTCGTTAGGCTTCTTGTTTTTCTTTATCTTCTTGTTATGGGACATTAATCCTCCGCTGTTGCCATTTCTAATATAAAGTAGTATAAAGTTCTTACTTATATCTGTCAGTAAACTCGCCATGAAAGCGCTAAAACATACCGGTGTAGTGAGTCGACATTATTCACCCAAGGAACTTTAGTTATTAGAGAGTTCCGGTCGGACGGTTTTTCACGGGACACATTTCCGGCCCCCTGGATGTCACAATAACAATTCTGTTAGGCAAGCAAACAGTTTATACCGGGGCCAAGCAAGAGGTACGCAGTAAAGGGTGTCTGTGGCTCCTCCTCCTCGACCCACATGAAACTTAAAACCTGCCATTTTATGTCTTCTGTTTCGAACACATTGTCATTTGGCGCCCTCGTTGCCCCAAAATGTCTCTGTCAAACACGAGAAAAGTGAACTTAACCCTTTTGAATAGTTTTTACCTCCTTGTGTTAACTTTGGATTGATACGTGGACATAACAAGGGAGGTATTTGATACCTAGAAGAGTTTACATGGTGTGTTTTTGTTCTATCCCAGAGAGACTGTGACTTAATCCTGGTTTTGTAGATACACTGAGACGAAGTCTAAACTCATTGTGTTTTTGAAACTGCACCAATTTCCTCAGAATTTTCAACAGATTTGAAGTGTTTTGTGCAGAGGATTATTTGTGATATGTACGTTTTCAGAATGTGCTTTTTCTATTTTTAGCCAAAGTAAAACAAAGAAAACAACCTTAAGTTGCCTTTACTTTTGAGTTATCATGCCATGATTTTACCATTACGGCCCACTTGGGAATAGATTTTCCTCCATGCGGCCCCTGAGCTAAAATGAGTTTGACACCCCTGGTTTAGACCCTGCCTCAGTGTAGGAGCTAAAATTGTTATAGGATCTGAGGGCCCTAGTCCCTAGTTCCCGTCTGTCGGAACACGACGAAAAAAAACCCGGGACTAAAAAGGTTCTACACTGCAAAAAATCAGTGTTCAAAAACAAGGGAAAAAAATACAAAACTGAGGGGTGTTTTACTTGACAAAATTATCTGCCAATAGAACAATAAAATTTGGCTTGTCAAGACTTTCCAAAACAAGTAAAATTAGCTAACCTCAATGAACCCCAAAAATACCTTAAAATAAGTATATTCTCACTAATAACAAGTGCACTTTTCTTGATAGAAAAAACAAATATGAGACCTTTTTTCTCAATATGTTGAAAAATGTTCTCAAATTAAGTAAATGCTAGTGCCATTATCTTGACATAATGATATGCGCTCGGCATTACATTTCATGAAACCAGCAAACTTACACTAAAAACTAGTTTATTTTTCTTAATGGAAAGGCAACAAGGCAACCGCTTGTTACTCTCGGGGTCTCCTAGCCGCTCAGGCAGATCATATTTTCTAAAAATGCATTTTCAGTCAATTAGTGCGTGAGGAATTTATATATATATATATATATATATATATATATATATATATATATATATATATATATATATATATATATATATATATATATATATATATATAAATTCCTATATATTTATTTATATATATATATTTATTTATTTACAGCCCGGCCCCTGGCCAATTTTTTTTTTTATTGTAATTTTGAAGAATTTACCTGAATGTGCATGAACTATTTCTGTTCAAAATTGTTTGAAATGTCAAATGTTTAAATATTAACTGGCAGTTTACTGTACTGTGCCAACTGTACTACTATATAAGTACGTATTTTCTCTTCTGTCATTGAAAATAAAACAGCAAAGTCCATTTGGCTGTCATCTGTTTTAATTATGAGACACAATTGTGTCAAAGTCATGATTTTTTTTGTTCATGCTTGAAATAAGAAATTATTACTTTGAAAAAGTAGTTTTATACTTGTGAGTGTTAATGACACAGCTTTGCATCAGTTAATATTCTAGTTTCAAGCATGTTTTACTCAATATAGGTCATAAAATCTCAGCAACAAGCTGTAATATCTTACTGAGATCATTTAGGACCAAAACACTTAAAACAAGTAAAACACTAACATAAAATCTGCTCAATGAGAAGACTTATCTTGTCAGACAGAAAATAAGCAAATATCAGCCTTATTTGAGATATTTAATCTTACTTAGATTTCAGTTTTTGCAGTAGAGGAGCTCCAAAAAGTCCCTACATTCGGAAAACGACTATTGACTACAACGGCGGACTTGCCCAAAGCTGTTCGGGTAAAACTTTACCATATATGGAGAAATCCGCCGACGTCACCAATTTTAAAAACGTCTCAGATTGGGCAAATTCCAAACGGCTCGCCTGGAGGAAGTATGAAGGAAGGCGAGATTGTTTTATAAATATTTCTGCCATTCTTCCGTGGTTTAATTTCAAATTTTGTGGACTTATGCAGATCCCAAATACACAAAAATAGGTACAAAGAGGGTTAGGGTTAGGGTTGCACAGGGGTTAGTGCATGTGCCTCACAATACGAAGGTCCTGAGTTCCATACCAGGCTCGGGATCTTTCTGTGTGGAGTTTGCATGTCCTCCCCGTGACTGCGTGGGTTCCCTCCGGGTAGTCCGGATTCCTCCCACCTCCAAAGACATGCACCTGGGGATAGGTTGATTGTAAGGGTGTAACGGTACACAAACATTTCAGTTCGGTATGTACCTCGAATTAGAGGTCACGGTTCGGTTCATTTTCGGTGCAATAAGAAAACAACAAAATATAAATGTTTTGGTTATTTATTTACCAAATTTGCAAAATCTTCCACCAAAAATATTTTTCTTGGTGGAATATTTGATGTGAATTAATCGGAACCTTGGATAGGTCAATAATACATAATAACATTGATTTTGATTCAATATTATGTTTTGAGCAATGACAGTTTGAAAGAAAAAAAAAACATTTTTTTTTATTTTTAGTTAACATTGCAACTTTTTCTAAATTACATTTAACTTTTAAGCTTTTTTATTTCACTTTTGTTATGTTTTTGTTTATTTTATAAATATTTTTAGAATGTGCCGTGGGCCTTTAAAACATTAGCTGTGAGCCCCAAATGGCCTCCGGGACACACTTTTGACATCCCTGCTATAGATAATAAAAAATTAAATCTGATAAATCTATGGATAAAAAGCAGAGCCTGGCGACGCATGCGCGTTTATCATAACTCTCTCGCTCTCTCTGTCACTGCCCCTCCCTCACCAATGCTGCTGTGCGCACACTTCCACCATTTGTTTTGTTTTTAACCCCTTCTTAACCATGAACGTACATTGAAAATACATGCAACCCTAACTCAAAATGCCGGACATTTGAGGCATTTAAGAAACTCCGCCCTGACACCTCCGCAAAAGAGGACTTATGGTCAGTCTATCGTAGCCCGGTCGCTGCTAGCATGCCGTGTGTTGTGACTCTGTGTGCATTGTTTACACAACGTGCAGTACGCTACTTAATATGTCCGTGTGGAAACTCGTTCGGTACACCTCCGAACCGAACCGAAACCCCCGTACCGAAACGGTTCAATACAAATGCACATACTGTTACACCCTTAGTTGATTGGCAACACTAAATTGGCCCTAGTGTGTGAATGTGAGTGTGAATGTTGTCTGTGATTGAGACTTTTATTAGTAGATTGCACAGTACAGTACATATTTCGTACAATTGACCACTAAATGGTAACACCCGAATACATTTTTCAACTTGTTTAAAGGGGAACATTATCACCAGACCTATGTAAGCGTCAATATATACCTTGATGTTGCAGAAAAAAGACCATATATTTTTTTAACCGATTTCCGAACTCTAAATGGGTGAATTTTGGCGAATTAAACGCCTTTCTATTATTCGCTCTCGGAGCGATGACGTCACGTTGTGACGTCACATCGGGAAGCAATCCGACATTTTCTCAAACACCGAGTCAAATCAGCTCTGTTATTTTCCGTTTTTTCGACTGTTTTCCGTACCTTGGAGACATCATGCCTTGTCGGTGTGTTGTCGGAGGGTGTAACAACACGAACAAGGACGGATTCAAGTTGCACCAGTGGCCCAAAGATGCGAAAGTGGCAAGAAATTGGACATTTGTTCCGCACACTTTACCGACGAAAGCTATGCTACGACAGAGATGGCAAGAATGTGTGGATATCCTGCGACACTCAAAGCAGATGCATTTCCAACGATAAAGTCAAAGAAATCTGCCGCCAGACCCCCATTGAATCTGCCGGAGTGTGTGAGCAATTCAGGGACAAAGGACCTCGGTAGCACGGCAAGAAATGGCAGCAGTTTGTTCCCGCAGACGAGCGAGCTAAACCCCCTGGATGTCTTGGCTCACACCGTCCCTTATGCCACCGAAGATGATCAAGAGAAGAATATCGACCCTAGCTTCCCTGGCCTGCTGACATCAACTCCAAAACTGGACAGATCAGCTTTCAGGAAAAGAGAGCGATTGAGGGTATGTCTACAGAATATATTAATTGATGAAAATTGGGCTGTCTGCACTCTCAAAGTGCATGTTGTTGCCAAATGTATTTCATATGCTGTAAACCTAGTTCATAGTTGTTAGTTTCCTTTAATGCCAAACAAACACATACCAATCGTTGGTTAGAAGGCGATCGCCGAATTCGTCCTCGCTTTCTCCCGTGTCGCTGGCTGTCGTGTCGTTTTCGTCGGTTTCGCTTGCATACGGTTCAAACCGATATGGCTCAATAGCTTAAGTTTCTTCTTCAATTTCGTTTTCGCTACCTGCCTCCACACTACAACCATCCGTTTCAATACATTCGTAATCTGTTGAATCGCTTAAGCCGCTGAAATCCGAGTCTGAATCCGAGCTAGTGTCGCTATAGCTTGCTGTTCTATGCGCCATGTTTGTTTGAGTTGGCATCACTATGTGACGTCACAGGTGAATGGACGGGTGTATATAACGATGGTTAAAATCAGGCACTTTGAAGCTTTTTTTAGGGATATTGCATGATGGGTAAAATTTTGAAAAAAACTTCGAAAATATAATAAGCCACTGGGAACTGATTTTTAATGGTTTTAACCCTTCTGAAATTGTGATAATGTTCCCCTTTAAGTCGGGGTCTACGTTAATCAATTCATGGTATCTGTGTTGGTCTTGCAATGAGGTGGCGACTTGTCCAAGTCGTACACCGCCTTCCGCCCGAATGCAGCTGGGATAGGCTCCAGCACCCCCCGCGACCCCGAAAGGGACAAGCGGTAGAAAATGAATGGATGGATGGGTACCAAGAGGTAAGAAAAGGTGTTTTTGCATAATAGGGCCCCTTTAAGTTAACGATACCAACCCTGGCTGTGAGATGTATGAAACCACACAAAAACAATCAATGCTTGTGTACCAAAGACAATAAACACCACAGCAGGGAGGTTCTAACCTATAGAACCAAACAACGGATTCCTGCAGTTGCAGTACTTTGCCTCCCCCCCGCGGTTCCTTATTTATCAGAAGGTAAAGCATAAATGCACTCACTCGCCAATCGCCCGCTCGTATTGGCGGTAATGAAAGCCGCAGTTCTTCTGTCTTGCACGGCGAGGAAAATGATGCGGCTCAAATGAACCTGACTCCCAGTTAAGTGTTTTCACACTTCACACTCCATTATGGAGCTGCAGGTGAACGGCTGCGGGCGGGGAAGTGAGGCAACAGGGCCGCGCTGCTCGGAAGAGGTATGTTCCCACAAGTCGTTGCCGGGAGCATCAGCCTGCAAGGGGGAGGACAGGAAACGTGACTCACCGTTTGTAGCATGCTAATTCCGCCATGTTTGAGGTTCCCGTCCAAAGGCTTGAGAGGTGGGTAGGAAATATGGCGGCCATGCATGTCAAGTTTCTCATCCCAGGCTCGACATGTTGTGGTGTGAAATTATAACCCACATATGACGGACTTGAATGGATGTCATCGCACTTCAGCCACAGACGAAGCTCTCGCGAGCGTCCCGAGAAGAGTGAACCTTTGTTAGACTAATGAGGGATATTAGCCATACTTCCCGGGCTTCAACAACCCCTGACAATTTTACACTTGACATTAATTGCATTTCTGAAGGAGGTGAAAATCTTTTCCCTTTTGTTAATGTCAAGAGTGTCATTTATCAGGCTGAGTTCACCGTTAATGGGGGTGGGCTGTTAATGGAGACAAGAGTCAGCCAGAACTTTTGTATTTGCCAAGTGGGGTGTCAATAAATAGCTCTTTGTTGCTGCAGGTACAGCCTTATTCTGGAATAGAAAATATTCATTTTTGTCCTCGAACATTTTTCAGACAATACTTCATAACGACAACGTGATTTTTTTTTTTTTTATTGCGAATTTTGTTAAAAAAAAAAAATCACATGTGCATAAGTATTCACAGCCTTTGTTAAATACTTTGTTCATGAACTTTTGGCAGAAATTCCAGCCTCAAGTCTTTTTGACTAGCATGCCTATCTTTGGGCAGTTTGGTCCATTCCTCTTTGTAGCACCTCTCAAGCTCCATCAGGATGGATGGGAAGTAGGGCTAAGAATCTTTGGGTGTCCCACGATTCGATTCAATATCGATTTTTTTTTCAATTCAACACGATTTTCGATTCAAAAACGATATTTTCCCGATTCAAAACGATTCTCTATTCATTCAATACATAGGATTTCAGCAGGATCTACCCCAGTCTGCTGACATCCAAGCAGAGCAGTAGATTTTTGTAAAAAGCTTTGATAATTGTAAAGGTCAATGTTTTATCAACTGATTGCAATAATGTAAATTAGTTTTAACTTTTAAATGAACCAAAAATATTACTTATTTTATCTTTGTAAAAATATTGGACACAGTGTGTTGTCAAGCTTATGAGATGCGATGAACTCCATCGGCGGGGAAAATTACAAGGACAATACTCCCAGAGATGAGTGCCATGTACACAACTCGCTGCCTAAAGCGAGTACACAACATCCTGAAGGACAAATACCACCCAGCACATGGCCTCTTCAACCTGCTACCCTCTGGAAGGAGGTATAGATCGATTCGCGCCAGGACCACCAGAATGTCTCACAGTCTGTATCCCCAGGCTGTGAGACTGCTAAATGAACAGCCTGCCCCTTTGCTGCCCCGGACCATCTTATTACCTCACTCTTCACCACCTCAATAATTGTGCTCTGGACATTGCATTGCAGAAACATCAACGTAACACCCATCAGACATCTGACTGTTCCCACCCCCACGCCCCTCTATTCGCCATCTTCCTGACAATGCTAAACTGTAAACTATGGTCAACCTGCACTTCAATGCAGTTTCTATGCCGCTGGACAAAGCTCAAACAAAATCTCGTTGACATGTATGACTTAAGTGTTATTATGACAATGACAATAAAGGAATTGATTGATTGATTGATTGATTGATTGATTGAAGTGTAAGCCACTGTGACACTATTGTTTTTTTTGTTTTTTTCATAAATGTCTAATGATAACGTCAATGAGGGATTTTTAATCACTGCTATGTTGAAATTGTAAATAACATTGATACTGTTGTTGATAATATTCATTTTTGTTTCACTACTTTTGGTTCGTTCTGTGTCGTGTTTGTGTCTCCTCTCAATTGCTCTGTTTATTGCAGTTCTGAGTGTTGCTGGGTCGGGTTTTGGAATTGGATTGCATTGTTATGGTATTGATGTGTATTGTTTTGTTGGATTGATTAAATGATTGATTTTAAAAATGAGAATCGATTCTGAATCGCACAACGTGAGAATTGCGATTCGAATTCGAATCGATTTTTTCCCACATCCCTAATGGGAAGTGTTGCTTTTCATCCAGGATGTCTCTTTACATTGCTGCATTCATCTTAGTCTCGTCAACTTGATGGTCACTCTGTCAGAGCTACAGCATTCCTCTGTGGAGAGAGGAGAACCTTCCTGAAGGACAACCATCTCTGCAGTAATCCACCAACCAGGCCTGTGTGGTAGAGTGGCCAGACGGAAGCCATTTTTTTCTTAAAAAGTTTGGAAAAATGCAACTGAGAGACTTTCAGACCATGAGAAACAAAATCCTATAATCTAGGGGTGTCCATTCTACAGGCCAAGTGTGGCCCGCTGGCGTTAAGAGTTTATTATCGATTATCACTTGTGAGGTGTTTTAAAATTCAAATATCTGACAGATTGTTGGTGGAGATGTTGATGAATTTTTGTGGATAGATTAAATAATAGAGGTCAATGCCCATGAATTACGACTTGAAGTATATCCTGCACATTATTCAAATTTATGACCCATTCCAAACAACCTTCCCTAATCATGGTGCAAAAATAAAAATGCAACCAACACAAAAAGTGAACACACACGGTGACACATACAACCTGCGCACTGAACTTTGTGGATATTTTTTTATTTTTTTAAACGTCCACGCAGCATAAAAATGTGAACATTACACTCATCAGAATGCATGACGGGAATAATGCAAAACCCTCTCTCCACACTTACCCTGGTTTGGCGCATTTTAGTTGCTTGACATTTCTGATTTATTACAAAACTTTAAGGAGGTTGTCACGGAAGTAAACAAGATAAGAGTGGAACTTTCACATACTCCTAATATCCAATAATATTAATTATATAGCCATTATATTAATATAATATAATACACACACACACACACACACACACACACATATTACATGTGTTCGGCCCCGAGGCCACATTTTTTTAGCTAAATGTGGCCCCCAAGGCAAAAGGTTTGCAAACCCGTACTCTAATCTGATGAGACAAAGATTGAACTATTTGGTGTGAATGCCAGGCGTCATGTTTGGAGGAAACCACACACCACTCATCACCAGGCCAATAGCGTCCCTACAGTGAAGCATGGTGGTGGCAGCATCATGCTGTGGGGATGGTTTTCAGCGACAGGAACTAGGAGACAAGTCAGGATAGAGGGAAAGGTGAATGCAGCATGTATTGAGAAAAGGCTGTGAATAATAATGTACATATTAATTTTTATTTTGAATACATTTGAGAATTAAAACATTTAAAAAACAACTTTTTCACATTCTCATAATGAGGTATTATCTGTAGAATGTGGAGGACAAAAATGTATTTACTCCATTATGGAATAAGCCTGTAACATAACACAACGTGGGGAAAAAGTGAAGTGCTGTGAATACCTTCCGGATGCGGCGCACACACACACCTTCCTTTACAGCCGCATGGCAGAATACACCAGACCAAATCCCTTTTAGTGAGCTAAACCAGCATCCTGACTCAAACACGAGTTTAAACGCCGCAAAACAAATAACATCCTTCAAATGTTGCTCTTTACTTGTTCACCTTGTTGTCGACTAATTAGATAACGGAGGATACATCTGATTAAATGACACGCCGCTGTCCCCAAATTAAATGTCATGTGCAATTAGAGGAGAAGAATGACTGATTCCCACGCCATCCGTCGTCCCACATCCCCCCGTTTCATGTCTCATCTCACATGGTCATCAGATCAAAGGTTGTTAAAAGTATCCATACTTCAATACTCCACGTCGATCAACATAAAAAAAAACATATTATCGACCTGCTTTTTTCAGTATTGGCATTAGGGGTGGGAATGGATGAGATTCTCCTGGTTCTGATTCCATTTTCGATTATGTTTAACGATTTGGTTCTTTATCGGTTCTCTTATTGAAAGTTATTCGGAGAAAAAGAGAACAAAAAGGTGGATTAGCATCCATTTTTAGTTTAGATCACCACACAAAGCTTACAGTTAGGTTTGTACATGCATTGCATAGAAAAACTTTTTTTTTTTTTAAATATAAGAAATAAATATTCTTCTTTAGAATTTAACAAAATAAAAAATATTTGGAAAACTACACAGCTATAAAATTACTAAATTACATTTAGTAACATTTAAAAATATATATATATTTTTTAATTTTTATTTTTTTAATTTTTTTATTTTTTTGTCCTGTCCAGCTTCTCAGGCAAATCATATAGTTGATGTAGATGCCCATATCGGCTGTTCAGATTTACTTTACAAAAGAGAAGTGTAGGATACTTCTCTTGTTGCCTTATTTGTATTTGACTTTATTAATTGTATTTATATTATCATTTGGTGCAGCCGGGCCGGAGCAGGAGGGGATAGAAAGAGGGAAAAAAAGGAAGACAGAGGGGGAAATTGTGGGGACAAGAGGGGGATTAGACAAAAACAACAACAGCAAACACAACAACAACAGCAACAACATTAGAGCAACATCAGCAAATACGACATGTACAAATATGATGGTAAAAGTAATAGCAAATAAGCAGTTAGCGAAAATAAAAAATAATACAGAAATGACAATGAGCATTTATTACACTACAAATGGAGCAATACAAATACCAATAGAAATAGCGCTATTGATAATGAACATTTTTAAAATGTCATCCCCCCTACAAAATATACAGGTGAAATTTGGGAAAAAAATGAATATTGTGCTAGTTTTGTTTAAATTTACAAGGCCCATAGCATGCAACTCAAGATATTTCAAGCCTCCGTCTAGTATAATTTTGATGATTATGGCTTACAGTTTATGAAAACTTTGAATTGAAAATCTCAGAAAATACAGGGTTTTCAAAAACTGTAAGCCATAAGTATAACAAAAGGCTTGACATATCTCACTTTGCATGTAACGATTTCATATCACGCATCAGTTTCATATTTGAAGTTGAATTGCTGACACAAATAGACTTTTGCACGATATTAATTTGTTTTAAGTTTCACCTGTATAATATAATGACAGAGTAAAAATGTGTTTGGTGGAAAACTTTTCTCTGACTACGATTGAACATTCACCTACCAAAAAAGGAGCGTTTACTGCGGCGAATGTGTGCAAGCTTTTGACCACAAACTTAAATTCGTCATGCTGTCAGACTTGAACTGGAGAAAGTACTGCCAGTTAAAATCTTTCTTTCCTCATGCTCATCTAAATGAGAAGGCATTCCTTTCAGTTGAACAAATAATAGCGCTAACATAGGCCATGTTATTTATTACCTGTTGTATTTACGCCAGATGGCGTGCTACGGCTGAGATTGGAGCGGTTCAAAAACGCGACATCCGTTTATACTTATTGCATGTGTTTAAATGTTTCAGCATATTGCTCGTTTGTCTTCCTTTTAATGAAATAGCAGCTTTGCAATTATTACAAGTAGCGCTGTTGCAATCCTTTCTTGTAAAATGTTGCCAAACTTTGGAGTGTTTCTTCGTAGTGACGTCATTCCCGCCTGCAGGAATCGTTAAGGGAATCGTTTTAAAAAAAAATGGCATGTAGAGATGCCGATAAATGCTTTAAAATGTAATATCGGAAATTATCGGTATCGTTTTTTTTAATTATTATTATTATTTTTTTTAATTTGTATTAAATCAACATAAAAAACACAAGATACACTTACAATTAGTACACCAACCCAAAAAACCTCCCTCCCGCATTTACACTCATTCACACAAAAGGGTTGTTTCTTTCTGTTATTAATATTGTGGTTCCTACATTATATATCAATATATATCAATACAGTCTGCAAGGGATACAGTCCGTAAGCACACATGATTGTGCGTGCTGCTGGTCCACTAATAGTACTAACCTTTAACAGTTAATTTTACTCATTTTCATTAATTACTAGTTTCTATGTAACTGTTTTTATATTGTTTTTAAAGGACCTTATCTTCACCATACCTGGTTGTCCAAATTAGGCATAATGATATGTTCATTCCACGACTGTTTATATCAGTATCGGTTGATATTGGTATCGGTAATTAAGGGTTTGGTCAATATCGGAATATCGGATATCGGCAAAAAGTCATTATCGGACATCCCTAATGGCAAGCGATTCCAAAGAATTGATACACTGGGAACCGGTTCTGAACAAGAACCCATTATTGTATCCAATTCCTAATCAGCAGTATGGAGCACTTCTTCCTCGATGAGATGCGCCAATTCTTGGCTCGTAAGCACTGAGTCATCATCCATCCATCCATTTTCTTCCGCTTATCCGAGGTCGGGTTGCGGGGGCAGAAGCCTATGCAGGGAAGCCCAGACTTCCCTCTCCCTAGCCACTTTGTCCAGCTCCTCTCGGGAGATCCCGAGGTTTTCCCAGGCCAGCCGGGAGACATAGTCTTCCCAACGTGTCCTCCTACCGGTCGGACGTGCCAGAAACACCTCCCTAGGGAGGCGTTCGGGTGGCATCCTGACCAGATGTCCGAACCACCTCATCTGGCTCCTCTCGATGTGGAGGAGCAGCGGCTTTATTTTGAGCTCCTCCCGGATGGCAGAGCTTCTCACCCTATCTCTAAGAGAGAGCCCCGGCGGAGGAAACTCATTTCGGCCGCTTATACTCGTGATCTTGTCCTTTCGGTCATAACCCAAAGCTCATGACCATAGGTGAGGATGGGAACGTAGATCAACCGGTAAATTGAGAGCTTTGCCTTCCGGCTCAGCTCCTTCTTCATCACAACGGATCGATACATCGTCCGCATTACTGAAGACGCAGCACCGATCCTCATGATCCACTCTTCCCTCACTCGTGAACTAGACTCCGAGGTACTTGAACTTCTCCACAGGGGGCAAGATCTCTTCCCCAACTTGGAGATGGCACTCCACCCTTTTCCGGGCGAGAACCATGGACTCGGACTTGGAGGTGCTGATTCTCATCCCAGTCGCTTCACACTCGGCTGCGAACTGATCAAGTGAGAGCTGAAGATCCTGGCCAGATGAAGCCATCAGGACAACATCATCTGCAAAAAGCAGAGACCTAATCCTGCAGCCACCACTGAGTCAGTGCCGGAAAAAAAAAAAAAAAAAAGAGTCAATGTTTCCTTGGATTTACTTTGTGGAAGTCTGTCACAAATGCAAATTTGCCGCCTACGGTTCGCCTTCGCTCATAAACTACTGAGAATGGGAATGTGGCAGTGTAGCATAGTCTGTAGCGTGCCATAACGCTAGTACTCAACACACCTCGTACGTGTGCCAGAGAAAAAAAACTGTGTAAAAAAAGGTGTACCTTGCATCAAGCATTTGTTCGGTAATTAAGTACAAGCGGTCATGATATTATTCGGTATTACCACAGCGTGCTAAAAACCTCCAGAGGCGCGCAATCCAACTTTTATCACTTTACAAGTACGAAGAAAACACAACTTGGTGACACTTTTCTGTCATTTGGCAACATTTTGAACATGGCTGATTTACCTATTTCACCAGGAAGGCAAATTGTGACATGCTGGCCATTTTTTTTGGTACTTTGTACAAAACAATGAAAGAAATAAAAACCCAGCAAAAATGGGAACATGGCGCAAAAGGGCATAACGTAACGAGAAAGAGCTAAAATGTTGATACCATAATAACTAATGAAAACGCAAAGATGAGTCTTAATTAGAGAAGTCCGATAATGGCTTTTTAGCCGATATCCGATATTCCGATATTGTCCAACTCTTAATTACCGATACCGATACCGATATATAAAGTTGTGGAATCAACACATTATTATGCCTAATTTTGTTGTGATGCCCCGCTGGATGCATCAAACAATGTAACAAGGTTTTCCAAAATAAGAGAACAACTTCAACTCTGTACTTCTCCCTACGTCCGCGTACACAGCGGCGTTTTAAAAAGTCATACATTTTACTTTTTTAAACCGATACCGATAGTTTTGAAACCGATACCAATAATTTCCGATGTTACATTTTAAAGCATTTATCGGCCGATAATATCGGCAGTCCGATATTATCGGACATCCCTAGTCTTAATTGCCACCCCAAGAATCAGAATGGAATGGTGAGTTGTTGTAAGGTTCACGTCCCTGATATCCGTGTCACATGTGTGCTTGCATGTCTTCCAAGGCATTTTGACCACAACCCATCATCAATGTCATGCAATGGAGTCTCCTAATGTTTTCACACTTGCAACTTTTGCCAATTCAGGTGAAACCTGCCCTGTGTAAAAAAAAAATGCACTGAAAAGTCATCCTTTAGTTAGATGGTTGCAGCAGATGGTCCCATGCACACCGAACAGAAATGTCCTAGTTTTGCAGAGTTTTATGTGAGACGTACAATACCCCAAACGCCAAGTAAAACATCTCTGGCGGGCGGTAGTCCCACTCTATGCCACTGCGTGAACTAAATAAAACGGAGGAGTCCTTTTGCAAGTTGTGCCGTGTTATTCAAATCAAAATCAAATCAAACTTTATTTATGTAGCACTTTTCATACACAGGCAAGTGGCAACACAAGAGGCCTGATTTACATGTGTGTACTAAATCCCGTGCAAACCCGATAGGCTGCACACGCGAAGGTTTGCATCCGTCAAGTGAGCGGAATAAGGCGTGCAATCCATTTTGCGTCCCTGTCTTCATTAATATGCAAAATATATGCTGATCATCAAAGCACCCACAATCTGGGAGGAGAAAATGCAACTATAATTTTTCAGCACACGCAATGTGATTTATCAACACTCATCGTTTTGCGAGCCCTATTTTGTGTCTTATTTAGCACATCTGCGAAGGATGCGCAAACTGACAGTTCCATAAACACCTGCAGGATTAGTGCGAGAATCCTCCGTCCTACTTGTGTGTGTCGACTTTTTGGACTGTCAGAAATAAAACATATTTGACATTTTGTCTATTCCGCAACATTATTTTATAATTTTATAGTTGCTAGAGGACTTAAAGAGCTGACTAAAATGAATTAAATGTATGTTTTGTTGTCCTTGAGTATTTTTTAATGACTTTCGGGTCATTTCGGGTTTATTTTCATGACTACATTGTAGATTGTCACTGAAGGCATCAAAACTATGAATGTTCACATGTGGAGTTATGTAAAAAGGTAAAATAATTGAAAACATGTTTTATATTCCAGTTTCTTCAAAATAGCCACCCTTTGCTCTAATTACTGCTTTGCACACTCTTGGCATTTTCTCGATGAGCTTCAAGCACACCTGTGAAGTGAAAACTTTAAAATTTAAGTCTCTTTTGTACTTTTGCGTGCTGCTGGTTGCACAACAGCCATCTTGGTTTGATTGACCACCACTGGTTTTCACTTCCGGGAAGATGTCATGTGTCGGAATACAAGCAAATTGTACACGCTATTTTAGAGATTGCACATGCTGTTTAGCACGTAGTGTTTAGATCTTAGTAATACAGTCCCCAAGTGCTTTGCGCTACAAAAAACACACACACTCACATCACTGTTGACAATAACAAAAACAAAACATGGCACTGAGGATGAAGGAAACATGTCACCCTTGAGGCATCCACACCGGAGAACTAAAAATAATGCCATCTAAAAAATAGTATGACACATATTATGAAATAAATGTAAAGATAACATGTGAATAATACATTAATGAATGAATAAAACATAACATTGAGAGAATAATAGTAGTAATAATAGTAATAAATACTAGGGCTGTGAATCTTTGGGTGTCCCACGATTCGATTCAATATCGATTCTTGGGGTCACGATTCGATTCAAAATCTTTTTTTTTTTTTTCAATTCAACACGATTCTCGATTCAAAAACGATTTTTTTTCCCGATTCAAAACGATTCTCTATTCATTCAATACATAAGATTTCAGCAGATCTACCCCAGTCTGCTGACATGCAAGCAGAGTAGTAGATTTTTGTAAAAAGCTTTTATAATTGTAAAGGACAATGTTTTATCAACTGATTGCAATAATGTAAATTTGTTTTAACTATTAAATGAACCAAAAATATGACTTATTTTATCTTTGTGAAAATATTGGACACAGTGTGTTGTCAAGCTTATGAGATGCGATGCAAGTGTAAGCCACTGTGACACTATTGTTCTTTTATTTTTTTTAATATAAATGTCTAATGATAATGTCAATGAGGGATTTTTAATCACTGCGATGTTGAAATTGTTACTAATATTGATACTGTTGTTGATAATCTAGAAAGAGGTTCCGCAGCCTCCGAAGCAGAACCTCCAGGTTCTGTAACAGCTTCTTCCCTCAGGCTGTAAGAGTCTTGAACGCATCATAATTAAATTCAATTATCGCCTCAACTCCCCCCAAAATGGATTAACTCGCTGGAATAAAAAAAGACAATATAACATACATCCATAAACGTGGACGCATGTGAAAAAGTGCAATTTTAATTAACTGTACAGTAATCTATTTATTTATTTATATATATTTATTTATTTTATAGATATATATATATATTTATATATTATTTATATATATTTATTATTTATATATGCACCTTATTGCTTTTTTTATCCTGCACTACCATGAGCTTATGTAACAGAATTTCGTTCTTATCTGTGCTGTAAAGTTCAAATTTGAATGACAATAAAAAGGAAGTCTAGTCTAGTCTCGTCTAGTCTAATATTCATTTTTGTTTCACTACTTTTGGTTTGTTCTGTGTCGTGTTTGTGTCTCCTCTCAATTGCTCTGTTTATTACAGTTCTGAGTGTTGCTGGGTCTGGTTTGGTTTTGGAATTGGATTGCATTGTTATAGTATTGCTGTGTATTGTTTTGTTGGATTGATTAATAAAAAAAATAAAAAAACCAACAAAAAAAAAATCGATTTTTTAAAAATGAGAATCGATTCTGAATCGCACAACGTGAGAATCGCAATTCGAATCGATTTTTTACCACACCCCTAATAACAACATAAAAAATTATCCTGATAGGAGTTCAACATGATCAGTAAAAAGCCTGATTAAAAAAGTATGTCACTTACCTTTTATCGTGTTTCTGTCTAACGCTCACCTGGTGTCTAGTCATTTATGTGTGTTTCAGGTATAGACGATATTTCTTGTTTCACTGCTTCTAGAACATGGGTGTCAAACTCTGGCCCGGGTATTTGTTCTGTTGTGTTTATGTTGTGTTACGGTGCGTATGTTCTCCCGAAATGTGTTTGTCATTCTTGTTTGGTGTGGATTCACAGTGTGGCGTATATTTCTAACAGTGTTAAAGTTTTTTTTATTCGGCTACCCTCAGTGTAACCTTTATCGTTGTTGATGAAGTATGCGTTGCATTCACTCGTGTGTGCGTACAGAAGCCGCACTTATCTTGTGACTGGGTCTGAACGATGTTAGAATGGATGAAAAGCGGATGTGACGATAGCTCGTAGAGTACGTTAAAGGCAGTGCATTTAAGGCACGCCCCCAAGACTGTGGTTCGGGTGGACGAGATATAATGACTGATGAACACCTTCGTTCGATAATGAAGGTTGCCTCAGCTCAAAGCCTGAGCCCCGACATTAATGAACTAGCATCCAGGTATCTGGCTTGGGCACATCAGATTAGATCAGTGTGTTGCAAACTGAGCAGTTTAAAGTCCTGAATGGTTGGTTTATTCATTGTTATTTTATTTTCAAATTTATTAGCCTGTGGAAAAAGTTAATGTTGATATTTACCTCAGAAGGCTGCAACTAGAAAAGAGGCATTACATTTTTATTTAAATTGTATTTGATATGCCATTGATATTTTTTAATTATTATTATTTGAAACTCAATTTTGCATGTCACTATAAAGTTATATACGCCTTGCTTGTTCAATATTCAATGCAACACTTGTTTGGGTCCCTATTAAAAGGTTAATTTGTTCAACCTTGGCCTGCGGCTTTGTTCAGTTTTAAATTTTGGCCCACTCTATTTGAGTTTGATACCCCCTGTTCTAGAAGTTGTTTGGGGGGGCAACTTAAAACATCAAATCAGTCACTCTTTTTCACTGTTTTTTCCTACTCATGAAGTGACAAGTACTCTATAAACCTCCGACAGTTAATCTCAGCATCATTTATTTTTCACCCACCACTCAAAGGAGCTTGCGTGGGCTGTGCGGCGTCTTCATCCCCAGTCCTGCCGTTGAACTGAGAGTGGGTGATTTCCCAGCAGTATGATCCTGCTACAGCGCACACCTCTGAGAAGTTGTAGGCTACTGCGAGCGCCCCGCCCATCTTACATGCTCTTCATCTGTTTCCAGAGGGGAGATTTGGAAGCGGGTGGGAGTGTGTCCTATGGCATTAGCTTGAATCGCAGATTAGAGCGGAAGAGGGACCGGGTGGGAGGTGATGATGCAGTGGAGGGAGATGGAACTTGAGGCGCACAGGGATGGTGGGCGGCTCTCGTCAGGGCCGACGGGGACAGAGGAACAATTCGGAGAGCCGGGGCTTGAAATCCGAGCTTCCGGGGCTAATAAAGGATTCCCTCGAAAGAAGAGCGTGATCTCTGCAGCTTCCATCTCAGAGCTGTTTTGGGTTTTGAAGACGGCCACAGTCAAAAGTTAGACGTGTGTGAGAGTTCCGTACGACAAAGCTTTCCTACTGGAGCTCATACAAAGGAAAACCACTCCTCCTTTATTTCCTAATTAACACCCATCCTTCATGTCAGTAATGTTCTTTTTTGTTTTGGTTTTGTTCACTAGGTCTTCCAATTGGCAAACAAATCAGATGATATTTTTTGTCTTTAAAGCCTTGATGGTGGTAAAAACTAGAACACTGGTCCTGGTCTGGACCAGCACCAAATTGGACGCCTTCATGCAGGAAATAGGTCATTAACGTCCCTTGTTGACGTAGAGATGAAGTTAAGTTTCTATCAACTCTGCAAAGTTTTATAAATGAAACAAACCTCATAAACAAAAGTATCATATTCTTCTTGGTACAAATAATTTAATTTTTAGGAACTTTCCAAATATCTTTTTTTTGGTTTGTTGTTGCACCATAAAAAGTGTTAATACTGTAAGTATTGTACTTACTACTAGAGATGTCCGATAATATCGGCCTGCCGATATTATCGGCCGATAAATGCTTTAAAATGTAATATCGGAAATTATCGGTATCATTTTTTTTATTATCGGTATCGTTTTTTTATGTTTATTTTTTTTAATTAAATCAACATAAAAAACCACAAGATACAATTACAATTAGTACACCAACCCACAAAACCTCCCTCCCCCATTTACCCTCATTCACACAAAAGGGTTGTTTCTTTTTGTTATTAATATTCTGGTTCCTACATTATACATCAATATATATCAATACAGTCTGCAAGGGATACAGTCCGTAAGCACACTAATAGTACTAACCTTTAACAGTTAATTTTACTAATTTTCATTAATTACTAGTTTCTATGTAACTGTTTTTATATTGTTTTACTTTCTTTTTTATTCAAGAAAATGTTTTTAATGTATTTATCTTATTTTATTTCATAATTTTTTTTAAAAAAGGACCTTATCTTCACCGTACCTGGTTGTCCAAATTAGGCATACTAATGTGTT
Source organism: Nerophis lumbriciformis (assembly GCF_033978685.3). NCBI lineage: Eukaryota > Metazoa > Chordata > Actinopteri > Syngnathiformes > Syngnathidae > Nerophis > Nerophis lumbriciformis. Next base: position 17,199,093 of record NC_084564.2, on the reverse strand, counting down.
AATTCCACGACTGTATATATCGGTATCGGTTGATATCGGTATCGGTAATTAAGAGTTGGACAATATCGGAATATCGGATATCGACAAAAAGCCATTATCGGACATCCCTACTTACTATGCACCAGCTGTTTTATTGTAACATTCATTTTAGTTGTAGTTTTCATTAACAACTATGGAGGTGTTGGAATTGCCATGTAAAATTGCTAATGCTAATAAGTAGCATATCAATAGCAAAGCCATTGTATATTAGCATCAAGCAGGAAATAGGTCATTAAAATCCTTTGTTGATGAAGGAACTCATGTTAATCAGTTTGTATCAACTCCTCAAAGTTTTATGAATAAAATTTACCGGATAAACATAAAAAAGGAAACGGATTTTCTTGGCACAAATAATAACTTTTTTGGACCTTTTTAAATATATTTTTTTGGTTTTTTGTTGCACCCTAAAAAGTATAACTACAGTAAGTATTGTACATATTACGCACTACCTGTTTGATTGTAATGGGCATCTTAGTTGTGTGAGAGTTCCGTACAAACACTTTCCTACTGGAGCTCATACAAAGGAAAACCACTCCTTTATTTCCTAATTAACACCCATCCTTCATGTCATTAATGTTTTTTTTGTTTTGATTTTGTTCATTAGATCTTCCAATTGGCAAACAAATCAGATTATATTTTTTGGCTTTAAAGCCTTGATGGTGGTAAAAACTAGAACACTGCTCCTGAGCTGGATCAGCACCAATGTGCACGCCTTCATGCAGGAAATAGGTCATTAACGTCCCTTGTTGACGTAGAGATGAAGGGACCTACGTTAAGTTTCTATCAACTCCGCAAAGTTTTATAATGAAACTTACCTGATAAACAAAAGTATCATCTTCTTCTTGGCACAAATAATTCAATTTTTTGGACCTTTCTAAATGTAAATTTTTGTTGTTGTTGTAAAAGTGTTAATACTAGTATTACGCACCAGCTGTTTAATTGTAACATTCATTTTAGTTATAGTTTTCATTAACAAATATGGAGGTGTTGGAATCGCCATGTAAAATCGCTAATGCTAATTATTAGCATGTGTTGCGTTTTGGACCAGTTGTTCCTCCCAGGGAATTCAAGTCACAAGTCGCTCCCAAGCTCTTTACGACACTTAAAGCTGAGTTGAAAAACCACCAGAGACAGAATAGGTATTTTGTAATATATTTGCAAAGCTTTGCAGATATACATTCACAGAGACAGCATAGAACATTCGGCTCGCCCCGCTAAGATGGTCTGTCCTCCCGACCCAAAACCCTCTCCCCTCTTAAGTCGCAGGCAGTCATCTCTCTCTAGCCAAAACAAATGCTTATTATCGCTCTCTCTAACATTCCTCACTTCAAGGTTAAGCACACAGTTTTGCAGACAACCAAAAGACCACATTTGGAAGAAAAACACTAGCTCTTTTGTAATATGACAATCAAAAGAAGTAACATTTAAATTCGGATATATGTAAATATCTGCCTCCGACACATGTCAGTAGCAAAGCCAATGTATATTATCATCAAGCAGGAAATAGGTTGTTAAAATCATTTGTTGATGAAGGGATGAAAAACCCATGTTAATAAGTTTCTATTAACTCCGCAAAATGTATTAAATCAAACTTACCTGATAAACAATAAAAGTATCACCTTCTCCTTGGCACAAATAATACATTGTGGGACCATTTTGAATGAAAAATTGTGAGTTGTTGAAACAGTTAACGAACCCAAACACGCCATTGCAGATGCCGTGTGGCACGTTTTGGTCTCATTGCACATAACTGAATCCAAAAAAGGAAATCATGAAATGGTTTCCTTTTTTCCCTGTTGATCGTAGCAAAATATAGAAATACACCAATACTAGGGATGGGTACCGTTCACATTTGAACAGATACGGCACCAATTCCCGGTAACTGGGAAATTGATACCGGTACTCAACAGTACCAATTTTCGGTACTTTAGTGTGTGTTAAATATTATCTGTTTTTGTTAATAAAATAAGAAATGTTATTGCAAAATTTAAAAATGAGCTGGTTATGATAACTGCGGTCCAGTTGATAGTCCTTGTTTTATTATCACATTTCTGGGTCTCATTTGCAAGTATGACATTAAGTTGCAGTTACAGTTGCAAGTCCAAGACGTTAGATAGCAGTTGTGCATAGTTTATGGTGTTTTTTTTTTTTTTTTTGTTGCATAGTGGTAGGCGGGCTCATTTAGTGGTACGCCACAGATTTAATTATACTGTATATTCCAGGGGTGTCCAAACTCTTTCCACTGAGGGCCCCCACACGGAAAAATTAAAGAATGCGGGGGCCATTTTCATATTTTTTATTTTCAAACCATAACAAAATATATGTATTATTTATTTATTATTTTACCTTTAGGCTTCCGGGGCCCATAAAGGGTCTCAGTCGTTAAAATGTTAAAAATAAGTAAAATTATTTTTTATTTTTTTATTTTATGCTTGCAGTAAATCTCTATATCAACTTCAGGTTGATATAAAGTAAAAAAAAAACAAAGACAACTTTTTTTTTTTCATAGTAAAACTGAAATATGCAGTATTTAGTCATTAGAGTCCTAAAAGATCAATAATGTAGGACACCATTGATTTTAATTCATTATTATTTTTGAGTATCCATCCATCCATCCATTTTCTACCGCTTGTCCCTTTCTGGGGTCGCGGGGGGTCGCTGAAGCCTATCTCAGCTGCATTCGGGCGGAAGGCGGGGTACACCCTGGACAAGTCGCCACCTCATCACAGTATTTTTGAGTAATCACAGAGAATAGATAAATATTGTTGGGATCCAAAAGGTTCCCCACCCATAAAGCGATACATTTTTATTAGTTTGTTTTTTAACTTTCAACACTTAAGTTACAGGATCAACTTCAGATATATCTGTCCATTTTACGTTTGAACTATTATTTTGTTTGTTTTATGCTCTATTGTCAAAGAAAACATTGATGTATTTATATGGCAACCACACAATATATGCAATATTTTCCACTTAAAACATTTTAAAGTGAAATATTTGAAGTAATTGGAGCCTTGAATAGGTCAATAATTCCTTAGAACATTCTTTTTTTTTTTTTGAGCAATGGCAAAAAAAGAAAAATAAAGATAGACAAAAGGAAAAAAACAGCCTGCATGGCAGCGTTGTGTCAACATTGCAACTTTTTCTAGTTAGATTTCACCTCATTCCACTTTTTTTAATGTTTATTTTTTATTTTTCCAATTGCATTTCCAGAATGTGTGGTGGGCTGCCGGCCGCAATTTGGACACCCCTGGTATATTCAAACACAGTGTTACTGTTCAAACTATGTGTAATGTTACAGTGGCCAAAAATATTCAATATACTTGTTGAATGAAATATCTGCCTTGTTTTTAATGAATACCTGGGCCTGCTACGCTACTGTACAAACCCCGTTTCCATATGAGTTGGGAAATTGTGTTAGATGTGAATATAAACGGAATACAATGATTTGCGAATCATTTTCAACTCATATTCAGTTGAATATGCTACAAAGACAACATATTTGCTGTTCAAACTGATAAACTTTTTTTTTTTTGCAAATAATCATTAACTTTAGAATTTGATGCAAGCAACTTGTGACAAAGAAGTTGGGAAAGGTGGCAATAAATACTGATAAAGTTAAGGAATGCTCATAAAACACTTATTTGGAACATCCCACAAGTGAACAGGCAAATTGGGAACAGGTGGGTGCCATGATTGGGTATAAAAGTAGATTCCATGAAATGCTCAGTCATTCACAAACAAGGATGGGGCGAGGGTCACCACTTTGTCAACAAATGCGTGAGCAAATTGTTGAACAGTTTAAGAAAAACCTTTCTCAACCAGCTATTACAAAGAATTTAGGGATTTCACCATCTACGGTCCGTAATATCATCAAAGGGTTTAAAGAATCTGGAGAAATCACTGCACGTAAGCAGCTAAGCCCGTGACCTTCGATCCCTCGGGCTGTACTGCATCAACAAGCGACATCAGTGTGTAAAGGATATCACCACATGGCCTCAGGAACACTTTAGAAACCCACTGTCAGTAACTACAGTTGGTCGCTACATCTGTAAGTGCAAGTTAAAACTCTCCTATGCACGGCGAAAACCGTTTATCAACAACACCCAGAAACGCCGTCGGCTTCGCTGGGCCTGAGCTCATCTAAGATGGACTGATACAAAGTGGAAAAGTCTTCTGTGGTCTGACGAGTCCACATTTCAATTTTTTTTAGGAAACTGTGGATGTCGTGTCCTCCGGACCAAAGAGGAAAAGAACCATCCGGATTGTTATAGGCGCAAAGTTGAAAAGCCAGCATCTGTGATGGTATGGGGGTGTATTAGTGCCCAAGACATGGGTAACTTACACATCTGTGAAGGCGCCATTAATGCTAAAAGGTGCATACAGGTTTTGGAGCAACATATGTTGCCATCCAAGCAACGTTACCATGGACGCCCCTGCTTATTTCAGCAAGACAATGCCAAGCCACGTGTTACATCAACGTGGCTTCATAGTAAAAGAGTGCGGGTACTAGACTGGTCTGCCTGTAGTCCAGACCTGTCTCCCATTGAAAATGTGTGGCGCATTATGAAGCCTAAAATACGACAACGGAGACCTCCGGACTGTTGAACAACTTAAGCTGTACATCAAGCAAGAATGGGAAAGAATTCCATTTGAGAAGCTTAAAAAAATGTGTCTCCTCAGTTCCCAAACGTTTACTGAGTGTTGTTAAAAGGAAAGGCCATGTAACACAGTGGTGAACATGCCCTTTCCCAACTACTTTGGCACGTGTTGCAGCCATGAAATTCTACGTTAATTATTATTTGCAAAAACAAAATAAAGTTTATCAGTTTGAACATCAAATATGTTGTCTTTGTAGTGCATTCAATTGAATATGGGTTGAAAAGGATTTGCAAATCATTGTATTCCGTTTATATTTACATCTAACACAATTTCCCAACTCATATGGAAACGGGGTTTGTATTTTAATGTTAGTCATTACGGTGGTACTTGGAGAGCCATGTTTTTTCTGAAGTGGTACTTTGGGAAAAAAGTTTGAGAACCACTGATGTAGACGATAAAAGTTAAGCTTGTGCGTTTTATGGTGGATTTCTCTTCCCTGGTGTCGTGGTATTCAATACTAATGCTACAAATAATGCAAACAACTTTGTAAAGTGTTGAAAACAATTGAGAGAACCAACACGCCACGACCTTACATCTCCATCGTAAGTTTATTTAGTAGTGTTGCTCTTCATTGGGGGGAAAAAACAACATTGGTGCAGAGAAGGAAGGAAGCCATTAGATTTCCCTTTTTGTTTTTGTCATTCTTTCTTTCAGTCCACTTCACTTCTCCTAAGATATAGAACCTCGTGAAATTTTTATGAATTCGTCTGGAAATATTTCACAGTCTTCTATGAAAGTAGACGGGTTCTGGGAAAGTGGCCACTTTTTTCCGACTCTTATGTTAAAATATTAAGAAGGGGGCTCACAAATGGATGACTCTTGAATTCCCACACAAATGGAGCCTCAAGCATTAGCTTTTTAGCAGTGGGGCATAGCACCAAATTCTGGGACCCCATACACAAGACCCCTATAGGGCCCCACATCCTACCATAAATGCAGTGTCCCCTCCCCATAAACACACACTTTGTATGTTTACATGCACTGAATAACTCATTATTGCGTGGATTTGGTTGCAATCAGCTTTTTAAAACACATTTAAAAAGCTTAGAGATTTTACTTTTTTAAAGATGGAATTAACATATCTAGATAAATTCCCTTATTTGGTTTTGTTTTGAAAAAAAAATGTTTATATAATCTTTTTTTATAAGCAAATTTAACTCAGTGGCCAGAATATGAATTTAAATACTCATAGAACATTATTATGACATACATAATAATGTATGTCATAATAATGACATACATTATAAATTTATATTATTGTCATTATTATGACAATAATAATGACAATATTATTGTCATAATATTATGACAATAATGTTTAATCATATAAAGTGATGTTTACCATCACTTCAATATGATGGTAAACATGTCAAGGTAGCATACTTCAGAGTTTAAACTGATACACATTTGATTAACATCAGAGTATAATACCAATCACAATAATACATCATTTTTATGATTACATAATTATTATGTAATTATTATTATCCTTGCATGTCATGGGGGTTAAGTTTCCCTCTGTCTTTGAAAACTAGTGACGCCTTTGTTAGTAACTTTAATCTAGGGTCTTTGAACGCACCACAATTATGGGTGCAAAAGTGAAACTTGTATATAACTTTCTCTGATGCTGCCACATGTAGATTTATTGTGTTCTTACATTTCTTCTTTTACCTCATCCTTGTTCCAAAATGCTGGTGCTGTGAATTAATGCTTTTGCCGATATCCGATATTCCGATATTGACCAAACCCTTAATTACCGATACCGATATCAAACGATACTGATATCAACCGATACCAATATATACAGTCGTGGAATGAACACATTATTATGCCTAATTTGGACAACCAGGTATGGTGAAGATAAGGTCCTTTTTAAAAAAATTCAAAAATAAAATAAAATAAGATAAATAAATTAAAAACATTTTCTTGAATAAAAAAGAAATGTAAAACAATATGAAAACAGTTACATAGAAACTAGTAATTAATGAAAATGAGTAAAATTAACTGTTAAAGGTTAGTACTATTAGTGGACCAGCAGCACGTACAATCATGTGTGCTTACGGACTGTATCCCTTGCAGACTGTATTGATATATAATGTAGGAACCAGAATATTAATAACAGAAAGAAACAACCCTTTTGTGTGAATGAGTGGGGGGAGGGAGGTTTTTTGGGTTTGTGTACTAATTGTAAGTGTATCTTGTGTTTTTTATGTTGATTTAATAAAAAATAAAAAAATAAAAAAACAACGATACCGATAATAAAAAAAACGATACCGATAATTTCCGATATTACATTCTAAAGCATATATCGGACGATAATATCGGCAGGCCGATATTATCGGACATCTCTTACGAGAACCCATTTGTTTTTGTCTTTCTAAGCATGTAAAACAATGCTTGTTTTACATGTTGTCACTTGAATATTAACCACGTATTAGCGATATTGTTATTATACACTGACGCTGAGGAACTACTTTTAGCGGCGCTGTGATCACAGAGAAGTACCTAGCTTATGCAGCTGTTGACATACTGAGCTGCTGCTGCTGCATCACCTCTGAGTTGGCGAAAATTAATTCTAGATTATAAATCATGACTCTCACTTGTTTTATAATAACATGTATGTATATACAGTCGTGGTCAAAAGTTTACATACACTTGTAAAGAACATAATGTCATGACTGTCTTGAGTTTCCAATAATTTCTACAACTCTCTATTGTGTGCAGCAAGCTGTTGGAGATATTTTATCAGTCTTGTGGCCAGTGCCCTATACATTGTCTTTATATTCCAGCGAGTTAATCCGTTTTGTCATTTAACATCAATTAACATTGATGTTCATCAACATTTAACATTGTCATGTTATCGATGGGAAAATTCATTTTTAGATAATATGATTTGCCTGAGCGGCTAGGAGACACCGAGAGTAACAAGCGGTATAAAATGGATTAGAAAGGAAAGATAAAATTTAAAAAAATAAATAAATTTAAAAAATTAAAACACTTTTTTTTTTTAACTTGGATGCTGGGGGGCCGGATCCGGCCCGCGGGCCGTAGTTTGGGAACCCCTGGTTTAATGGATCTCAACTAATTTGCTGACATTGAGATATATCTTTAAAGTAGGGATGTCCGATAATTTCGGACTGCCGATATTATTGGCCGATAAATGCTTTAAAATGTGATATCGGACATTATCGGTATCAGTTTCAAAAAGTAAAATTTATGACTTTTTAAAACGCCGCTGTACGGAGTGTTACACGGACATAGGGAGAAGTACAGAGCGCCAATAAACCTTAAAGGCACTGCCTTTGTGTGCCGGCCCAGTCACATAATATTTACAGCTTTTCACACACACAAGTGAATGTGTGTGTGGTCAACAGCCATACAGGTCACACTGAGGGTGGCCGTATAAACAACTTTAACATTGTTACAAATATGTGCCACACTGTGAACCCACACCAAACAAAAATGACAAACACATTTCGGGAGAACACCCGCACCGTAACACAACATAAACCCGACAGAACAAATACCCAGAAACCCCTTGCAGCACTAACTCTTCCGGGACGCTACTAAATACACCCCCCGTTCTTAGGGAGAGCATGTCCCAAATTCCAAGCTGCTGTTTTGAGGTATGTTAAAAAGAAATAATGCACTTTGTGACTTCAATAATAAATATGGCAGCGTGTTGGCTTTTTTTTCCCCATAACTTGAGTTGCATTATTTTGGAAAACCTTGTTACATTGTTTAATGCATCCAGCGGGGCATCACAACAAAATTAGGCATAATAATGTGTTCTGTTTTAATTGGTTTTACCCTTTAAAATCGTTTTAAATCATATTTATTTTTATATTGTTTTTATATTGGTTTTATGTTTATTTATTTTTTGTTTTTATTCAGTCATTGGTGGAGCATAATATTGTTTTTAATATTGTTTTTAATATTGTTTTTAACATGGCTGTGCAGCACTTTGGAAACATTCTTGTTGTTTAAATGTGCTATATAAATAAAGTGGATTGGATTGGATTCATTCCACGACTGTATATATCAGTATCGGTTGATATCGGAATCGGTAATTAAGAGTTGGACCATATCGGAATATCGGATATCGGCAAAAAAGCCATTATTGGACATCTCTACTTTAAAGATGATACTGAAATAATAAAAACAGTTGGTCATCAGATCTTCTCACAGAGGATCGTTTTGCCCTTGCCTAATAATATCCGACAATAAGTCTTATCATTCCCTTAACGAGACATCAGGACGACTCGCCTGCGTCGGTTGGTTATTTACACTGCGCACAGCCAAGTAGCATTTATTATGCAAATTAAGTTATTTGCAAAAGACTGTTTATGTATGTTGGGCTGAGGGTGAGGGTGTGTGTGTGAGTGTGACGGGAGGTGGCTGCTCTGATGAGGAATTGCCGATAATTAGCAAGAAGGCATTTTGTTTGAACCCAGCCACTTCCACTTTGGCGCCGCGATGCGAAGGTTGCTTAGTAAACAAGCGATGTGAAAGACACGTGTGGGAGGGGGCGGGTGGGCTTGCACTCTTTCATCTAGACCCCGCGCTGAGATAAGTCGGATGCACAATCAACCGTCGTGTCACTAAACGCCGCCGACAGACAGATGTGGAATTAGTCGTCTCCGGCGTGACTGTTCCTTATAGCGTTAATCCCCTGATTGGTCCACAGCGTGGCAAACTAACCAAGGCTTTGACTGGACAAAACCACCCACCTCGCCATGTCAACCCCACACCCTCTTGCTTCCCCACTTGTCTCCTGGTTGCAGGCTTCAGGTGTCCATTCCATTCCACCGCACTCGGCCTTGGCGAGGCGAAAGTGGCGCTCTATCCTTGACTTCTGTCTTTGTCATATCAAGGCCTCCAAGCCTGAGCTGCACATGCTGTATAAACCCGTCATTTCATCGCCTTTGTGCACCTGTGTGTGTGTGTGTGTGTGTGTGTGTGTGTGTGTGTGTGTGTGTGTGTGTGTGTGTGTGTGTGTGTGTGTGTGTGTGTGTGTGTGTGTGTGTGTCCGTTAAGTATCTGGAAAATGCTGACAGATCTATTTTGGGCTAAAATTGTCTGTCAAATGGAATTGCATTAGTATCAGCAGCCGACATTTCAAAGCGTGTTGAAAGCAGTTTGCAGGATAAAGGATATTTTATCGAATCCAAACCAGCCATTTTTCTTTTTCTTAAATGTGCACATGCATTTTCTCATGCGGTGTTATTTTCCAAGAAGTGTTTTAGCGAAAAGTCTTGTGCATTCAGATGCTTGCTGGTTTTGTTGTATATTGATAAACAAACATTGGATATATTGGCCAACAAGTTATTTTTCTCCATAGGACATCATGGAAATACAAACCCCGTTTCCATATGAGTTGGGAAATTGTGTTAGATGTAAATATAAACGGAATACAATGATTTGCAAATCCTTTTCAACCCATATTCAGTTGAATGCACTACAAAGACAAGATATTTAATGTTCAAACTCATAAACTTTATTTTGGCTGCAACACGGGCCAAAGTAGTTGGGAAAGGACATGTTCACCACTGTGTTACATGGCCTTTCCTTTTAACAACACTCAGTAAACGTTTGGGAACTGAGGAAACACATTTTTTAAGCTTCTCAGGTGGAATTCTTTCCCATTCTTGCTTGATGTACAGCTCAAGTTGTTCAACAGTCCGGGGGTCTCTGTTGTGGTATTTTAGGCTTCATAATGCGCCACACATTTTCAATGGGAGACAGGTCTGGACTACAGGCAGGCCAGTCTAGTACCCGCACTCTTTTACTATAAAGCCACGTTGATGTAACACGTGGCTTGGCATTGTCTTGCTGAAATAAGCAGGGGCGTCCATGGTAACGTTGCTTGGATGGCAACATATGTTGCTCCAAAACCTGGATGTACCTTTCAGCATTAATGGCGCCTTCACAGATGTGTAAGTTACCCATGTCTTGGGCACTAATACACCCCCATACCATCACAGATGCTGGCTTTTCAACTTTGCGCCTATAACAATCCGGATGATTCTTTTCCTCTTTGGTCCGGAGGACACGACGTCCACAGTTTCCAAAAACAATTTGAAATGTGCACTCGTCAGACCACAGAACACTTTTCCACTTTCTATCAGTCCATCTTAGATGAGCTCAGGCCCAGCGAAGCCGACTGCGTTTCTGGGTGTTGTTGATAAACAATTTCCCAACTCGTATGGAAACGGGGTTTGTACAAATAATCTGTAACATTGTCAAACTGTCCCCACATTGACTGCAGAGGGGATAATTTAAATAGCATTCACAAAGGCCTTACAAGTGTAAAAAGAAGTTAACTTTTAATACAGTGGGTCTGGGTTAGTTTTTGCCTCGTCCCTCACTTAAAACATGAGTGAAGAATGCGCAGGAATGCCCTACTGGCCTGAGCTCACAGATGTTTGTTTGAGCACACTGCAGCCAGCCCTGGAAAGCCCCACACCTTAATGCTTCAGTCACACACGCAGGATTCTCACAGGAATCACAGGAAAAGTACGTACAATACTGCAAAAACAATGAAACATTCTATACTAACCTTTCGACGTGTAAAGTGGTGTCAAGGTACAGTACTTTTATATTTTGTAGGACGTGCGGTGCAGTAGGAAGGGTATTCATATTGCCCCATTCGTCGCGGTTTACCCAACACATGAAACGTGACAAATGGGGGTGCACTTTATATTTTATGTGGGATGTCATTGTGGCTTGTGCAGTCCAAGCCCACAAAAGAGACCCCGAGCTGAGTTGCAATAGCGCCTCGTTGCTTGAAGGTAATTAATCACCGTCTCTGTCGTGTGAGTGCATGTTTCTGACCTAACTAGACACACATGCAGACGCAGCGCTGTGCTGCGGTCATCCATCAAGGCGGCGGCGGCGGCCATGACGCGCCATTGTTCCCTCCGCGGCCTGCTTTTATCAACAGGCCAATTTGTCTCTGTGGCTACACCTCAAACATGATAAGCCCTCACACAGGTTTTTTTTTTTTTTTAAGTCCCGCTTATTAGTTTCATCTATCTTCACGCTTCCAATTCTCATTGGATTAACAAAGCAATCATCTCCGAGGTTGCGTTAACTAGGTAAACGCATTAGGAAATAGCCCCGCCCCCTTTCCGTGCTTTCTGTTTTGCTCCTTGTTTTTTTTTTTGTCTTGTTTTTTTTCCGCCCTTTTCCAGATCCTGAACCGCCGCTGTTGCACGCGCCAATCTTTCATGTTGGTTTCATATCTGGCAGGTCGTCAGATGAAACCAGGAAGCGAGTCAGGCAACCAAAGGAGCCAATTTCCTCGTCTCCTGTGAAGATTAGCCGAGGCTGGTTGCAACGTACGCTTTGTGTTAAAGAGTCTGCCAAATGACAGAACACGGTTGGGGGATTCATAATTATCTTTTTATTGCTTTGCATGTATAATGGATACCCCCGTTGTACCACTCAAGACGCCCCGTGCGTCTACATTACCTCAGGTACAGCTCTTCTACTTGGCAAATATTTGCCGCATTATGTTCATGCAAAACAACTTTGCATACAGTCAGATGTCATTTGCACATCAATGTGGTTGTAAAATTTTAGACTCCCCTAAAAGGAGCCAATTTGGAATTATAAGAAACCGTAAGCATACTTGCCAACCTTCCCAATTTTGAGTTTGAGTTTGAGTTTGTTTCGAACATGCAATCATACAACATGATACATCACAATCTCCAGTTTCTCTATTCAACATGTTCGAAAAGGAGTAGGAAGAAGCAGAGCTTATTTAATCCTATTTCCCGGGAGACTCCCGAATTTCAGTGCCCCTCCCGAAAATCTCCGGGGGCAGGGGTCGGCAACCTTTACCAGTCAAAGAGCCATTTTGACCTGTTTCACAAATTAAAGAAAACAATGGGCGCCACAAAAATCTTTAGAAATTTAAAATGAAATAACACTGCATACAAAGTTTTTTTTTTGCTTTGTGCTATGTATTAACCAAGGGTCTCAGACACACGGCCCACACCTTAAAATGAAAATTGAATATTAGTGCGGCTCGCGGATGGGGGGGGGGGTTGATATGTTAGGGGAGCAGAGTTGGGGTGGGGGCAGCAGGGGTGTATTGGTAGCAGGGGTGTATAATGTAGCCCGGAAGAGTCAGGGCTGCATGGGATTCTGGGTATTTGTTCTGTTGTGTTTATGTTGTGTTAAGCTGCAGATGTTCTCCCGAAATGTGTTTGTCATTCTTGTTTGGTTTTGGTTCAAATTGTGGCGCATTATTAGTAAGAGTGTTAAAGTTGTTTTATATGGCCACCGTCAGTGTAACCTGTGTGGCTATTGACCAAGTATGCCTTGCTGTCACTTACGTGTGCAAGTAGAAGATGCATATAACAAGAGGCTGGGCTGGCACGCTGTTTGTACAGATTGTAGAGGGCGCTAAATGCTGTACCATCATGGCATGCCCTTATTATTATTGTAAGGGGTGAAAATCGGAGAATATTAATCCCGGGAGTTTTCTGCGAGAGGCACTGAAATCCGGAAGTCTCCCGGGAAAATCGGGGGGGGTCGGCAAGTATGCAGCTGAGCCGCATCAGAGTGATCAAAGAGCCGCATGCGGCTCCGGAGCCGCGGGTTGCCGACCCCTGTCCTGAGGCAACCATTCTCCCGAATTTCTCCCAATTTCCACCCTGACAACAATCTTGGGGGCGTGCCTTAAAGGCACTGCCTTTAGCGTCCTCTCTCACCTGAAAAGGAGACTATTATATATGTCTCCGTTATCCATAGATTTATCTATAACCCATAAAGTAGGCAGGCACGGAGCTATTTCTCAGCGTGTGTTTATTCCAGCCCGCACGTTAATACACTGACACACAACATCCGGATTCCCATCATGCATTGCTTCAAAACTACGGCAAGTAGTAATGTCCAAAAACATAACAGAGACGAAGCGGAAGAACGAAGAAGAGACATGGCGACGACGAGTAAGAAGAAGAAGTACGCTCGCAAGTTCCAAAATGATTGGAAAATGTTATGAATTGATCAAGGGTGTGACCCCGGGATGCAAAGACGGGAGGCAAGGTTAAATACAACATTTAATAAGTCCAAAAAAGGGGTAACAAAAGGCGATGGGGCAGAAGTGCACACCGTGAATACTAACAAAACAGGTTCCTCAGTGGTCGGCGCGGTAAAAGCCAGGGCGCACTAAGCACAGCATAAGTCCTCTTTAAATCAAGGTGGCTAGGAAACAAACACAAAGAGGTTAAGATTAACAGGATTAAGAAAAGGCAACGTACCAAGACTGACGAGGCGAAGCAGGCACGTGCGGGGTTCAGGAAACATTAAACAGCAAGGTCAAGCTGTGAGTGACGAGCCTAAATACTGGCGAGCTACAAACCCTGTTTCCATATGAGTTGGGAAATTGTGTTAGATGTAAATATAAACAGAATACAATGATTTGCAAATCCTTTTCAACCCATATTCGATTAAATGCACTACAAAGACAACATATTTGATGTTCAAACTGATAAACTTTATTTTTTTTTGCAAATAATCATTAACTTTAGAATTTGATGCCAGCAACACGTGACAAAGAAGTTGGGAAATGTGGCAATAAATACTGATAAAGTTGAGGAATGCTCATCAAACACTTATTTGGAACATCCCAAAGGCGAACAGGCAAATTGGGAACAGGTGGGTGCCATGATTGGGTATATTCACAAACACACAAACAAGGATGGGGCGAGGGTCACCACTTTGTCAACAAATGCGTGAGCAAATTGTTGAACAGTTTAAGAAAAACCTTTCTCAACCAGCTATTGCAAGGAATTTAGGTATTTCACCATCTACGGTCCGTAATATCATCAACGGGTTCAGAGAATCTGGAGAAATCACTGCACGTAAGCAGCTAAGCCCGTGACCTTCGATCCCTCAGGCTGTACTGCATCAACAAGCGACATCAGTGTGTAAAGGATATCACCACATGGGCTCAGGAACACTTCAGAAACCCACTGTCAGTAACTACAGTTGGTTGCTACATCTGTAAGTGCAAGTTAAAACTCTCCTATGCAAGGCGAAAACCGTTAATCGACAACACCCAGAAACGCCGTCGGCTTAGCTGGGCCTGAGCTCATCTAAGATGGACTGATACAAAGTGGAAAAGTGTTTTGTGGTCTGACGAGTCCACATTTCAAATGGTTTTTGGAAACTGTGGACGTCGTGTCCTCCGGACCAAAGAGGAAAAGAACCATCCGGATTGTTATAGGCACAAAGTGTAAAAGCCAGCATCTGTGATGGTATGGGGGTGTATTAGTGCCCAAGACATGGGTAATTTACACATCTGCGAAGGCGCCATTAATGCTGAAAGGTACATACAGCTTTTGGAGCAACATATGTTGCTATCCAAGCAACGTTACCATGGACGCCCCTGCTTATTTCAGCAAGACAATGCCAAGCCACGTGTTACATCAACGTGGCTTCATAGTAAAAGAGTGCGGGTACTAGACTGGCCTGCCTGTAGTCCAGACCTGTCTCCCATTGAAAATGTGTGGCGCATTATGAAGCCTAAAATACCACAACGGAGATCCCCGGACTGTTGAACAACTTAAGCTGTACATCAAGCAAGAATGGGAAAGAATTCCACCTGAGAAGCTTAAAAAATGTGTTTCCGCAGTTCCCAAACATTTACTTAGTGTTGTTAAAAGGAAAGGCCATGTAACACAGTGGTGAACATGCCCTTTCCCAACTACTTTGGCACATGTTGCAGCCATGAAATTCTACGTTAATTATTATTTGCAAAAAAAAAATAAAGTTTATGAGTTTGAACATCAAATATGTTGTCTTTGTAGTGCATTCAACTGAATATGGGTTGAAAAGGATTTGCAAATCATTGTATTCCGTTTATGTTTACATTTAACACAATTTCCCAACTCATATGGAAACGGGGTTTGTAATTGCGAGCAGGGGTGCCACAAGGTCCGCCCCTCGCCGAGGACGAATCCCTGAAAAAAAACACAGGTGCAGACAAAGAGAAGGCAAGAACACACCAAAAACACAACAGAAAAAATCATTTTCAGTTCATCCAGGACAGCTCGAAGGGGAAGGGGTATGCTGCCTGCAAATTTTGTAGATCAGACTTCTCCATTGAACACGGTGGCCGAACGGATATACTCATTCATGAACGGATTATTTATATATATATATATATATATATATATATATATATATATATATATATATATATATATAATAGGGATGTCCGATAATGGCTTTTTGCCGATATCCGATATTTCGATATTGTCCAACTCTTTAATTACCAATACCGATATCAACCGATATATACAGTCGTGGAATTAACACATTATTATGCCTAATTTGGACAACCAGGTACTTTTTTAAAAAATTCATAAAATAAGATAAATAAATTAAAAACATTTTCTTGAATAAAAAAGAAAGTAAAACAATATAAAAACAGTTACATAGAAACTAGTAATTAATGAAAATGAGTAAAATTAACTGTTAAAATTTAGTACTATTAGTGGACCAGCAGCACGGACTGTATCCCTTGCAAACTGTATTGTTATATATTGATATATAATGTAGGAACCAGAATATTAATAACAGAAAGAAACAACCCTTTTGTGTGAATGAGTGTAAATGGGGAGAGAGTTTTTTTGGGTTGGTGTACTAATTGTAAGTGTATCTTGTGTTTTTTATGTTGATTTAATTAAAAAAAAACACAAAAAAAACACGATACCGATAATAAAAAAAAAATACGATAATTTCCGATATTACATTTTAATGCATTTATCGGCCGATAATATCGGCAGGCCATCCCTAATATAAATATATATATATAGTATATATTTAAGAAATACTTGAAAGTATGTACACACCCCACTACCAATCCCCCCCCCCCCCCCCCCCCTCATAATTTATTTAGAAAGTATAAATAAAGACACATAAAAGTAGAATACTATTAACCGCAACATGTAAGTGTGAAAAAAAAAAAAACGCGACAACATTATGATTTGTACATTTTCAGAATGTGCTTGTTCTATTTTTAAACAAAGAAAACAATCTGAAATTGTCTTTATTTTTAAGTTATCGTGCCGTGATTCTGCCAGTCCGGCCCATTTGGGAGTAGATTTTTCTCCATGTGGCCCCCCCATCTAAAATGAGTTTGACACCCCTGATATAGGTGAAAGTATGGCTTCACTAACACATCTGTGTGTCATTAATTAAGGCTGAGTAGTTTCACTTTATTTGAGTTTTATTATACAGTGGTGAACTTTACACACTGCTACTGAAAACATTGTCTGTACATGAATTCTCTTTACATCATTTCCCGAGGGAAAAGGCGCTTCAAGTTGGGAGTCAACATTGGAATGCACTGCATGGGTTGTTCTAGCAAAAGTGTGTACCCGTGTTGATCTTAGACGCAAACAACATGTTCCTTCCCCACAGGCTCAAATGGATGAGATGAGAGAGTACAGGCGAGGGAAGGGGGGCTTATGTGTTTTTTGAAAAGCGGAAGTCAGAGAGTAAATTGGGTTTTGGGGTGGTTGTATTTCTGTCATGGCACCACTCAAAACAACAAAAACACCAGCAGGACTTCAGGCTCGCGAACAGACTCGGTTATTAACCTCATAAATCACTGCAGCGCTGATGGACGCCACCAATGAGACAATTCATCAGATTTTTCTCTCGATTTCTCATTTGTGCACAGGAGCATGAAAAATGGGGAATGTTGCAAATGCTCCACCATTTTCATCATCTGTACAAACTCAAAATTCAAAAAATCCCATTAAGTACCCTCCGTTGATACCTTCAATTATTAGCAAACAGTTGGAGTGGAAGATACTCGGAATGTAAGCATCAATCCCATACCAAGTGATTTTAGGTCTAGTGCAGGGGTCGGCAACCTTTACCACTCAAAGAGTCATTTTGACCCGTTTCACAAATTAAAGAAAACAATGGGAGCCACAAAACTCTTTTGAAATTTAAAATGAAATAACACTGCATATAAAGTTTTTTTTTTGCTTTGTGCTATGTATAAACAAACTATTATTTATGAAATCAATGAACGACTGCAGAGAAAATTAAATACAATTTCTGCATGCAACAAAACGTTTTTAACTCTGAAAAAGACGTCGGGTTGAAGGTTAAGTAAAATACTTAATGTCAGGAGTGTCAAACTCAAATACAGAGTGGGCCAAAATTTTAAACTGAACAAAGCCGCAGGCCAAGGTTGACCAAATTAACCTTTTAATAGGGACCCAAACAAGTTTTGCATATTGAACAAGATACAGGTTACACTGAAGGTGGCGATATAAACAACGTTAACACTGTTAGAAATATACGCCACACTGTGAATCCACACCAAACAAGAATGACAAACACATTTCGGGAGAACATCCGCACCGTAACACAACATAAACACAACAGAACAAATACCCAGAACCCTTTGCAGCACTAAATCCCCCCCCCCCACACACACACACACCTTGTAGTGTCCCGGAAGAGTTAGTGCTGCAAAGGGTTTTGGGTTTTTGCTCTGTTGTGTTTATGTTGTGTTAGGGTGCGGATGTTCTCCTGAAATGTGTTTGTCATTCTTGTTAACAGTGTTAAACTTGTTTATATCCCCACCCTCAGTGTGACCTGTATGGCTGTTGATCAAGTATGCCTTGCAGCAACTTACGTATGTATGCCGAAGCCGCATACAACATGTTACTGGGCCGGCACGCAGTTAGTATGGTGAAAAAGCAGACGCGACGACAGGTCGTAGAGGACGCTAAAGTCAGTGCCATCACGGCACGCCCTCAATGTTGCTGTCCGGGTGAAAATCGGGAGAAATTCGGAGGGTTGGTAAGTATGCAGCTGAGCCGCATCAGAGTGATCAAAGAGCCGCATGCGGCTCCGGAGTCGTGGGTTGCCGACCCCTGATCTAGTGTCTCCAATACTCCCTAACTTTGACTTGAAATGTCATAATCATTGAATAATTGTGTGAATGTGCCTATAGTTTGTTGATTATGACTATGATAACACAGGAAAAATGTTACGTTCAAATACAAAAATGTTCATAGCTAAAAAGGGTTGTCCCTATCCAATACTGATAGTGGATATTAGTCCGATATCAGCAAAAAATCAGCACAGCTAAATGTCCTCCATTGATCACACAGGTAAAACACACGGTAAACATGGTAGGTTTTAGGCTTTTAGGAGAGAGCAGCTACACAATAGCTTAGCACCAAATAGCACACACGCGAGACATGCATGTACTAAGTGTCCTTAACTGAACAATATTGCTGTCTAAAACACATTTGTCAAAATAAACAAGTTTCAAATAACTATAGGTGCATATTACTTTCATATACAAAGTCTCCAAGGCAGAAGTGTATTAAAAAGTGTCCAGTAACATACGTGTCCGCATCATTTAACTTACTGCGTCATGAGCTTAACCCAAGGAATTATTGTGGCCACTACGTGTCGCCAAAAACAAATTGCTGCTCCACATCAAAAGTATAAATCTGTCATAGGGTTAATGTTGTTCATACATACCATTTCATTCTGAGTAATTTCACTTGATAAAGCCTTTTCGAACAATACACGCAAAAAAAAAAAACAATACAAGTATCTGCTATTATTCCAGCTGATATTGTATCGATTTAATGTTGCTACCGACCAATACTCAACGCTTCAATATCAGTATCATCTGGCAGGTGAAATAGAATTTGTATTGGTTCACTCCTAAACTATACCAATCAATGTATTAGTTTAAAATAACTAAAATAGCTCCCTTGTGACGTTGCAATTACACATGCTTATGTAAGAATAAAGTTACAATGGTAAAATAAACAAAAATGAGGGAAAAGCTGTTTACAAATGTGTCGATTCCATCACGTTAATATCGATCTGATACCAAGCCACCTTGATGTCAATGTTGTAGATATTTTAATCGATACGTGGTCAAATGTATAACGGGTATTTACTATTCTTCCTCAAAATGCAACCATTTTAAGATTTGTCTTTGATCATTTATCCCAGTTTCTAAACCTTTTTGACCTCGGGGCCCAACCTTTCCACTACAAAAGGGCCAAGGACCCACTCAAATATGATCACTGAATTAGTAATCTTACTCTTGATTTTAATCATATTCAATAATTATATCTAACTTACTTACAGTTTAGCAGGACAAACATTGTCAAATGATATGAAAGCATGTGTTACTCACAAGGATTATTATCAAGGCTTAGGTCAGGCTGACAAACAAAAACTAATCAGTGATGCTGCAAAAGTAGACACTTTATAAAACTGGATGAAAAATAAATGTAAATAAAATTACACAGTTCTAAAATAAATACATTCAAACTAAATTAATAATAATAATAGATGTTTCATAACTAAAATGTCGATAAAATTAAAGTGCAAATAAAAATAGAGCTTCATTATTTTAGTCATAATCTTTGTGCTTATAGTTATCTATGACTTTAACTCCAGACTTCTTCTGTTTATTTGATATAAACATTACTGCCACAAGTGGTGGAAAATTGTATTACAACTAGCTGAGAAACGGATATTCTTTTGGTAGTGATGTAAAAAAATAAAATAAATTAAATCGATTTTCGAATGAATCGCGATTCTTATTTTTAACAATTGTTAATCGATTAAAAAAAAGTCTAAAATAGACAAAAAAGTGTGTGTGTGTGTACTGTGTGTATATATATATATATATATATATATATATATATATATATATATATATATATATATGCATATATATATATATATATATATATATATATGCATATATGTATATATATATATATATATATATGCATATATGTATATACAGTATACATATATATATATATATATATATATATATATATACATATATATATATATACATATATATATATATACTGTTTATGTATATATATATATGTAATTATAAATATGTGTATATATACATATATATGTTATATATGTATATATCTATATACAGTATATGTTATAGATATGTTATATATGCAATATGTTATAAATGTATATATATGTTATATATGAATGTATGTATATACATATATATATATATGTTATATATACATAACATATACCATATATATGCATATATAATATATATATATATATATGCATATATATATATATATATACACCGTATTTTTCAGACTATAAGTCGCTCCAGAGTATAAGTCGCACCGGCCGAAAATACATAATAAAGAAGGAAAAAAACATATATAAGTCGCATTTTTGGGGGAAATTTATTTGATAAAACCCAACACCAAGAATATACATTTGAAAGGCAATTTAAAATAAATAAAGAATAGTGAACAACAGGCTGAATAAGTGTACGTTATATGAGGCATAAATAACCAACTGAGAACGTTCTTGGTATGTTAACGTAACATATTATGGTAAGAGTCATTCAAATAACTATAACATATAGAACATGCTATACGTTTACCAAACAATGTGTCACTCCTAATCGCTAAATCCCATGAAATCTTATACGTCTAGTCTCTTACGTGAATGAGCTAAATATTATCATTTGATATTTTACGGTAATGTGTTAATAATTTCACACATAAGTCGCTCCTGAGTATAAGTCGCACCCCCGGCCAAATTATGAAAAAAAATGCGACTTGTAGTCCGAAAAATACAGTATATATATATATATATATATATATATATATATATATATATATATATATATATATATATATATTATATTTATGTATGTATATATATATGTTATATATGCATATATTTATATGTTTCCACAGCAGGAAGTATGGACATAACAGGGCGTGTGTTCGTAATCACATTTTTTGGTACGGAACATTGGAAAGATTAAAACTGAGGTGCGTACTGAAACCTGACTATGGCGTTAGTAGGAAGTCCACCTCAGTGGATTAGCTGTGTTACACAAAGCTATTTGCCTCTGGGGCTGCTAAGAGGAAAGTTTCCTGTGAATAATCCTGCCGATTTAAAAAAAAAAGTGAAAGTGATAAGATTGAAGGTAATGAAGAGGAATGGATTGAGGCAAAGTGAAGGGAAGTCTGAGGGTCTTACCTCTGTGACCAGCAGCTTTGTGATCGTGATTTAAGAGGCCAGAGCAGGCAAGATAAAGGCCTGTGCAATATTAATGCTGAGGGGAGGATCTAACTGGATGTGATTTGAAAGTTTCTCTGCTGGAAAAAAAAAAAAAAAAAAAAGGAAACTTCATCAAAGTGCTCGCATCCGTGCTTGGTGAAATGATTCTACGTTTGAATCTCTGAGCATTTCTCTGTTTTGCAAGAGTGTAAAAATAGCGCGGGATGAAAGCACACCTGAAATGAACTAAATGCATCAAGATGATTTATTGTAACTGCTTTTCACCTACGACTGTGGTCACGCTGCAAACTTCTGTCCAACTGTCTGTGCACTGCGTTTTCAGAAGGGCCCGATCTACTTAAGTTGAACTCATGTGTTTTTATTCACCAAAACATTATCATGTAACAATGCAGAATAATCACCCAATTTTACCTAAAAGATTGTTTCATAGCCAGTGATCAGGTCAATGTGCAAAAGTGAGTGAGGAGACTTAGATTGTTGTGATCTGTAACAAATGTTGCCTAAAAATACTACCCGATAGTTACAAAGTTTTGAGCAAATACATGACGTACAACAAACATGGATTGCTTGATTGATTGATTGAGACTTTTATTAGTAGGTTGCACATTGTCCCATTTAAAGCACCAGTTCCATTTGCAGCAAAACAGGCCCAGAGCTTAATACTACCACCACCATGCTTGATGGTGGGCACTGTGTTCCTGGGACTAAAGGCCTCACCTTTTCTCCTGCAAACATATTGCTGGGTATTGACCACAGAACTTTCCTCCAGAAGGTCTTATCTTTGTCCATGTGATGTCAGATGACATTTTATTGTGTAAAATCCCCTGACGAGTAGGGAAACCTGCGAAACAGGCTTATAGGGATGACATAGCCTCTGTGTTTTTTCCTGACCTTATGTATATTCCGAGCACTGTTTAAGGGATAAACCACAGAAACCTCGACTATATTTTTTTATTATTTTTTTAACCCAAATGCGGCCCCCGGGTCAAAAAGTTTGGGTACCGGGTTTAGCTGATTGGAGTGCTAGCTTCTGTTTTGTTTGATCATCCCTTTTACTGCCGTGTGACAGTAAATACACATTTACAAAATCTTTCATGCGACTTATACTCCGGTGTTGCTAATATATGTACAAACATCAGTGACGTGCGATAAGGTTGATGGCTGGTGAGGCACTGACTTCATCACAGTCAGATTTACAAACATATGAACCCTAAAGAGTATCTTATTCACCATTTGATTGGCAGCAGTTAACGGGTTATGTTTAAAAGCTCATACCAGCATTCTTCCCTGCTTGGCACTCAGCATCAAGGGTTGGAATTAGGGGTTAAATCACCAAAAATGATTCCCGGGCGCGGTGTCGCTGCTGCCCACTGCTCCCCTCACCTCCCAGGGGGTGAACAAGGGGATGGGTCAAATGCAGACGACAAATTTCATTACACCTAGTGTGTGTGTGTGACAATCATTGGTACTTTAACTTAACTTTAACTTTACACATACAAACTGTAGCACACAAAAAAGCACATTTAATAAAAAAAACGTTATTATGGTCTTACCTTTACTTATAAATGAAGTCCATGCGCCGCAACTAAAGCCCTCACTTAAACTTTCCACGTGCAAGATTGAATCTATTTAAAAAAGTGTAACCGAGGGTTTATAAATGTCGCCTATACTGTATGAAACTACAAAATAACAAACACGGAAGCTCCAGTTTACACGAGGACCACTTTATTTACCTTCTTTCAAAAACTTCCGCTCCACTCCAACGTGTCATCACTTCCGCTCTTAGCGCCTTCAAAATAAGAGCTCAAGGCATATACTGTATAAGAGCGCATACCAGGAACTTAACATCACAAAGAGGAAAGCCCATAAAAATAGGTTACAAAAGTTATTTAATAAGAAGCCAAAAAGTGCAAAAACAATAATGTTCGTGTTGGAGGAGTTGTGAATTAGGTACACCTGCAGTCTGCAGGTGTACCTAATGTTGTGGCCCTGCAGTCATTCACAACTCCTCCAACAAGAACATTATTGTTTTTGCACTTTTTGGCTTCTTATGAAATAACTTTTTTAAATAGATTCAATCTTGCACGTGGAAAGTTTAAGTGTGGGCTTTAGTTGATATAACACTCCCGTCAGAGGGTGCATTCTATGGCGGGATTACTGCGAGCCTCAGCCAGTGCGTCTTTTGCAGCCGTTTTATGATCGCTCAGCACAAGAAATACGTTACACACATACAGTTGTTGACAAAATACACTGTACATTATATACCTTAGCTAACTAAACTATGGAAATGTATAATATAGTTCATATAGCAATACGGTTTCACTGCACAGCAGGCAGCAGTTAGCCGAGTCTGCAATCCATGTTGAGGCACAACGCAGTGACATGCCTCAACTGGCTGCTGTTCACCGCACCGTCTCTTCTCAGTATTTGACTGGCAAATGTGAAAATTCAGCGATTTTGAATAAAAAATAATCTAAAACTGGTGAAGTTAAATGGAAAATAACTTTATAGTATAATCACTGGATACATATAACAATTTAATTAATTTATTTTCTTTTTGCATTTTTTTTCTTTCCATGATGCCCCGCCTCACCTGCCTCTAGTGACTGCACGTCACTGACAAACATGTATTTCATCTCAAATTTGGCGGGTGCGGCTTATGGCCCGGAAAATATGGCAGTAATTTTCCATACGGAAAAAAAAATCTGATTATGAGTACATGTACTGTTAGACCACCAGTGCTTACGCTACTTACACTTTAGTAAGTTTGATAATCGAGGAAAGGAAAAGTAGTTCCTGCCAACACAACACCATTAAGATCAACATGTCACAGGATTAATTCTAACCGTTTTTCTTGGAGCCATATCAGCCTGAAACTATTGTAGAACAGCAACGGCTAGCACAGAACTTGAAGGTATCATTTAGTTGCATTACGTTTGGACCTGCCGGGCACATAAAGGAAGAATGAGTAGAATCTTCTCTGGTGGGGAACGCCTGCCCTAATGGCCACATAAAATACGGCAATGAGAGTTTGTGTACAAACTGGTGTAATCACACCCTCTTTAATTTGTGGTCATATACTCTACTTAGCAGAATAAATGAATCAACAGCTGACATTAGGCCCATCCTGATTGCAGAAAACCCAACTTGTAAAAACATAATCACTCATTGGATGAATCTTCTCAGCGGAGTGAAGCACTAATGCAATGTTAGCAGCAAAACATCCTCTCTCGTTTATCAAACTACACCTCCAAGCAACGTGAATAGACGCTTCCCAGGCTAATCGTTATCGCTTTCTCTTCAAAGAGCAGCCAAATAACCTGGAGAGGAGTGGAGTGAGACAGCCGTTGGTGGGTTTTTGGTCTTGAGATCATGGTGAGGGGAAAAAAAGCGACAACTCAAGCTGCAGGTGTGGCAAGGGAAGGCAAGCAGGAGATAGCAGTGATGAAGAAAATGCAATAACAATGCAATAAGTGTGACTCGGTGACCCTGCGGCGGTTTCTCCTTTCGTGTCGCAGATGACCTGCTTTTTCTCCAGTGGGCAAAATGCAAACACCCGGTTGAGGTGCTGGCCGTTAATAACACATAAACGTACTTACTGCTGCCACGTGCCCATGAGCAGCACAGGACTGGGATGCAGATGTATTATTATTAGTTTGCGTTCATATTTGAACTTGTACAAAAAAGATACTTGGTATGCACTTTGGTGTGGTTAACCAAAGACTGTACATTGGCGATGTGTATTGCAGCCTATAGCACAATATTTTATTTATTCTGTGACATATTCCGTCATTTCCAGTTCTAATAATTTCTCAACACAAATATTAATTTACCGTATTTTTCGGACTATAAGGCACACTTAAAATATTTTTTTTCCCTCAAAACTCGACAGCGCGCCTTATAACGCCTAATGTACAGATTATAATTCTGGTTTTGCTTACCGACCTCGAAGTAATTTTATTTGGTACATAGTGTAATGATAAGTGTGACCAGTAGATGGCAGTCAAACATAAGAGATAAACGTAGACTGCACTATGATGGCAATATGACTCAAGTAAACAACACCAACATTTTATATGTTCCATTGAAAATATAGAACAGTACACACGGCGCTCAAAAATCTATGGAAATGTTTTAGTACAACTTTGGTAAGCTATGAAGCCACACCGCCTGATGGATTGTAGGCGCATTAAACATGCAAGCATTATTATGGTGTGTGTATTAGATAAGACACATGATCTGGCGTTTTGTTTCGCAATATTATGTAAAAGCAACTTGTCTTACCTTCTGGTACCTGCTGATCTGTATTTGGGATCTGCATAAATCCTGAAAAATTGCGTGCGTCCGCCTTTGTAGTCCGTCCTGACTTCGTAGTCGATAAGCTTTCTTCTTTTTCTCTATGTTCTTATTATGGGACATTCATCCTCCGCTGTTGCAATTTCTAATATAAAGTAGTGTAAAGTTCTCACTTATATCTGTCAGTAAACTCGCCATGAAAGCGCTAAAACATACCGGTGTAGTGAGTTACATTATTCACCCAAGGAACTTTAGATATTAGAGAGTTCACATTTCCGGCCTTATTGTTGTTTCCGGATGAGGAGATGCTGCGCCGTTATTGATTTAAGTAAAGTAAAGTCATTAAAACAGTTAGCTCCATCTTTTCACACTTTTTCCACGCCTGTCCTTGCACGCTACATCGCTACAACAAAGATGACGGAGAAAAGACGCTGCCGAAGGTGAGTCACGTAAATAAGACCGCCCACAAAACCGCGCATCCGGAAGCGACTGTCAGAAAGCGGCTGGAAAATGATCTGTAAAACATAATCTATGCAACATTTTGACCAAAGAACCACCATTACATGTTATGTAGACCACAAGGAAGTGTTTTACATTTAGGAAAAAAAAAATAATAATATGACTTCTTTAATGCGCCCTATAATCCGGTGCACCTTATATATGAAAAAGATCGAAAATAGACCATTCATCGGCAGTGCGCCTTATGGTCCGGAAAATACGGTACTTGCCAACGTATTGTTAATAGCTACCGTATTTTTCGGACTATAAGTCGCAGTTTTTTTCATAGTTTGGCCGGGCTCCAGTGCGATTTCTATATGTTTTTTTCCTTCTTTATTATGCATTTTCGGCAGGTGCAACTTATACACCGGTGCGACTCCGAAAAATACGGTAAGTACTTATTCTTCTGATTGGATACTTTATGTCAGTTTTGGGCGATACGACAAATGCGGCTACCAATCCAATACCAAGTAGTTACAGATGTAATGTTGGTCATACCAATGCTAATACTTCAAATGTTCAAGGTAGGGATGTCCGATAATGGCTTTTTGCCGATATCCGATATTCCGATATTGTCCAACTCTTTAATTACCGATACCGATATCAACCGATACCGATATCAACCGATATATGCAGTCGTGGAATTAACACATTATTATGCCTAATTTGGACAACCAGGTATGGTGAAGATAAGGTACTTTTTAAAAAAATAAATAAAATAAGATAAATAAATTAAAAACATTTTCTTGAATAAAAAATAAAGTAAAACAATATAAAAACAGTTACATAGAAACTAGTAATTAATGAAAATTTGTCAAATTAACTGTTAAAAGTTAGTACTATTAGTGGACCAGCAGCACACACAAACATGTGTGCTTACGGACTGTATCCCTTGCAGACTGTATTGATATATATTGATATATAATTTAGGAACCAGAATATTAATAACAGAAATAAACAACCCTTTTGTGTGAATGAGTGTGAATGGGGTAGGGAGGTTTTTTGGGGTTGGTGCACTAATTGTAAGTGTATCTTGTGTTTTTTATGTTGATTTAATAAAAAAATAAATACAAAAAACATACCGATATTTTCCGATATCACATTTTAACGCATTTATCGGCCGATAATATCGGCAGGCTTTTTATCGGCAGGCCGATATTATCGGACATCTCTAGTTCAAGGTCATTGATTGATTACATTTTTGATCACAATTATAATCAGGCAAAAACACAGGATTGTGCTGTGCCAATATCAATTCAACATTTGAATTTACTCCTTATTGTCTCTTATTACATCCAAAATGTATAAGAGGGTCAATAAAACCAGATAATTAAACAATAGCAAAAAATATCACTGGCTTTTATTTCCCAAGTTTGTAAACAATATCAAAAACAGCCAACGATTTTCTTATAGTATTGACCATAATCTGATACAATACTTGGTATCTTTACGTTGCTATTTGTATCCATCACCCACCTTTGTTGGGCTGTGAATCTTTCAGGACCACACGATTCGATTTAATTTGATTCTTGAGGTTAACAATTCTCGATTCAAAATCAATATTTTTTTTAACAACTTTGCGTGCAAGATCTATGATTCCCCCTTAAAATAAATAGCTCTAATAAATGTATGTACTACTTAAAAGAATACTGGTTTTGTTTAATATAATTATACACAAACATTGCATTAAGTGGCTGGACAGGACAGATTCAAATGTTTAATTTTTTTTTAATCGATTAAGAATCGTTACAAATAAGAATTCCCATCCATCCATTTTCTACCGCTTATTCCCTTTGGGGTCGCGGGGGGCGCTGGAGCCTATCTCAGCTACAATCGGGCGGAAGGCGGGGTACACCCTGGACAAGTCGCCACCTCATCGCAGGGCCAACACAGATAGACAGACAACATTCACACACTAGGGCCAATTTAGTGTTGCCAATCAACTTATCCCCAGGATAATAAGAATTCCCATTCATTTATTTTTTTTTTTTTTTGGACACCCCTATCAAGAGCTCTAAGTGGTTTGCAATGCTTTTTTTATCCTTCTCTTCTGTGTACTGTGGCATGTTTAGTTATTCCTTGTCCCATGGTCCTCCAGTACTTGTGAGAAACAGTTTATTTGCTGCTAAACTGTCAAATACGCGGGTCGCAGCTAGTGTAAGTCATAACATGCATTTTCACGATATAACTGTGACGCTTGGGCCGCATTGTAGCGGTGATTGTCGTGGACCCAAGGTGCAGAAGACTGCAGGAGACAGCATGCAGGTAAAACTTTAAACAAAACACGTGTGCAGCTGGGAGTGCACCCGAAGCATAGGGAAAGCTATGCAATACAACAACAACAACAAAACAACTAAACAGGCTACTAAGTAAACTTGACAGAAAGAACTAAACACTGCAGACTAAATTGTGCGAGGAGCCAGCGCTAAGAGGCAGGAGTAAAGTTACTGCATAACTAGAGATGTCCGATAATATCGGCCGATAAATGCTTTAAAATGTAATATCGGAAATTATCGGTATCGGTTTCAAAAAGTAAAATTCATGACTTTTTAAAAAGCCGCTGTGTACACGGACATAGGGAGAAGTACAGAGCGCAATAAACCTTAAAGGCACTGCCTTTGCGTGCCGGCCCAATCACATAATATCTACGGCTTTTCACACGCACAAATGAATGCAAGCAAACTTGGTCAACAGCCATACAGGTCACACTGAGGGTGGCCGTATAAACAACTTTAACACTGTTACAAATATGCGCCAAACTGTGAACCCACACCAAACAAGAATGACAAACACATTTCGGGAGAACATCCGCACCGTAACACAACATAAACACAACATAACAAATACCCAGAACCCCTTGCAGCACTAACTCTTCTGAGACGCTACAATATACACCCCCCACTAGCCCCCCACCCCCACCTCAACCTCTCATGCTCTCTCAGGGAGCGCATGTCCAAAATTCCAAGCTGCTGTTTTCAGACATGTTAAAAAAAAAATAATGCACTTTGTGACTTCAATAATAAATATGACAGTGCCATGTTGGCATTTTTTTCCATAACTTGAGTTGATTTATTTTGGAAAACCTTGTTACATTGTTTAATGCATCCAGCGGGGCATCACAACAACACAATTAGGCATAACAATGTGTTAATTCCACGACTGTATATATCGGTATCGGTTGATATCGGAATCGGTAATTGAGAGTTGGACAATATCGGAATATGGGATATCGGCAAAATAGCCATTATCGGACATCTCTATGCACAGCATACCAAAACGGAAGTAGAATTAGACAATAAGAGCGCTGAATTTAGGAAAACATCAACACAAGACCAAACCATCAAACAGGGCGTGACAATTTTAACAGTATCACAAACTCTATCGTGTATCAAAAGTATATCATTTATATTGTGTATATCGTCAATACCGTACGTTCAGTAATACATACTGTATTCATAAAGTAGGGAGTTAATTGGGCAGCTTTCACAACGTTATCACTCAAATATTGCAAAGTGAAATGCAGTTGACACCTGACAAAACAGCAAACACGTCAAAGTTCGTTTCTAACGAAACCAAACATGACATGTGTGAACACACCCTCTAACGGCGCCCCCTACTTGCTATTATTAAGTTGCATTATGAAAAACCATGTGAGGAAGACGCAGCCCACGCCGTGATGCCCTCAGAGCTGGGTGGTCTTTTACATTCATGGCATCATCTGTCCTGATGTGTTTCTTCCTTGTTGCTATGACACAGAGGAAGCGCAGTCACAGACAGAGTTTGTTCCTATTGTGCGGCCCTCTTAACGCCGCTGAAAAATGTCGTGTCAAAATGCCACAATTGAAAGCAGCAATTCTGCAATTTCTCTAAATGAATGCTTGGTTCGAAAAGTTCACAGTTTGGATGTCAGGATTGATTTGCGGAAATAAAAGGCTTTGTCTACAGCCACACGGTTACCGATACAATTTGATTTGGCACCTTTTACTTTGGTGGGTCATTAGCTCTCACGCAGCTGCAGACTTCAGGCCGGTTTTAGCACAGTTCAGTTCAGTATGCTCAGCCACTTCTATTGTCACAATTGTGAAATGTTGAGGTACAAACAACAGCAACATGGGCACTTAAGCCCACTTATCACAAAGACACTTTTTCAGTGTCACTGCTACCATTTTCAGAACATGGGGTTCTACACGCTTCACTTCTGTAGTAGGGACATACTTGCCAACCCTCCCGAATTTTCCCGGGAGACTTTCGAATTTCAGTGCCTCTCCCGAAAATCTCCCGGGACAATCTTTCTCCCGAAAATCTCCCGATTTCCGGCCGGACAACAATATTGGGGGCGTGCCTTGAAGGCACTACCTTTAGAGTCCTCTCTCACCTGAAAAGGAGACTATTATATATGTCTCCGTTATCCATAGCTTTATCTATAACCTGTGTTTATTCCAGCCGGCACGTTAATACTGTAGCGGCTGGCTACCGGGTGTTAGTCAATGACTGTGGCTGGGGGGCAGGACTTCCGGGAGAGATAGGGAAGTGACGTTGTTAATAGGAAGTGGGTGTTCGAGTTTTGCCGGGGAAAAGGGATAGACACACATTGGAGCTGTTGTGTGGTTGAATTACATCTTGTGCAATAAAGACAAGATCAATCAATCAATCAATCAATGTTTATTTATATAGCCCTAAATCACAAGTGTCTCAAAGGGCTGCACAAGCCACAACGACATCCTCGGTACAGAGCCCACATAAGGGCAAGGAAAAACTCACCCCAGTGGGACGTCGATGTGAATGACTATGAGAAACCTTGGAGAGGACTGCATATGTGGGTAACCCCCCCCCTCCCACCCCTCTAGGGGAGACCGAATGCAATGGATGCAATGGATGCCGAGTGGGTCTGACATAATATTGTGAGAGTGCAGTCCATAGTGGATCCAGCATAACAGTAAGAGTCCAGTCCATAGTGGGGTCAGCAGGAAACCATCCCGAGCGAAGACGGGTCAGCAGCGCAGAGATGTTCCCAACCGATACACAGGCGAGCGGTCCATCCCGGGTCCCGACTCTGGACAGCCAGCACTTCATCCATGGCCACCGGACCTGTATGTCTCCCCCTCCACAAGGGATAGAGGGGAGCAGAGGAGAAAAGAAAATAAACAAATGTTAATAGTTCTCCCATGGTTAGTTAGAACAAAACCTAGAAATTACATTTAGGGAAAAGCGGTAGAAAATGGATGGATGGATGGATGGATGGATGGATGGAACATTAGCATAATGTCACATTTTAAAACAGTTTGTACTACTTTGTTTAACATAAGCTATTAATCAATATTTGGACATTTGTCTATCGATTCATCGGATAATTGGTTATTTTTCCCCCCCTTGAGATATGTTACTGATTAGCATTAGTGATTTTACATGGCGATTTCAACCCCTCCAAAATTGGTAATGAAAACTACAACTACGATACGTGTTACAATCAAACAGCTGGTGTGTAATAAGTACAATACTTACAGTATGAACACTTTTAGGATGCAACAAAAGACTAGATTCAGCTTAATGGCAAAGACTACTCCACATTAGGTTTGCGGATAATGGGCACAATTCCAAATAAAGTGCAGTTTTCCTTTAAGCAAGGATTTTTAGCATCAGTCTAAGACAACTTTCAGTTTAAAGTTTGCTTGGACGGTGGATCAGAGGGAGAGGGAACGTCACGCTGATTTCGTGGGTGTTGCTTCTTGCGGCTAATGTGGTTCCAGGAGCGTCCACTAGTAACTGCCATAAAAGAGGCAACTAGAGACAAGAAGCTGGCAACAAATGACACATCGTCCCAGTGGTGTAATAACTTTGCCATCCATCAGTCATCTCCTTCTCTTTCTCTCTCACATTCTCTGTCAATGCTGCAGTTTTCCTCTCTGGGGGAGAATTACCCAGACGGAAAAAAGGGATTGATTGAGCTCACTACCATTTGATGTTTATTTTAGCTGAAATTAAAGTGCCCCGTCCCCTTGATAAATCTCGGGCAGAGACTATATCTCTGAATTACAACATCACAAATTCATCAGGTTCTCCCGCTACTTATCAAGCTCTTACAAGATCATAAAGGGGACCTATTGATGCTCCCTGCTTTTGTGTACCGTATTTTTCAGACTATTGCGCGCACCAGGATATAAGTCGCACCCACTAAATTTTAGAAGAAAACAAATACTTTTACATACAGTAAAATAGCTGCAATGGACTATAAGCCACATATATAAATGTTGCAAAACGAATTATTTACACGGAAAGATTCTGTAAATGTTTATTTACATGAGTTGTTTCCAAACAGCTTCTGTAACACGGCAGTAAAACGGCTGATCAAACAAAACAGAAGTCATCGTCATGCACACACTACCCAGTAGGCACAAGACATTGATTATACGTACATTTTATTTTTAAACTGGCTTCTAAACAACGTTGCAAAATAGTTGGATTTGTAAATTGAGACGTTGATGTCTAATGTTGATGAAGAACAAAAACAAAATCAAACATGATGCATTTTCTACAAACCCCGTTTCCATATGAGTTGGGAAATTGTGTTAGATGTAAATATAAATGGAATACAATGATTTGCAAATCATTTTCAACCCATATTCAGTTGAATATGCTACAAAGACAACATATTTGATGTTCAAACTGATAAACATTTTTTTTTTTTTTGCAAATAATCATTAACTTTAGAATT
The DNA here is from genome assembly GCF_033978685.3 of Nerophis lumbriciformis. Taxonomy (NCBI): domain Eukaryota; kingdom Metazoa; phylum Chordata; class Actinopteri; order Syngnathiformes; family Syngnathidae; genus Nerophis; species Nerophis lumbriciformis. Next base: position 17,165,777 of record NC_084564.2, on the reverse strand, counting down.
TGATGCCAGCAACACGTGACAAAGAAGTTGGGAAATGTGGCAATAAATACTGATAAAGTTGAGGAATGCTCATCAAACACTTATTTGGAACATCCCACAGGTGAACAGGCAAATTGGGAACAGGTGGGTGCCATGATTGGGTATAAAAGTAGATTCCATGAAATGCTCAGTCATTCACAAACAAGGATGGGGCGAGGGTCACCACTTTGTCAACAAATGCGTGAGCAAATTGTTGAACAGTTTAAGAAAAACCTTTCTCAACCAGCTATTGCAAGGAATTTAGGGATTTCACCATCATCAAAGGGTTCAGAAAATCTGGAGAAATCACTGCACGTAAGCAGGTAAGCCCGTGACCTTCAATCCCTCAGGCTGTACTGCATCAACAAGCGACATCAGTGTGTAAAGGATATCACCACATGGGCTCAGGAACACTTCAGAAACCCACTGTCAGTAACTACAGTTGGTCGCTACATCTGTAAGTGCAAGTTAAAACTCTCCTATGCAAGGCGAAAACAGTTTATCAACAACACCCAGAAACGCCGTCGGCTTCGCTAGGCCTGAGCTCATCTAAGATGGACTGATACAAAGTGGAAAAGTGTTCTGTGGTCTGACGAGTCCACATTTCAAATTGTTTTTGGAAACTGTGGACGTCGTGTCCTCCGGACCAAAGAGGAAAAGAACCATCCGGATTGTTATAGGCGCAAAGTGGAAAAGCCAGCATCTGTGATGGTATGGGGGTGTATTAGTGCCCAAGACATGGGAAACTTACACATCTGTGAAGGCGCCATTAATGCTGAAAGGTACATACAGGTTTTGGAGCAACATATGTTGCCATCCAAGCAACGATACCATGGACGCCCCTGCTTATTTCAGCAAGACAATGCCAAGCCACGTGTTACATCAACGTGGCTTCATAGTAAAAGAGTGCGGGTACTAGACTGGCCTGCCTGTAGTCCAGACCTGTCTCCCATTAAACATGTGTTGTGCATTATGAAGCCTAAAATACCACAACGGAGACCCCCGGACTGTTGAACAACTTAAGCTGGACATTAAGCAAGAATGGGAAAGAATTCCACCTGAGAAGCTTAAAAGATGTGGTGGTTAACATGCTCTTTCCCAACTACTTTGTCACGTGTTGCAGCCATGAAATTCTAAGTTAATTATAATTTGCAAAAAAAAAAATAAAGTTTATGAGTTTGACCATCAAATATGTTGTCTTTGTAGCATATTCAATTGAATATGGGTTGAAAAGAATTTGCAAATCATTGTATTCTGTTTATATTTACATCTAACACAATTTCCCAACTCATATGGAAACGGGGTTTGTATATTAATGTGCCGTTTATGCTTAAAATGAGCAAAATACGTAAACTGATTGCAGAAAGAGACAGTCGGCCAGGGTTTTGTGCTCAGGAAAGTTGAGAAATATAGCTTTTATTTATGTCTATGCAAAAGTCAGACCACCATATGAAAAGCCTAAATAGGGAAGCTAAGTTGTGTTCCAAGGCCAGGACCAGAGTGTTTCGGGGAAGAGCAAAGCTGTATTCATTTGGTGCACTTTTAGACAACATAGATCACCCTAGTTTGCGTGTACATAAAATAATGCATCCCAAGACTTAAAACTTGAATGCATCATTTCACCCTATCTGCCAAATTAGACAGCTAGTCAATTTACACCCGCCGTCATGCGGCCTCCATCTTTTATGTGTGCTGCCTCGTAAACACTCGCATCTGGTTTATGTTTAACGGGCAAACAATGGCCACATTGGGCCTGGAGGGTGGACGTTGAGGACCGAGTGGGTGACCAGAAACTACACATCCCTTGGGTCGGTCCTAATTTGTCTACCTTGAGGGCTCCATAAAGATGACAGCTCCTGCATATAAATAGCCACATTTAACAAACTCCAATAATCCATAAAACACCAAACAGGTTTTGCGGTTAAGTGGATGTTTTGCACATAAATAAAAGAAAACAGAGTTTAACAAAATGTATTGATCGTATGAAGGACTGCGCAGGCGTAGACTTAGACATTTGTGATCGCTAAAGCTGTGATAAGCTCTTGACAAAGCCGGGGAGGAGATTTGCTTAATTGCTATGCGGTGTTAATTTACCGCAGTCAAACTGGAGGATTATGGGCCATGGACAATAAATAGTAAAATGATGTACCGCCAGATGTCTCAGGAGCAGGTTTTTAAAGTGTGACACACTGAGCTTCCCAATAGTATGTTTGGATGCACCACTGTTTTAATGGTTTATACCTATTTTGACCTTGGTACAGTCCGATTATTTCTTCCTTGTTTCTTTAAGTGTTCAAGCATTGGCGTTGTTAGGCCTATTTTAGGGGGGCTGAAGCCCCCCTAAAATATTCTTAAACCCCCCTAAATAATTTGGTGTTTTTTTTTTTTGTTTTTTTACAAATAAATGCCGACATATTCATTATAAGGTGGCCCAAATATGAGTTTAAATAAATAATCATATAACCTGTTATTATTCACTCAGTTTCCCTTCACTTCGTAGCGTAAGGTAGAGAGCCCCTTTCGTGCGTCGGTAGCCAATCCATTCCACTTGTTCATATAGAAAATGCCCACATCACTCAAATTCCAGCCCGCATTTTCTCTGCGACCTTGCTTGCGGTCCTGCAGGTGTATGAAGCACATTATCTTCCTTTACAATGAGTGAAGCTGCACAAAACCTTGTGTGTGCAATTGTAAATCATTTATTTTTTAAGTTTTGTGTTTCTTGTAGAATCTATATAAAGTAATATACAAAAGCCTATTGTTAAAATAATGAAAAAAACATCATTAAATATATTTGTTTTATTGTATTGTTACATTAATAGCTGTTTTATTATTATAGGATGGCTTGTTAAACATTTAATAGGATTTTCAGAGGGAGGAAAAACCAAGACATTTAATATAAAATGTAAAATGAATAAATACATAAAAAGAAAATATATGGTTAAAAGCCATCGTCTCGGGGAGCATTTCATTTCATCCCGTGCATTTAAAAAAAAAAAAATAATAACAATGAATAATTTCTAAGTCTTTGTTAGCCATTTGTGAAGTTTTGTGCTCGTGCGTAACATTCGCTCGCATCCTGTGCATCTCCTGCGGGCAAAGCCCCCCCTGTCCTTAAAAGCTAGTGACGCCCCTGTGTTCAAGTAAGCCTTGTACAATACTAATACATGTTTAAACATACTCTTTTTGTGCATTTGTTTCTGCAAGGTGTTTTATAAAGTTCACTTCTTGTTGTTTGCATCATTGTCTTAATGGTTTCAACCGAGCATTTCAAAAAGTCCACTTCTTGTTGATTGCACCACATCCCTGCTAGTGTCTCGAAGGTCAACCACATCCTGAAACCCTGACTCTCTGGAGCGTATTTTCTGCCGGGTATTTTTTTGTTTGTCTTTGGCCAGATTCTGTGTCATAGGAACTAAAAACACTTTATTTTCCGGACCATAGGACGCACCCAGCTTATGTTTTGCAGACCATCTTCAAGTCGCTTTCTGACAGTCTCTTACGGATGCGCCGTTTTGTGGGCGGTCTTATTTACGTGGCTCACCTTCGGTACCGGTGTAGCGTGCAAGGACGGGAGTAGAAGAAGTGTCAAAAGATGGAGCTAACTGTTTTAATGACATTCAGACTTTACTTAAATCAATAACGGAGCAACATCTCCTTATCCGTGGCTCACTAGTGCAATAACAACTCCGGAAATGTGTCCCGTGAAAAACCGTCCGACCAGAACTCTCTCTAATAACTAAAGTTCCTTGGGTGAATAATTTAAACTCACTACACCGGTATGTTTTAGCGCTTTCATGGCGAGTTTACTGACACATATAAGTAAGAACTTTACACTACTTTATATTAGAAATGGCAACAGCGGAGAATGAATGTCCCATAACAAGAATATAGAGAAAAAGAATAAGCTTATCGACTACGGCAGGGGTCACCAACGCGGTGCCCGCGGGCACCAGGTAGCCCATAAGGACCAGATGAGTAGTCCCTTGGCCTGTTCTAAAAATAGCTCAAATAGCAGCACTTACCAGTGAGCTGCTTCTATTTTTTAAATTGTATTTATTTACTCGCAAGCTGGTCTCGCTTTGCTCGACATTTTTAATTCTAAGAGAGACAAAACTCAAATAGAATTTGAAAATCCAAGAAAATATTTTAAAGACTTCACTAACTGACAAAGAAACCGATAACAGATTTGGTGTCCAGTTCAAAGTGTGACATGATTTATTGAAAAATTTGAGAGTTGACTTTTGTATTTTACATGAATTGTACAAACATGGTGCAAAGTAATTCATGATTTGTTAAAAAATGTTAGTGGCTAGCTAGTTAAAATGGGATATTGTGATTTCACAAGACTGTCTTAGAAGTGATCATTTGAAAATGTTCAATTTGAAAACGTGCACTTGGAGAAAATATAAAAATAAAGTGTTGCATATTGATATTTATCTGTTTCTATATATATTTATTGTGAGAAATCATTAAGATGATCAGTGTTTCCACAAAGATAAATATCATTAATTATTAATAATAACATAGAGTTAAAGGTAAATTGAGCAAATTGGCTATTTCTGGCAATTTATTTAAGTGTGTATCAAACTGGTAGCCCCTGCGATGAGGTGGCGACTTGTCCAGGGTGTACCCCGCCTTCCGCCCGATTGTAGCTGAGATAGGCTCCAGCGCCCCCGCAACCCCAAAGGGAATAAGCGGTAGAAAATGGATGGATGGAAACTGGTAGCCCTTCGCATTAATCCGTACCCAAGAAGTAGCTCTTGGTTTCAAAAAGGTTGGTGACTCCTGGACTACGGTGTCGGCACGGACTACAAAGGCGGACGCGCACATTTTCAGGACTTATGCAGATCCCAAATACAGTTTAGCAGGTACCAGAAGGTAAGAAAAGTTTTTTTGGAATAATATTGCGAAACAAAACACCAGATGTCTTACCTTATACAGACACCATAATAATACTTGTATGTTGAAGCACAGTACAATCCATCAAGCGGTGCGGCTTCATGGCTTACTAAAATCGTACTAAAACATTTTGATAGATTTTTGAGCGCCGTGTGTAATGTTCTATATTTTCAATGGAACATATAACATTGTGGTGTTGTTTACTTGAGTCATATTGCAGTCTACACTTATCACTTATGTGTGACTGCCATCATATTGCAGTCTACACGTATCTCTTTTGTGTGACTGCCATCTACTGGTCACACTTATCATTTCACCATGTACCAAATAAAATAGCTTCGAGGTCGTTAAGCACAGCCAGAATTATTCCGTACATTAGGCGCACAGGTTTATAAGGCGCATTGTCGAGTTTTGAAAAAAAATAAAAGGACTTTAAGCGCGGTTTATAATCCGAAAAATACGGTAAACATAAGTCAAGCAGGTAAAATAAGCTAGTTTAAAAATTATGATTTTCTTTATTTTTCTTAAAATGCTGGCCCTCCCCATTGTCAGATACCGGAGGACCGCCATATTTTTAGGAATGTGAATCTCATAACAACTCCTCCATGCCGTTTCTTAGGGTGACTATTCGATTCAGAATCATTTCAGCACAATTCTTAAATCAAACTGATTCTCATAGTATATTACTTGATATACACATTTTAATAAAAACCTTTTCAAAAGAGGTTACAGGTTGCAAAAGCTCCACCTGGCTGCTGACGTATACAAATTAATTCATAAAATTAAATCTAATAATTATGTGAATGCTCCAAAGCATTCACACATATGGTTTTCTACACCAAAATTCATCTATGTATTAAACTTATTCAACTTCGTCTTATCCAGATTTTGGCACGCTCTACCTTCCACATTTTTCATCCGATTCACACCGTTCCAACTTCAAACTGTTCAAAAAATTCCCAGATTTCCCAGAATTCCAGGTTTTCCGGAACATTTTTCCCATTCAAAATGAATTGGCCATTTTTCAAACTTCCAAATTTTTCAACCGATTCAAACCATTCCACCTCCAACACATTCCACTCATCCTGCACATTCAAAGTATTATTTCTTCAAGTTCAAAAATATTCCAGGAATTCCCAGAATTCCTGTTTTTTCAAACCCTTTTCTGACCCTTTTTTCTGGCGACTACTCTTTCCACATTTTTCAACCTATTTAAATCGTTCCACCGTCAAAACATTCCTCTTAATCAGGACAAAAAACGAAGTGGCTTTTTGAACTGGAAAAATTCCCGGTTTTCCCGAAATTCCAGGAATTACTTAATACTATTTCTTAATTAAAAATGTTACTACTTCAACATTTCTCGACCGATTTGAAAAATTCCAATACCAATCATTTCAACTCATTCAGAACATTTTTTACCATTTTCAAAAAAAATCCTGCTTTTCTCGAAATTCCCAAATGTTGGGGAAATTCCCATTGAAATCAATGGGACATTCTTCAAAGTTCCACAACTCCAACATTTTTCATTTGATTCAAACGGTTCCAACTTAAAAATATTCAGCCTGTTTGGGAATTGTGTGCTGTACTTCAACAATTAAAAAAAAAATAATTCCAGGATTTCAGTTCGTCAGCATTGGAGCATTCACACGCAATTCCTTAAGGAATTGCCTCTTCCAGTATAAATATTAATATCAATATAAAAATGAAAGAAAAACATTTTCATAATTGAAAATTATGAATCGATCAATAATTGTAATAAATAACTGTCATGTCTGTGTGATCATGTTTTGCTTTGGTTATTGTTCGGTTTGGTTTTTGGACTCTTTGTGCACTCTTGTTTGTCTTGTCACCATGACGACCATTAGTTTCACCTGTTTCATGTTTTGCACTCGCGCACCTGTTGTCAATCATGTCTGTATTATTTAAGCCGATAGTTGCCAGGAAGTCAGCCTGGCGACATCACATTCATGCTCTGTACTTCTGACACCCATGCTATCCTTTGCTTCCTGTTGATACCATAGTTCATGCTCCATGCTTTCCAAGTAAGTTTTCATAGTTCAGTTTATGTGTTGACGTTCTTTTGTTTCGTAGCCAAGTTTGTTCTCCGCCTTGTGCGTGCCTTTTGTTTGCAGCCTTTGTTCCTTTTTTAGAGTAAAACTAAATCATGTCCCTACCTTCACGTCATGTCCACTCCAATTTCTTTGCATCTCGGAAAAACAAACCCTGCCATAGTCCACGTTATGACAATAACAATCTTAATTTGGGTGTGAATTAACTTTTTTCAGCCGCCCTCCGAGTTTTATTTTTAATTCTACTCTAGCTTAACTAAAATATCTGCTTGCCATTTCTTCTGATTCTTCCCAACTTTCGACTCCAAATAAAGTTTATTCATCAGTCTGTTGGTAAACAGTAATAATTAATTTGAACTAAATTCCCAACACCCCATTCCTAGACCAAATGGCCAGCTCGAGATACTCTGCGGTTGAAAGTCTCACTAGTCATGGATAATGGCCTTTGGCATGCTTGGATTTTTAGCTTCAGTCTCTCTATTCTATTTGTGAAGATTGGTTTTCTTGCTATGACTAAATGTGTCAACTTCTAACACATCCGCCTAATTAGCAATAAGCCAATCAGAAATGAACATTTAACTTCAATACTTTACATCTACACTGACGACACATACGTATTCAGTGTCCCACCCCCCAGCCCCCACTCGCCTGTTCTCGTCATTTATTCATTTATCATCACACTCCCATAATATTCAGACAGTGATGTCGCTTTATTGCTATTTTTAGAAATGGTGTCTGCCTTTAAGACGCAGGCACAAAAAAGTGCGAGTGGTCCCCTGGGCGCCGTTTCATATCAAGGTTAACATGTAGTGATTAGGATAAAGGAACGAGAGCGTTGCCATGGGGATGACTGAAAGGGCGTAGTTGACAACTATGAGTCGTCCGTAGATTGACGCGTGTTCGTACAGCATACTTCATTTCAGTGACAAGATTTTGCTCCCCAGCTGTTTGCTGCAACATATTTGATTTACTGAAATAGAATATGCAGGGGCGCCGCTACGGATTTTGGGCCCCATGAAAATAATCTTTACAGGGCCCCCAACACAGTGTCATTATTTTTTCTGTATTATAATTTCATCATCATTAGGGGCCTCTCTGGGCCCCCCTCCATCATGGGCCCCTAGAATCCGTCTCCTTTACGCCCCCTTTTCGGCGCCCCTGAGAATATGTAATATTAGTTCAGCATTAGTTTTGTTATCCCTGCGCTAAACTGTTTTATTAACTACCATCTGTTACTAAAATATGTTGTCACCGGCTCTTCCTCATACAACATAGTTTAATCACAATTCTGATACTGGCACTTGAACAAGATGCCTTTAAAGGATCACTTGTGGAAATGTTTACCAGATATTTGTAACAGTACAGCGAAAAAGGAGAACGGCACTGAGGCAGGGACGTTGTTTAGCTTGCAGCGTTTTATTAAGCACAAGTAGATGACGTGTGTAAGTGTGTGTCTATGTGAAGCGATTACGTGGTGAGTGTTACCAGGAGATGTTGAAGGTGCGTGTTGTGAAGGGTGCGGAAGTCCAAAGAGGGCAAGGCAGGCTCGGAGGTCCGTGGGCAGGCAAGGGTCAAGGGCTGGAGCGAGGCGTCGAAGTCCGGGGGCAAGTGAGAGGTTAAGATCCAGGGAGGCAGCAATAAGTCCAGAGGGAAATCCAGGGAGACGAGACACACAGTTAGAAACCAGGAAACGAAGAGAAGGTGTACAGGTACAAGTAGCTATGTTCTGGCACTGGAACACAGGACAGGCTGGCTTAAAGGCCTACTGAAATGTGATTTTCTTATTCAAACGGGGATAGCAGGTCCATTCTATATGTCATACTTGATCATTTTGCGATATTGCCATTTTTTTGCTTAAAGGATTTAGTAGAGAACATCGACGATAAAGTTCGCAACTTTTGGTCGCTGATAAAAAAGCCTTGCCTGTACCGGGAAGTAGCAGACGATATGCGCGTGACGTCACAGGTTGTGGAGCTCCTCACATCTGCACATTGTTTACAATCATGGCCACCAGCAGCGAGAGCGATTCGGACCGAGAAAGCGACGATTTCCCCATTAATTTGAGCGAGGATGAAAGATTTGTGGATGAGGAAAGTGAGAGTGAAGGACTAGAGGGCAGTGGGAGCGATTCAGATAGGGAAGATGCTGTGAGAGGCGGGTGGCACCTGATATTCAGCTGGGAATGAATAAAACAGTAAATAAACACAAGACATACATATACTCTATTAGCCACAACACAACCTGGCAAATGGATACCGCATAACAAACACCTCCCCCCTCCCGTCCATATAACCCGCCAATACAACTCAAACACCTGCACAACACACTCAATCCCACAGCCCAAAGTACCATTCACCTCCCCAAAGTTCATACAGCACATATATTTCCCCAAAGTCCCCAAAGTTACGTACGTGACATGCACATAGCGGCACGCACGTACGGGCAAGCGATCAAATGTTTGGAAGCCGCAGCTGCATGCGTACTCACGGTACCACGGCTGCATATCCAACTCAAAGTCCTCCTGATAAGAGTCTCTGTTGTCCCAGTTCTCCACAGGCCAATGGTAAAGCTTGACTGTTATCTTCCGGGAATGTAAACAATGAAACACCGGCTGTGTTTGTGTTGCTGTAGTCGGCCGCAATACACCGCTTCCCACCTACAGCTTTCTTCTTTGCTGTCTCCATTGTTCATTGAACAAATTGCAAAAGATTCACCAACACAGATGTTCAGAATACTGTGGAATTTTGCGATGAAAACAGACGACTTAATAGCTGGCCACCATGCTGTCCCAAAATGTCCTTTACGTCACGCGCAGGCGTCATCATACCGAGACGTTTTCAGCAGAATATTTCGCGCAAAATTTAAAATTGCACTTTAGTAAGCTAACCCGGCCGTATTGGCATGTGTTGCAATGTTAAGATTTCATCATTGATATATAAACTATCAGACTGCGTGGTCGGTAGTAGTGGGTTTCAGTAGGCCTTTAAGAAGGACATGGAGCTCTCATCAGCGTCAGGTGTGTTGATTGCGGAGTGAGTGCAGCCGCGCGGAAGGGGTTCATGCATTTGGGTGTTCGTTTGCCCTAAGTTTTGGATGCCTCTGAACTCTGTAATATGCAGTTTTATTTTCAACAGGGGGCCATTTATGACATCACAATTGTGGTGGATGTACTTATGTGGACATTTCTTGTACATAATGCTGGCCAGCCTCCTCCCTCTTTGCTGTTATTCCTTCTTGTTTTGGCCTGCTCTGGTTTCTATAAAAACAAATAGTTCTCAATGTGTTTATTTGTCCACTACTTTGTATACAGGACAAGTACCATATTTTCCAGTCTATAGAGCACACTGGTATATAAGCCGCACCCACTATATTTTAAAGGAAAATAATATTTTCCCACATATAAGCGGCACCGGACTATAAGCCACATACAAACCCCGTTTCCATATGAGTTGGGAAATTGTGTTAGATGTAAATATAAACGAAATACAATGATTTGCAAATCATTTTCAACCCATATTCAGTTGAATATGCTACAAAGACAACATAATTGATGTTCAAACTGATAAACATGAAAATTATGTTATTATATTAAAGAAATACTAATAAAGATATATTTTACAAACGGAAAGTTAAAGGAATGGACACATGATTCCATGTCTACATCTCATTGTGCAACATGTGAATGTTTTAGTGGGAACTAAATGCGATATCTGAAAGGAGTACACATTATTTCCAAAGCAGGATCCCCCACCCAGACATATAATACTAGCACAGAGCTCATGAAAAACAATATGTTAGTCATTTTAAGTGGGCCAAAACACGTATATTAGAAAATAATCTCATGGAAATGACTGCTGTCATTTGATTATAATAATAAAACATTGAACTTTTTATTTATGTGTGCTGCAGGTGTGAGACCACAGTGCATGTGCGTTTGCTCACACATATGGAAAATTAGAGGGAACATTGTTTGGGAGTATCCATAATACGCCAACAGGGATAAGTTTTTGTTTACACGATGAGTCGGGTGTGTCTTGACCTCCGCGGCGGAGGTGCTGCCGAACCCCTGAGGCCGACTCACCGAACCCCTAGGGTTCTATCGAACCCATGTTAAGAACCACTGGTATAGCAGATATGTTAATAACCTGTATTATAAATGGAAAAAGGAACGGCATTGAAAAAAAAAAACACAGGCACACACTAAAACGCATCAGTCGAATTTGTTTTAATCAGCCCCTTAAGTCACCCAGCATGCAGGATACAATTATAAAAGGAAGATGCTGAATTGACAATATGTCCAACATTTTTTTTGTTCTGACGGACCATGCAAATATGTTGACACACACACGCATGACGGAGGATTCTCTGTAAATCGTCTGTCTTTGCAGAGCGAACACTGAATGTGTCAGTTTGCACGTCCTTTTCAGACGTTCTAAATAGTGCTCGCAAAACGGTGATAAGTGCTGATGAATCACATTACGCGTGCTTCATAATGTACTGCATTTGCATCTGGCCGTTTTAATGATTAGCATACATTCTTCATGCTTATGAAGACAGACACACCAAATGGATTGCACGCCTTATTCTGCTCACTTAACAGACGCAATCCACTTTGCACACGTTTAGTAGTTTAGCTTTGCGTGTGCTATTAGGTTTGCACGTGTTTTAGTACACGTAAACCTTTAGTAAATCAGGCCCGTAGTGCGTTAATCACCAGCTGACAATTATCACACTAATCGCCAGCAGACAACTTGTGTGCTAATTGCTGGCTATCCGAAATGCTAAGATGGATAAAATAATATAATTATTTATTCATGATTTAATTATGAACTTGCAAGGTGCATTGTGTATGATGTCAATGCCACTGCCATTTATAAACTGCATTACAGTGCATTAGTGTGTAAATATTTACATTTGTGGAAAAATTGCCTGGGGAATATACCATTTAAAAAAAAAATAAAGTCTGATTAACCAAACATTTTACAACCCCCTTCCCGAACCTCTGCAGACCCCATGGGGGTCACAGACCCACTGTTGAAGACATGTGATTTAAACCACAAGGACTACCGTATTTTTCGGACTATAAGTCGCAGTTTTTTTCATAGTTTGGCTGGGCTCCAGTGCGATTTATATATGTTTTTTTTCCTTCTTTATTATGCATTTTCGGCAGGTGCGATTTATACTCCGGTGCGACTTATACTCCGAAAAATACGGTATGTTAAATAGATTAGAATCATCATCAGTCAATTTTAAACATTTTAGACTGTGGTCACACTTGTCGTCCGGTACTCTGTTCCGCACTAACAATTTTAAAAGAAACCTGGTACTCATCTGGTATGACTCAGTGGCCTTGTGGTTAGAGTTTCCGCCCTGAGATCGGTAGGTCGTGAGTTCAAACCCCGGCCGAGTCATAACCAAAGACTATAAATATGGGACCCATTGCCTCCTTGCTTGGCACTCAGCATCAAGGGTTGGAATTGGGGGTTAAATTGGTTAAATCACCAAAACTAGCGTGGCCAAAGTGGGCTGGCTCAGGGTGGAGGACAGAGTAAAACAACTTGCACTGAGCCTTGTCTATAAAATCCGCTACACCTCCCTGATACCGAAGTGTATGTCAAACTACTTCCTTAACGTAAATGACCGCCATAACCACAACACCAGGGGGAGCTCCACTAACCACGTTAAACCCAGATTCCGATCTAACAAAGGTCTTAACTCATTCTCTTTCTATGCCACATCAATGTGGAATGCACTCCCAACAGGTGTAAAAGAAAGGGCATCTCTATCCTCCTTCAAAACCGCACTAAAAGAACACCTCCAGGCAACTTCAACCCTAAACTAACACACTCCCTTCCTCATCATACCTCTTCGGATTGTAAACAATCAAATGTAAACAATCAAATGTAGTCACATTTTCTTATAATTTCTGATCTCTCTCTCTGTGTCCAATACTTGCTGTACATATCCTACCAAGTCAGACCTACACTGTTCCAAAGTCAATTTCTCTGATGATGCAATTGTTGATGACTGAAGTGCTGATACCAACCCCACACCCCGGATTGTCAATAATGTAAATAATTCAATTTATATACTGTAATGATTATCTTGTGTGATGACTGTATTATGAAAATAGTATATATCTGTATCATGAATGGACCCCGACTTAAACAAGTTGAAAAACGTATTTGGGTGTTACCATTTAGTGGTCAATTGTACGGAATATGTACTTCACTGTGCAATCTACTAATAACAGTTTCAATCAACAACAAAAAAAACGCTGCTGCTCAC